>NC_041049.1:61101454-61412287 GCF_900634775.1 Gouania willdenowi | reverse complement strand
GAGAATGAGGAATATCAGAACTATCACTGGATGGTAACTGAAGCACATCCTTCACAGACATTCAGCTCAATGCATTCAGATGAATCAAGCCAACAATCACATGAAGGGGAACATTTAAAAATGCCTTCCAGAAGGTCAAACCACCACATCAAACGATGGCCCTCACAGCCGTGACTTCATTGCAACCGTGGGAGCAAACCAAGGATCAGATCTGAAAACAGCAAAGCGATCTTTGTCAAGCGTCACTTCAAAGCCGCAGTTGTAAACAGGAGCATTAAACTGTGCTGCAGTCTGTCCCAAGAGCCACAAGCTTCTCATTTGCTTTTTAATGTCAGAGCAAATGGTTTCAGGGAAGATCTGGAGGTAATTTACAACATTTAAAGCAATTTTAGTTTTACGATCATTAAAAAGAGGATGACTGCTTTTTACACCTCGGGTACTGATTGCTTTGTGTGGTGTGCTATTCTTAATTCTGGAAGAAAACAGTTTCAAGTTTGCAAACTGTTAAAACTCAGTAACGTATTGACAGTTGGTATACCATTCAATAGATTTCTGATCCATTACTTTCAGTGCCTGTTGGTGTGATTCCCAAAGAAAGGCAAATGTTGTAAGGGTTGCTTGACGGTTGTACTTTCTGATAAAGATCAGAAGCAGAGGATGGAGGTTATGAAACCCAGAGAGGAACCTAAACCAAAACTATAAGACCACTTCAACAAACAGGAACTAGAAAATAAATGTAAAGTGTTTCCTTTGTATGTTCCATTCAATCTGTTGCCTTTCAAATCAATATAAATTCATTATAGGAAACCAATGCCATAAATAAACACCCTCGTGTCTTGTCCAGGGTCTACCCTGACCACCTAACACCTGGGGAAAGTCAGAGGATATCTGCAACTCTGAGCAAACTCAATTTAATCATATCCAACCTGTAGAGAATCTCTGAATTACACGGACTGAAAGTATCTCAGAGATGTTTTATTCATGTCTATAATTGCATTATAAAAGAATATTATAATATCATACATTAGATCTTAACCCTCTGTAACACTTTACAGGATTTCCACATCTGAGGGGAAGCTAAGACAGAGTCTATATATTAGACATAATGATTTTACCTGTGTAGGGAATCTGAAAGATAAATATTGTTTTTATATCTACAGTATGATGGCCCCCTAATAATATCAAATTAAGTTATTCGGTTACACAGGCACAGCCAGACACCTAAATTATCTCCTTTGTATGTTGTAGAAAAGCCAATTTTGTCCCCGTCCATTTTTCTCCCTCTCTTCATCATTTTTAACTGAACAAGGGTTGACAAGTTCTTGTCGTTCCTGGCTGCGTAGAGAGAGCCCAAACAAAAGAGCTGTTGTTTGAGACTCCCCCGTGTCAGACTACACACTTTGATATTAAAAACTCTGCTGGGGAGGGGCGGAATGAGAGTTAGTGTTCGGAGGAGAGGAGTGGTGAGGGAAAGATGAAAAGAATGAAAACAAACTCCTACTGTCTCCAAAGAGCCTGTCTGTAGGTGTAACCTCATAATGGACTCACAAATATTTGTCCAGTCAAAACAAAATAAAACAGCTCTTTGACTCCTCTGGTTAAAGTCTGATCAGCCGACACCGGCGTGTCTCCAGTGTGTAAGACTCTAACAACCTCTGGCCGTTCCTCTTACATTTTCACACAGTAATCACATTGACCTCTCTAGTCTCTTAAGATATGAAGAGGCCATCATCAGAGGGGGAAAACCCTGACACTGTGCCCCACTGAATAAGACTATGTGCCCCAGACACGAATTTCAAGGAGATGTGTAGTTGTTCCCAAAAATGCTCTCGCCAAAAAAAAAACTTTACCTTGCTCTCAGTCAGAATTTACACTTAAGGCTGGCATACACTGTGTGATTTATTCAATCGTTGTACTCAGCTCCAGCTCAAACTGTGCAACTCATGTGCAGAGCCCGAATGTGAGCTTGTCATGATGCATGTTCTCACACTGTATGAATCGACACTCTGACACGATCTGACTGCTCACACTGTACGTTCATACACGACACGTAGGGGTCTTGTTTCCAGAAATGCAACGTACAAATTAGAAGAAGAAGAAGAACTCTGAAGCGTCACCATTAAAACAGACAAAGAGCTTTACAAAAGAGCTTTACAAACGAAAAGACGGCGATGTGATGTACCAGAAGTTGGCTGGACAGACGTGGGCAGTACAGTCTGTCAATTTTACAGCGGTCCTACAGTGTTCACGCATGCACAGTGTGAGCGTTTAAGCTAAGCCGGTCCGTGGCACTGCTTCAACTGTGAGATACCCTCACACGGAGATACTGGTTACAGGTTTGATTTCCTTACGACCATACGATTGCTGATTGGGAGCTGGTCGAGAGGTGTTCATCGCTTCTTGTGACCCCATGTATACTACACGATGCCCGACACATGATCTGGCAGAGACTCACATGATCCCAAAAAATAGACGCACGAGTCAAAAATCGCACAGTGTATGCCTGCCCGTTGTGTGTGAACGTACAGTGTGAGCAGTCAGGTCGTGTCAGAGTGTCGGTGTGAGAACATGCATCATGATGCTCACATTTGGGCTCTGCACATGAGTCGCACAATTTGAGCTGGAGCTGAGTACAACTATTCAAATCCCAGCCTTTAAAGGTCCAATATTATACTATTTTTCACCCATCTCTGTTTGTTCTAAGAACCCCAACAATATAGGATTTGAGGATTCTTTTCCGAAACTCACCTGTTTTCTGGAGTTTGAGCCCTTCTCTTTCAAAGCACATCTAGTAACAGGCTATTTTTGGGCCTTCATGCCTATGCATAAGTGGGTGTAAACACATGCTGCTTCAGCGTGTGTTTATCACAGCAGCAGTAAATAATGAACAGTCTTCATTCTCCTCCTCGCCTAACAGGAATAGTCCATTTAAGATGATAGTCCATTGTTTTGTCTGAAAGCTGCGTCGCATTGGGTCACAAACATGTCAGATCATCCCATAAAGGCGATACAAGGTGGTATAACGGCTACTAAAAGTAGAACTGATTGTCACCGCTCACACTGCTCCGCAGGAAAGAGAACTCTCAACTATTAGCTGAGTCAGCAGTTTCAAACACCCACATGAGCTGCTGCTCCACTTTCTTGTCATCCATACCTCTTCTGACCACAAACTTAGTCCATTTAAGACAATGGTCTATTGTTTTGCCCGACCACTGCATCGCATTGGGTCACAAACACAAACACAGATCATTCCATACAGGATATACAAGGTGGTATAACGGCTACTAAAAGTGGAACCGTTGTGAGCGCTCTTTGGTTTATATATGTACTGGATTATCTATATACTGAACGTAATGATATTAGCTATGATATCACCCTGCCTTCGCTAAGTTTGTTTTACGTATGCCGTAGTTTGAGAGGGAGGAGCTCACATTCTTATGTAGGGTAGGAGGAGCCAGGATTGTCAGGAGGCGGAGTTTCCTCCTCCTGAGAAAAATCCAACCGGCTCAAGACTGTTGAACTGAACTTTAGCATTGTACACATAAAACGCCCCATAAAAAGAAAACAACTTTCATTACATCTATCTCACATGATTGAGACAGATCAAAGCATCCTTTGTTGATTTGCAGAAACAAGAAGAAGCAACACAGAAGCATCTTTACACGTCGCAGACGACAGAGACAAGCTGCAGCACGTCATCGATTCAGAAAGACTGTAGAAGCAAGTGTAATGAGGATTTTCTTTTTCTTTCAGCTCACAAGGCGCCTGCTATTATTATGATTATATGAAGGCCCAAGGGCAGTTATTACAGCATTTATATTAATTCCACTAGATTGCTTCATTTTGTTCATACAGGCTGAAGAAAAAAAAGATTAAAGCAATTAGAGGAAGACGAGCAGAGAGAGGAGATGGGTTCAGTGATGGCACAGAGTGCATTGATCTGTAAGCTGTTTTATGTCCACCATTGTTTCCCTCCAAACGACAATCTCCCAGTTGTCTGATGCACTCAGTCGCAGTGTACCGGAGCTGACCTGGCTTCTGTAGCTGCGGGCCCATTCCTATTAGCGAACGCTTGCCTTGTTAATGGCTGTAAGAACATCATCAGGCCTCTGGCTCTGACAGGCTGCCGCCATCCGTACCTGCAGCCACAGGCGAGGGGATGGGTGCTCACATAAATCTGCTGAGGAATGTGTGAGAACTACGGCGTCAAGCACAGCAACAACCTAACAAGAGTCCTCAAAGTAGCTGGTACTTTACATGTGTCACTTTAAATGGCAAAAGGTGATGGGATGAACACGTCACACTCTTTGATCAGTGGAAGAATAGGAAGAGTAATCTATACTATAATTCAAGGGAGGTCTGTGTGCGTGTGTGTGGAGCAAATATCTCCCCGACGCGGTGCCAGTTCGACCTGAAACTCGGTCAACGGGTTCCAAATACCCCGAGTGTGTGTATCTGTTATTTTGGAGTAATTTGGTCATTTCAAAATGTTTATTTTAATTTTATTTCACTTCTGGATGGCCGCGAAATGAAACCTATTCAGCTAACCCTAACCCTAACCCTTCTTATATTATTCTATGTGCTAATGCTGTGTTCACACCAAACGCGTTTTTTGAGGCACACGCGAACAGATTACATGCAAAGTCAATGGTTTAAACAAAAAAAAAAACAAACATTTATCATGCTCATGTTTCCATAGAATTAAACCAGGGAAATTGCACCCACATTTTGCACCCGCAAATATACCCCTTATGCTCCCATATAAATGCATACTTCCGATGGGCACTGTACTAGTAATACTAATAACAATAATAAACTGAAGGTTTTTTCCCGTCTCACACGACCCACTTTTGGGCCTAATCTTCTGAATTCAATGCAATATGAATATTTACTGATTTACATACAAAGTATATATTTTTTTATCAATACAATTATTCTGAATGAGGGCACAGGGGTTTTAACTTTTTGTCACTTTAAAATAAATGTACTGTATATGAGTAGGTCATTTGACAGACACTGGCCAATGGTTACATAATGTTTTTTTTAATTCTGAATTAAATTATTTGTGTTTACATGGAAATAGTAAGTCCGAATTGAAGTTTACATGGAAAACCGGTTTATTTGACTTTGTTCAATTCCGCTTTAGGTCTTGGGGTTGGGAAGGGTTCTGATTGGACAGGGGGCGAACGTGACATATCACGTCTATGGGGAAAAACACACAACAAACCTTTTCTTTTTGACTACAACATAGAAAACCACATGAGAACTGTTTTCACTTTTATTTTGATTGTATCTTTGAAGCAGCAGCTGGACAATAACATACTGTTTCACTTTGCTCCGCGGAGTAGAAGAAGAGCAGCAGCGGAGAAGGGAGATAGAAGTCTGTACTTTGGTCAATCAAAGCCAGCGGTTAATGAAACAGCTGTTCTACCTCCAGGACGTTGAATGAAAAATGAACTTTCTAATGATTTGCGCATCATTTGTGAAGCTCTGGTGCTTCATGGCTCAATGAAGCCTGTTCCGTTTGCTGATGTCTGTGGGTGTCTATGTCCACATGTTTATGCTTCCTTCCATCCACTCTTTTGATTATATCCATGTATTTTAAGGCTCTTATTAAACAAATTGTCTTGGCTGGAGTCCCGGTAGCCATCTTGGATTATGTTGTCACCAGCGTGTCATTGCGGCAAGTCGTGCATGTGCAGAACGACTGGAATTAACTTAGTGTTTACAAAAAAGAGGAATTATTTAATCTGGAAATAAAATCGAAATAAACCAGCCACCTAATTTGGATTTAAGTTTAATTCGGAATTCAATTTGCATTATGAATTAAGCATTTACAAGGTCAGTTTAAAGAGGATTTCACTTTTATTCGGAATTAAAACTCTCATGTAAACATGGCCACTGTTCTTGTTTCCAAGCTCGGGTCCTCTACCAAAGGCCTGGGAGTGTGAGAGATCTTTAGTATCTTAACTGTTCCCAGCACCACAGACTTCTGGACCGAAGGTTCAGATGTTGTTCCTGGAATCTGTTGTAACGACCAGTTCACCCAGTTTGGGGGTCACTCTCCCAAGTGCTTCTACGGGGCGCTAGTTTTTGTGAATAAAATAGCTTGGGGCAGGTCAGTAAGGTAATGCTAAGTGGTTAGTATGTGAGGGGGAGGGGTAAATTATAATTAGTCCAATCACCTTGACCTTGACACCTGCCAGTCATGATGAGTCACGTTGACTCATTCAGCAAGAAAAAAAAGAAAGTTGATGAAAGTTGATGAGGGATGTAGTCGTAGCAACATCATGTTTAGTGAGGCCAAACAAAAAAGTGGCAGGATGAGAGTAAAGGGGTGATGTTATTCATGCATGATGGAATCAATAAAGGAATTGTGGAAAGACCAGGAACAGATCTGAACAAGAAACGGTTTTTGATCTCCATCCCTAATCACAAGGCTCAACTTTTTGTTCCAATTTAGAATAATCAAATATTAGCTGGGTTTCCATTACAGATTTTGGCAAAATAAAAGTTATATTTCTAAATGTCGACAAAGTGTAATTGCGCTTTGAACATGTTTCCACTGAAGGCTGTTTTGGGCAGGAGCCTCGTAACTCCCGTAAAATCTCATCAGACAAGATTTTGTTGCAGAAAGATATAAAACTCTGCATTCCTTTGTTGTTTCACGTCTAATGTGGCAATCATATTTTTTCAAGTATAACACTTAAAAATGTCTAGGTCTCCTCTTCTGTTTACACGTACGCGCCATGTTGACCCGGAGGGAAGTGGTCATGTGACCAGGTATGTCACGTTTTGTGATGTGTATTTGCGGAAAAGGTGTTTCATTTGAGCTTTTGCGGCACATTTCAATATCGAAACGTCTGAAATACCTACTTTTAGTGATATTTGAGTGTTTTTACGAAATTAAGGTGTTTCCATTACCAGTTTTTATTGCACTATTTAGATTTTGCGCATTTCCAAGGGTAATGGAAACGCAGCTAATATCTGTGGACCAAGAAAATATGTTTTTTTTAATTTATTTTTTTAACATCTTTAAAAGTCCCAAAGGCTTTTGAAAAACAGTACTAAATTGAACTATTTGAAGTGTAACGTCTTTGTGCCCATGCACTCTGTAAACCCTGATCAGGATAAGAAGGTACAGACGCTTCATTGGGAGATGGATTTAATCAAAATACATCAAGTACATGTGAAAACATTTGAGGAAAATACATGCATAAATGTATCTGTTGAAAAGGTGTGAGAAATCATAAACTTCCTAAATATTATGACAAGGCAAATGGGATAATTTAACAAATCCATTCAAGTGGCCAAATATAGGTTCTAACTAGATGAAGAGTTAAACTACTGAGCAAACATGAAGTGCTCTCCTCTGCGTCCATCTGCTTTGCTCCCCTCTATGTTACTGCAAGGTGCTGACAGAAGTTAGCATTCACAATCTTTCTGTTAAGGCTTTAACAGGAGCCAGATGAAAGACGGCAGCAGATTAAGACGTTAAACAGCCTCATATGGGATTGCACAAGACGAGTAAGGCAGTCGGGGCTGGAGCGCAGTGCAAATGGAGACAAACAAAAGCCCCGGAATGTCAGTTGCGGATCATATTGCACAGCCCCTGAGAAGTAAGACATGTTATTTAGCCTGGCGGCTCATGTCGGCTGGGAAGCCCCCTGGGAATACTTATGGTCTCATGGGATCTAGCAAAGAACAAAACCACATCTTCTGTGCTAAGTGTTGTTCACCCAATGGATGTTTAATGCTACTTAAAATGAAGGAAAACAATAATCTTGTTTTAAGAGGCAAATCTCTACAACCTACATTGGGATGTTGATTCTGATTAATCCACTGTATTGAACAGATATTTGACATATTCCTGTTCTGAGGTCAGCCAGTCTGCAGCTGCATTATTGGCAAATATAGGAATATTGAATGTCTTAACATTTATTTAACCAGGATAATCTCATTGAGATTACGAACATATACACTGAGAATGTTAGACTGCGCAGGAGATACCAAGCTGGGCCTTAATACCGTAAAATACAGAGATTTCTAAAGGTGCGTTGACGCCAAACACAACTACATGTGCTTAAATCGCCCACAATGAGTCGTTTGGCCATTTCATCTCAAATGTGGAAGGTTGTTCTGCATTTACTGTCCAGCATATAGCTTCAGCTCATAAGCAGTGGAATGAGATAAAAACCGTGCTCACGGTTCGTCGGATAAAGCTGTCCACCCGGGTAAAGTTTCTAACGGCGTGTGTGTGCGCAGCCGTCTTACGAACAGTACTCAAGCCTGTCATCTTAACGCCTCACAGCTGGCGAGATTAGACTTTCTTAGAAAACTTGTCTGAAATTGGTTTGAATGTGTCAATGTACCATGAAAACAAAGAGCTAAAACACCATCGTTAGGAGAAGACAACATAGACTGGCGCTTCAAATATACCAATCTCGAAAATACTCCATCTCACCCACTCTTCACCAATCCGTAACTTCTGTCTTGTCCAACTTCTTAAGTACATTGCTCATATAAGTAACTAGACTTCCTAACTCAGCCCTGCAAAAAAAAATTCCGTTCTGCTCAAATAATAAACCGTATACCTGTGACCCATGGAAAAACTACGATAAACTTACGGGCCTTTCTGCTAGTCAACTGCAACGGTATATGCAAGACAAGTCAAGGTTTCTGCCTCTGGTTGGGGCGAATCCTTGGAACCCAACCCGTTGAAGCAGTGGAAGGAAAATACATGATGATGATTGAACATTGTAGCGCAATTTGGTAGCTTCATTGCTTCGTCGCTTCATTGCACCAGTGATGATCAGAGAATTGTATTTAAATAGTAATTTAAAACACTTATTCAAGGAGTATGCCACTTTCATTTGGTTTCAGTAAATCGAGGAAGTGTACAGCCCCCTCAGTGCAGCCTCGGCTCTACAGACAGTGACGGCTGGAGGAGTTATCGCTTGAAAAGATCACATTTTTCAACTTTGATCAATCAGGAGATCAAGTCGCTGGAATCGTGCAAGTTGCGTCACATGAAGGGAGGTGTGCTGTGTCTTTGAATTTAGTTGTAATTGTGTTTTTTGGGCTTCTATGTGCTGAGGAGTTTTTTTTACTAATCCCACACTGTGCCCCCTCACGAAAGGAGCGTAGTTTGGGACCTACCTTTTTTTTACCTCCTGTTTTTCACTTCTCATCTAAGACATACGGGGCGCTGCCTTGTGGCCTGCGACCCACAGGACTCCCGCTCCTGTACTCCCATGTTACAGTATATGTGATTGTCTTTACATGTTTCTTGGACGGGATGTAACTGAAACTGAATTTTCCCTCGGGGATGAATAATGTATTCTGAATCTGAATCTGAAATCAGAATCAGAATCAGAAATTCTGATTCTGATTCTGATTTCAGATTCAGATTCAGAATACTTTAAGTAATTTGTTACATTTCTACACCCAACCAAGTAAATTATTATTTTCTGTTTTAAAATGATCAAATGACATTGTGAAACTACAAAAAATAAAATGACCAGACAACAATTAAATGCATCACATCATATGCATTTAAACATCGGAAAGGCGACAGTATCATAATGCAATGTATTAGAATTTACACAAAATACTGCACATCATTTTGAATTGAATTAATTGGTGTTATCTTATTTAAAAAACAATTGTACATTTTGACAAGCCTTTTATTTCATACAGATGCCTTTGTGGAAAATAATTGGTCTCTTCCTTTTTAAGTTTCAACATGAGATGTTTACTGTATGCAAGGGAACCGTGGATAGATTTACAACAAAAAATAAACGTGGGCGGTGAAAGTAACTGTTAATTTTTACTTTGAGTGGCTATTTAATTGAGCTATGTTTTACTTGTACTTGAGTATTTTATGTATGACTTATTTTTGCTTGTGTACAATTTCAATCAAGTAACAGTACTTCTACTTGAGTTGGATACAGTATATCAGTACTCTTTACACCTCTGACACTTCATACTGCAATTTATTCTTTTTTTCTTGCCTTTTTCAACCTTCTGAGTTTTTTTTTTTTTTTTTTTTTTTTTTTAATGAAGATCACTATTTAAAATGTAATACATTTGTTTGGTTTTATAATTTAGTTTGCAGTTTGATTATATAAACATGAAGAATGATAGATTAAAAAAAGATGTAACTATTCCTTTGATATTGAATGTTGAAGGTAGACCAGTTGAGAACCTCTAATTTAATCTAGTCAGAGGAAGAGAGGAAAAGTCCCTACTTTGTTTGCTTTAATGAGTTTCTGTTCACAGGAATGGATAAAGTTGATCTTGACACATATGTCCAAATAAAAAACACACACAATATCAATTGCATAAGGACACAAATACACCTAAGCATTTCACACACACATTCTTTGCCCAGTGCTGGCACTCACACTCATCAGGTATGTGAGAGTGGAGACAGGCAGTGGTGTGTGGCCCAAGAATGTGAAACCTGATCTCTGGATTGGAATTTGAGCCTCTTCACTCATCTTCCCCAGTTCCCTGGTGGATTCGCTCCATGAGTCGACCTCGCGATGCTCAACGGGGCTGCACAAAGTTCAAGGGGCGAATCCACCGACACCAACTACCGCACATGAACATCTCAGGAAGAGCATCAAGGCCTCGTAAAGACCTAAATCACATATATAGCTATAAACACTTGAGTTGAGAACTCGAAAATATTTCAGCTGAAGAGAAAAAGAGCTATATACTGTTTTATTGTGTCGCCGTTCCACATCTACTGTATCTTCCATAATATCCAATGGTCAGCAGATTTGTGTGACTTATACGGTACTTTTTCCTAAATCCAGGTATTATGTTCAGGAGACATTTTTTCCTCATAAGTCTGCTTGGCATCTGCTTTTCATTAGTGATGTTGTCACTGACATTGACAATCAGCAGTGTGTGCAGCAAAGATATTAAAAATCAATAACAAATGCAATCTTAAAGACACAACTTGTTTTCATAATGTGACATGTGCACATTTATGTCAAAGCATCAGTAAAACCATGTGATAATGTCCCTGATTTTAGTGTTTTATGAATGAAAAATAGAAAATGTTGCATGTAGACTCGAACAACGATCCTTACAGTAGCCAGGAAGAAAGCGCGATTGAACATTTTGTGCACTTAACCCAAACAACAATGTTAAGAGACACATTTGAGCTGTTACACTTGATTAATAAATATCAAGTCTCCACATTTCATCTTAATAGCATTAACATTTTTTTTTTTTTTCAGAAATCTGGCACCTTATCCTAAACTGATACTGCCAATAGGATCAGGATAGCAGGGTAGATATGTTTGCCAGCAAAAGGCAAACTATTGTCAAAGGTTCTGTGAAAAACTCAGATGACTGCGATCAAACTGATGTTTGAGTATCTTACAATATGTACCATGGCAACAATAAGAACGAAGTGGATAAAAGGTGAAACAATATATGAACCTACAAAAAAAGCATGTGAAAATGGGTTGAAATGTTACAATAGCAAGATAAACAGTAAACACCACAGTAAAAGTAATTAGCTTTTATACTGTCACTGGTACATCATGGATATTCATGTTTTCTGAAGTGGCAGAGGTAGCCATACTAAGCTAAGTAAAACTATTGGGATGCCCTCTTGGCTTTGATCAAGTTGTGATAAGTCAGGATAATGTAAACAGGAGTCATTGATGATGAACCCACAGCTTGGGCTGCTCTGTAGGCAGCGAAATAAAACAGTAGCAGAATCATCGACGTGGACATGTCGGCTCCTGAGCAGAGGAGGAAGACTGGCCTCAACCACCCAATCAGCCCTGATCCACACAACCACCGTCACTGCAGGCCAAACCTCAGACTGGAAGCTTGGAAGCCAAAGCAGTGTGACTGCATTTCCTGAGTCCACCCTATTTAAACTCACAGTATGGAACATATTAGGAGGCCTGCAGAAAAAAAGGCGGAGGCCATATTCCCAGATCTCTTCTTTTACAGTTCCCTGGACAAAAGAACAAACCCATCCTGTATAAAAAAAAGCTTTGGTAAGTCAGTGGTGAGCACGGCTTACTTTAATACATGGAATTACTTCTCTAAAGGGCACAATAACAAGTATGTATGAGCAAAAAAAAAAAGAGGCATTTACTCTCTGCATTCCTGTGCCATCACCTAAAGGTTAGGTTCAAAGGGCTGCAGAGGTTTGATTATAGCCCAAAAGAGAGCAGTAGTAAAGAATGGCGATGCCTGAATTACAGAGATTTTCCAGGTTGTTTAACACAGAACAAGGCGAACACATACATACATACATATTTTTATATTCGAGATGCAACAATATCAATTTTACGGTACGATATCGTCAAGTTATTATGGTACGATATTATTGCGATAAAAAATGTCATAGCGTGGGACATTAAGTGCCAGAAATGTTAAGGATAAACACACTTATTGTAATTCAACACAAACGTAATGCTCAAACGTTCTAATCATATTTTTTCAATCCCTCCAGGATTTTGCGGTCTATTTGTGTGATTGTTGCTTTTTCAAAAACTTGTGACAAAAAATTGTGGCATTTGAAAAACGTTATTGTTTGCCATAACTTTGCATTTACTAGTCAACATGCAAAAAGCCTTTGCCTTTGAATTCTTTCATACCAAAGTCCAGGGCTCGGATTCACAACAATTTAACAAGATAAAGATAATTTCCACCACATTTTAAAGGTATTTACTGCAGAGACTATTAAACAGAGAATAAGTGGTTGTTTAAAATACACACAAAATGCTAAAATAAACAAATTGTTTTTTTCCTGCTGCTGAGACTTAAAGTTGATATCCAGAGTTTCAGAGAAATCTATGTTTATGTATATGATTCTGATGAAATACAAAAAAATACCTACCTAGTCTTTTACTATGGTCTACTGCTGGTGGTCATTCATATACCTTAATGTATATAAGTCCCTCCTTCGTCCTATAGACCCCTATACAAATGGAAACGATCGCAGAGTGTGCCCAGCCAATAGGCTTCGACTTCCTGTTTTTGAGACTGTCAATCAAAGTGAATGCAGAACTGTGCACAGAAATAAGGCAAATGGGTAATTATGATTTTGGCTCTTAATTGACCCATAGATGTATATCAATGCGACCCAATGCAAACTTGTTATGTTCTGCGATACCCATGCAGAAAAGTAGAGGCGTGGCTTCTGGTAGACTGGCAGAGGCAATGGGAGGAAGTGAGGCTGTTTAGGGCGGGACATCGAGACGTTTCTCAGAAACTCCGGATAGCAGCTTTAAGTGTGCAGCGATTTGTAAATTTGTGTGTGGAGATACCACCAGGGGGGCGGAAGCACCAGTGATATTGGAGCACTCCCACCAGATTGTTGCGTCTTCCTTCCTTGTGGCTAAATGTTGAGCTATTACCTTTTCTTTACGGCTTTGTCATGTGCTGATCTACGACTCATTATCCCGTCAATGAACACATTCACAAAGCTTTAATCACCCGCCATAGTTTTGCACTTCCAACACATAACTACTCAGCCATGGCTCGTTTCTGCTGGTAACAACAGCTCTGTCCGGTAGGTTAATTCTGATGCTGAGTGGGTGCAGGGATGCTCACAAGAAACAGGAAGTTGGTGAAAGGTGACATTTAACCCTCTCCTAACATACAACCTGGGGATCTCGTGGCCTTAGTTTTCATCAGTTATAGCTCCATTATAAAGTACACTGTGATTAATGGCGAGTGAGGATTTTTACCGTACGGGATAGTGTCACGGGCATGTGTGGGTGCAGACCCAAATGCAGGGACGGAGGCAGAGCTCAAGTGCATGATTCCAACATTTATTATACCCATAGGCATGGTCAGTCCAGGGAGGCAGAGGTAATCAAACAACAAAAAGCAAAACCAAGAACCACAGTCACAGCAAGTAGCAATGTCCCAGCACTGAAGTGAGCCAAAGCCTCCACATTTATACCAAGCAGTTTAATCAATTGCAGCTGGAGGCCAATCAGCAGGAGAAAGCTGCTGGAAGGGAGTCCAAGATCTCCTGCCTGCCCTCCAAAATAAAACCCCATTGTGACAGATAGTCACAGGGTTCATTTATCAGCTAATTGTAAAGATCTAGGTGATGTTTTAATGTAAAATAATATAATACTTTTGATTTTCCATCCATGTTTTGGCTGGGACTTTGTATGAACACTCAGATTAGATATCCCTAGCACTGATAACTAAGCCTTATATCCTCCCCTCACTGCTATATTGAAATAAATACGTTTTTGTCATTGGACAAGCAGGAGGCGGATGAGTTGGTTTCCTCCATTTTAAGATGGCGCCTGTTTATTTATTATCGCTAACGTCATCTATGACGTAAGTCCGACTTCCCAAATGTAAACAGACCTGTTGCACCTCCCACAATGCACCAGTTATTTAAAGCGACAGGCCAGGCCGATCAATGAACGTGCGTCATTTCCTGTCCAAAATGGCGACTCTCCAATGTTTAATACCTGACGGTATAAAATCATCCTAAAAAGTCCTTTTATTGTTTTTTTTTTTTTGTTTTTTATATAAAAAGGTGCACATATTTTGTTTATTGGTTAAACATTAAACACGTTTTTGTAATATACATTTTACATACTTTCAGTGATGGTTTGGAATTTGTGTTGTGGGCACTCAGTGATGTAAACTCAGCCCACAAAAATGTCTGTATTAAGTCGGTTTCCTGCAAACACTGAGTGTATGAACTGTTCAATCATTGGTGAGCAGAAGCAACAGTTTTTTTCATCCCATAAAGTCCTCTGTGCTCTGAAGATATGAATAAAATGAGAAGAAAACACCCCAGCATTCTTCACTCAAAGCCCTCAGAAGTGAAGAGGTGTGTGTGCGTGTGTGTGTGGGATGGTGGGGGCGCTCACACTGTGGCATTCTTTTAACGTCTGTGGAAAACTCACTAAAATAAATCCTTGTTTGGTACGTCAGAGAGGCCCCTGTGCACCCTGTAATTACTGAGGGGGGGCGGGATCAGAGCAGCACTGGGACTCAACTCTCTATTCCAGACTCAGTGAGAGGCACAATCCTACTTTTATATTCATGTGTCACAAATAAAACTGTCCTTTTTCTCAGATAATTTGGCAACACATCATTCGTGAAGTGAGACAAGAAATATTACGACTAATTTGGTCATTTAGGCTGACAATCTAAAGTATTTCTGCTTCATCTAAGTCGGAAACATTTCTTTCAACGATACAATATGTTCCCAGGATTGTTTTCACCATTTTCAGAATAAATTAGTTTTAATTAAATATATTTTACAATTGGTGAACAAGTCCAACTTCATCCCAAATTATGGCTTTGGCTAATTTACCTCCAGTGAAAATGACCTGAGTCCAACCAGAACATGAAACTACACACAAGGACAAGTTTGGTCATTGTGCAAATCAGATGATTGAGCACAAATAAGGCCCGAATCCTTTTGATCGAGAGGTTGGGAGTTCGATCCCAGTCTATACCTATGCATCGAAGTGTCCTTGGGCAAGACACTGAACCCTAAGTTGCTCCCAGTGGTTGACCAGCGCCTTGCGTGGCAGTTCAGTCCCATTGGTGAGTGAATGAGTTGATATTGGAAAGTGCTTTGGGACTTTGATCATTTCCGTCACTCTTCTCTGTGGATTTTTACCTGACTGCTTTTGTGTTGTGTTATGAGTGTTTGCGTTGCGTTGTGGCGTTCATCATTCTGTGTTGCGTTGTGAGTTTTTACGACCACCGTATCATTATGCCCTGGAAGCGACCCCCAAAGTCTACAAACATATTTTATCATTTTAGTAAATGTCTGAGTGCTTGTGAGTGTATTTTCCCAGTAGGGTACTTCTACTGGTACTCGTAACCTGTTGAGAGAGTTCCTCATTCTGAGTATACTGGGATCTGCTCTGGAACCATGTGAGTGAATGTAAAGAACCATGAAAACAAATCATCTTCCTCATGGTCTTTGAGCTTCTTCTGTAATAAAGGTGGAAAAATACCCATTACATGCTTTCCCATCACACCCACAGTGCTGGTCCATAATGCCCTTTGAGAGCGTGGATCCCCATGTGCTCACATGTGCCAGCACGCCCAGTAAGTGGCGAGTACGGCAGCTGTAATTAACACCCTCAGTCAAGGAGAGAAAACTTCCGTGGGCCACTCATGAGAGACAGCGAGCAGGAAGCGTTTGGGTGTAAGAGTCTCTCTTCATCTCATAAGGTGCTATTATTACCTCACTGTTCTACTGGGGCCAGATGTGCAGGGCCAGGGTCATCAGGCTAGTAGCATCCTACGTTATTCACATAAATGACCTGCTAACTTTGTAGTTCAGACTTTTGTGCGTGCTCAAGAGCTCTGCAGATTATTGCGCCTTACTTTTTCATTTTGAGCTTAAATCACAAAGACAATGTGGCCATTTTCTTTTCAAACAGGGAACAAATCTAAGAAGAGGCTTTGACTCAAGAATTGTAGTCAAAGGAATGCACTGAGGCTTTGAGGCTTTGGCAAAATACGAGCTGTAATGACATGGTTTCAAAACCCAGAGCTTTAAAAAGGCACTCATCCCCAAGTGCAGCAACACACAGGCACGGATACCCTCATTTTAACAAAAAAAAAAAAAAAGCTCCATGTTTGTGTTGTAGACAGACCATAGCCTCTGAAATCCATTCACCACTAAGAGCGTTGCAGAGGCTGGAAATAACAGTTGACTGGCCTTTTTTTTTCAGGTTGGGGGAGCGACACACAGATTCCTCTGAGAACGATTTGAGGGCTTGCTAATCAATCCCATTCCTGAGCTCTGAGCTGCTTGCACAGCTTTTCCCTTCTTTTCTTCATCTTTCCCAGAGTTCCAGTCCTCCTCCTGCCACAACTATTCCAGCTCTCCTCCAGGATATGTGTTGTCGCTTGGCCCCTCCCCCGCCCTGCCTAATTAGGCCCCCTCTCATTGGCTCTGTGGTGGCTTGAGTAATCTGCTCACTATGTCTCAGCTCTTGGCCACCCCATATAATTGTCTGCCAGTTCCTCTCCAGTGGTGATGTGGGCCCTTTTCCCATAACAGAGACACAAAGGAGCGGGATAATGGCCCCCAGTTGTAAGAGAGCGAAGGCAGAGACAGAGGTGGAGTGGAGCCACTCCTCTTTGCTGTTTGAACTCTACACAGTCTTGGCTCCAGACAGTCAGCGGGCCTGGAGGAGGCAGTCTGAGACAGAGAAACATACTGCAGAAGAAGGGTTTTCAACATGGACATGAAGGTCCCACTTTAAACACAGGGATCATTCTATCTGCACATCTAGGGCTCATTAAACCCCAGTGTCACTGAGAGCTTCTATTGCTGAATGATGGGAGAAACTCCCACAACATACACCCTCCTACCCCCCCTCCACCATCACCGCTAACCTGAGAACCCAATACCAGCAATTATAAAGGAAGCCAGCTAAACCACATCCAGCTTGGCCCTAGTTTTTAAGATTCCAGTAGGCTTGTAAAAACTCTTGGTTTCTCTGAATACATTCCAGGATCACTGTGGTGGTTTCACCACGGTCAGCTACAGCGTCCAGTACGAGACGAGCTGGCTGCACAGATCAGAAAAGGTGATGGACGGATGTTCCCTCATTTCCTCCAATGACACCGTCTCAGCTCATTCCACATTACCAGGGGCTCCTTAGGACCCTCAGACATCTGGATCAGGTAAAATACGTCTTAGTTGTACACCTAATACTGTTGATGCTGCAGGATCAAAAGTCTTTGATACTTCTCTGTCCAAATATCCAGAGAAACACTAACCAAGGTGAAGTATAGACTAGAGTGTGTATGTAGACTTTTAAAAGGGAGGATTTGGACTGTAAATAACTGACTGTATAATCAAATTTCCACCAAGTGCCAAATCTCCTCTTTGTCAGATATTGACAGTTATTTGGATCAATGATCCTGATCATGGTACGATGATCATTCACACTTTAAAGGCTTGTAAAGAAAATTATATCCCATTTAATAAAGGTCCAAAATGTAAGAACTAAAAAATGCTATGAAATCTGGATGAAACTTGGTAATTAAAGAACCATCCTGACATAAATAAGTCAAATTTCATAGATATTTGGTAAATTAAAAACCAAGATACAAATTTTTGAAATTTTGCCAATGATGATCCAGAATTAGTAAATTAATCTGGGTCCCCCCAAAAATTAATGGAATCTTCCATGGTGTATGGACTATCTTAATAAGTCAAAATCTGTCACATACTTCTGAAGTAATACTGCAAACAAACAAACGCTGGTGAAAATATTACCTCCATGGTGTAGATAATGAAGTTACTACTGAACTCCTACTAAGCAAAAAGGGCATCATCCGGTGGGCCGTCAACCCAAAGTGGGCCCTTCTGCAATTTTTTTTTCTGATGAGCGAGTGGAGGCAGACATGGGAACAGGTGGCCAAAAATGGTCCATAAGTGGAAACAACAATTGGTCAAAAAATGGGCAAATAAAGAGGAACCAGGTGATATGTAATGGCAAAAGGTAGCTTAAATAGGCAAAATGTGACAAACATGAGTGAAAAAGGGCAAAAACATGAAATAAAAAGAAGCAAAATAGGGAAAAAAAGAAACAAGTGGTATTTGTTGGGCAAAAGTTAGCTTATTTTGATGAAAAGTGGCCAAAAAATTGAAAAAAGGACAAAAATTGAATAAAAGTGTCAAAAAAAACTTGAGAAAAGTGATATTTATTGGCAAAAGGAGCTAAAGTCTGAAAAAAAAAGTGTCAAAAATGGGAGAAAGGAAGTTGCAAAATTGTCAAAAAAATAGGTACAAAGGTTAAGGTTTTCTGGGGGAATAATAATTAAAATTAAGACATAAAGAGCCTCATGTTGAGAATCACTGACTTAATAACGGCTTCTACATGGTGTCTCTGATAATTTAGTGGGCTGGTCTGGACAGAAAATGCCAGGGTGGAATTCTTGTCCCAGTCCACCCCTGGAGTCAGTCTGGTCTGGAATGTCATATTCAGTCTCCTTTGACTTAACAGAACAAAACGTGCAGTACAGTGACCCTATAGAACTCCTGCAACTGATGGACTTTAGCTACATATACATACCCCTCCCATTGCATTTAGCTCATGATTTCCTGTCACAGAGACATACCAAGATAATCCAGGGTCTTTCAATACAATTGCATTCCGATTGCATCCGGATGTAAAGGGAGACGCGGAATCATTGTTCCTGTTCAGGGTGGAGCTCCTTACAGTTGCTTTTGGAACGTTGGGTATCCATGGATCATCTACCACTGACAGTGTATATAATGTATACTTACCATGTGAACACAGTCAATATCAAGATGTTTCAATTATGATGTAATTAATAAGCTAATGACACAACCAGAGCAAGAGAATCATTATATGAATACTTTATTATCAATGTGTGAATGGTGTTAGCTTTTAGTCTGGATATAATCTGTATAAGAAAACTATACACCAAATCCAGGCTCATTCTAATTTTGCTGTGTAATTTTTCAAATTGGTATAGAAATATTCTTTATATATATATATATATATATATATATATATATATATACACATATATATATGTATATATATATGCCAAAGTGCATCTTCTGCTTGTTTTCCTCTTGTCCATATACACATTGCACCATACATAAATAATTACATTGTAAAAATGACTCCATATTTACAAGTATAATATATATTTCTTATAATATATAAAACTTTATATTAAATCTAGGTAGATGATATTTGGGATAGTTTGTGGAGTCCATGTGTGTTATCTGTGGTTGTTGAGGAGAATCTCCAGCCAGCAGGGGCAGGAGGTAATAAACTGTCTAGAGTAACAGGGGCCCCAGCCTTTAGCGAAGCTGATCCGCACACTGTTGGGGTCGTAAGGTCCGTCCAGCAGCTCCGCGTCCGTGTTGTGCCTCAGCAGACACGAGCGCTCATAGTCAAACACTTTGATGGAGTATCCAGGCATCACCTTTCGCACCACCAGAGTTCTGCTGTTCGGCACGTCCAGAGTTGGCGAATTGACAAAAATGGGGTGCTCGCTGCGGTTGTACGCCCAAACGCCATCGGGCTCCTTGCTGAGGAGGATCCCGTAGCCGATTTTCCCCCGTGTGCGCTGAACTGTGCTGCTTCGGTGCTCCAGGTTAAGCTGGCCCAGGCAGAAGCCTGTGCCCTGAGGTAGATCATAGAATATGCTGACAGAGTGCTCGTAGACGGTGTAGAGGCGACCCACGCGTGTGCGGTGCTCCCAGTACGCCACGTTGCACCAGTGGCTCTGCTTGGGCGAGTCCGGCGACATACTGGCATCTAGAGAGAAACAAGAAATAACCATTAGGTGAAACATAAACAAAAGTAAACAGAGCTTGTAAAAAGGAAGGTTTGGGTTTTCAGGGATCTAGTTTTATTGTTCCGAGCAGATGGCAGCGCTATAAATACTGAGGGAGCCACTGTATTGAAATCTAAGCCACGTATAAATACCACTGCACACACGGGCTACTATACATAACCTGAGCTGGAGGGTGCAGTCAGGTCAATGCTGCTCCAGACCTGCACTTCCTCTAACAGCCTCTAGAGGACACTGTCATAACTAAACACTGACCAGCCTGATGGAAACACACCACAGTCACAAAGACACTCATGGGTTCTTTCAGTGCAAACTGGATTCAATCTTGTCAGCTTGTAGCTGTGTGAACAGTCAAACTGCACTAAATCAGATCCTTTAATTCAGCTTTCATGGCTGCAGCTTGTGAACTCTATTCAGTGACAGCGCTCTGCACTCCACACGAGTTACTGCTCCCTGGGCACACTTCCATCTTCACCACACACACACACACAGGTATATCAGGAGTACACCTTTCAGCTGGTTTTTACACTGTTTTAAACAAGCTACCAAGACGTCTCATTGATGTTGACTAACACAACGCTAGCAAAGGGCAAAGTCCAGAACATCATAAAACACATTAATAAATGGCATTGATCTCTAACTGCTAATTCACTCCTCATAAGGAAACAGTTCAGGTGAGCCTTCTAACATACAAACAACAAAGAAAAAGTGGCACAAAGAGCCTGACAATATGAAATGGAAACCACTTGTTTTAAAGACACTAAGGGTGTCTTCACACCGGTTTAGCTGTGCACACGTTCGGAATAGGGCAGGTGATAACGTTATCATCTTGGTTTGGCTCGGTTTGCGTTCAGAGAACAACTTCAGTTCCATGAGCTAACCATGTTACTGGAGTAGAGACTTCTCTAGGCAGAGAAACAGAAACCTGAAGAAGATTCTCTCATCTATGTGTGTCAGAAACTTCCTTCTTCTCCGTTTGTTCTTTACCAACGTTCAACAAAGAGCAGCAACAAGTTGCTGTGCTTTTAAAACCCTGGTTTGCCCACCGCCAGCTCTCCCACAATGCCGTGCGCTCTACGCCATCGTCAAAACTGCCTGTTCACGGCGTTCCTAATCGTTCTAGACTTTCCAACAGAAACAACCGCTCTAGAATTCTCCTGTTGGATCCGCTATAGACTAGGTTTGCGTGTTCACACTGATCAAATGAGGACTAACAGAGCAAACGGATCTTAAGAGTGTTCTAACCGCTCTAGGATCCGTTGGTGTGAATGCAACCTAAGTTTGTAGAAGAGTGTGAATATAAAGCAAATGTGCAGCGCGCCTAGATCTCTCCATCCTTCACTATAGCAGGACTCTGGAAAACCCCTTCTCCTCTTTCCTCGTCTTCCTCACATTCCATACAAGTGGGGGTGACAGCAGAGGGCCAGGCAGGGGGTCCCCCTCCCCCTCACCCAACTCCTCTCCCTGCTGCGGGCCAAGGGACGGCATTCAGCTCCCTGACAATTTAGCACAAGCCTGTCACCCCCTGACCCCCCAGCCTTCATGCTATCAGCTCCCATTAACTCACACACAGAGTGATGCCATTATTTTGCTTCAGAGAGTCGACTGGCACAGGATTTGGAGCCGGGGCCTGTGGCCCCATTCCTTTCAGTCGTTCTGCTCGCTGGGATTAATGACCGCCCGCCCTATTAACAAACGCCTTTAAGGTGGAGCATCACAGAAACACATCAACTCTGCAACTAAACGCCTTGTTCACCTCCCTCTAACCAAGTGACCCACAGCATTAAAGTTTATTCAAAGATTAGAACAAATGTTAACCAAATGTGCACAGACAGAACGTCTGCTGGTCCAAGGTGTGTGTGTGTGTGTGTGTGTGTCTGTGTGTGTGTGCGTGTGTCTGTGTGTGTGTGTGTGTGTGTGTGTGTGCGTGCGTGTGTGCGTGTAAAGGGGGAGCTGCAGATAGGCTCTCTGTGTGTTTGCACACACACACTGATGGCCAAAATGACTCTCTCTCTCATCGGGGGCCCCTACATACATGTGCCATTAGTGAATTCCACTACAGCTCCTCCGCTCTGAGCTCAGCGTTTACTGCACCGTACCACCGCTCCACCACACTAAGGCCTTATTTCCAACTCGCTGTCGTCTCAAATCGAATGAAGGCCACACATCGAGGTGACGCACTTTGAAACTTACTGCAGACACAAAGGGCCAAACGGTCACCATAAGTTAACAGTGTGCACTAGTTTTCACACAGAACAAAGAGGCCAGTGAGGCTGTGAACCAGGAAGAGGAATGAGAGGGACAAAGGTTAGAAATGAATTTAATGTTAAGCCTCACAGGAGACAATGAGCACAGAGAGCCAGGCCTTTTCCTGCTGCTGTTGTGTTTAACGTGTACGTGCGGCTTGGGGCACATGCATCGCTTTGCAAAGGAGGAAATCCAGCTTCATATGCCTGTTTTTGTCCTATATTTGTGCTCTCAGTTTTAGGTGCACAGATCAGAAACTACAGGACGCAGATTACATTACTTTCAATGCTCTAGTGTAACAACTACTGCTGAACCTTTTACGTCAACACAACTTCCAGTTGTTTGCAGATGTTTATCTGAAGAGACTGTAGGTCCAGGATTAATGATTAGTATAAAACCAACTAATGTAGATCCACCCAAGCTAAAGGTCACTTTAAAGTTCAGACGCAAGGCGGTAAAGCCAGGGCGTGTGTCCCTTCATTAAACCACAGCCCAGACACCCAACCATTTACACGCCATGTTTGCTCTTTAAGAGTCTGCTGTGGGCGGAGCCACGGTGGCTGGAAGCAATTACTGCTGCTCTGCATCCATTTAACCCCGCCACCTTTTAACAGCTTCGTTTACCCATTAGAATAGCAGTGCATGTTATTATTGTTATTTTATGCTCAAAAGCCTCTTCTCTTAGTGTCACTCTTGAACTTAAAGAATGACGATAGATTCACTTCCTGTTCCCGCAGCCAGTAAGTTAGTAAATTACAGGAAGTTTAAATTTGCTGGTTTACAAATCTCCCTGTGTAGAAGTTCTATTATTTATTGACTATGATTATTAATTATGGATCAAACTATGTATTTTTTCAATGAATCTCCCTTACATTTATTCGTTGAGATGCTAATGTGCTCCATGTATACATTTATTTAGCTCAGACCAATCCTGTTTAAGTCTAAGACATTTGTTCAGATGACAAATGGAATTAATGCAATTAATCGAAATGAAATAAAAAAGCAAACAAAAATAAATGAATAAATCAAAATATAATATTTAAAAAACAAACAACCCCCCCCCCATTACATTAAACAGTGCCCACCAGAAAATTATATACAACAAAAATCAAAAATCAACAAATAAAGAAAGTTTTTTTTCCTTTTAAATATGTTAAATTTGAATAAAATAAAATATTATTCCCAAAAGTAAATAAAAAAAAAGAACATAAACAAAACTGTGAGTGAATGAGAATCATTATCAAAAAATAAACAATGAATATAGAATGATGTGAGTTATTTTCAGTTAAATTAAATTTAAATAAACATTTTATGCTGCAGTTGTAAAGATGTAAAAAAAAAAAAAAAAAATCATACTGGATGTGATGAAATAATTACGAGGGGCGATGAAAAAAAAATCTAACATTTGGCATTAGAATTTTATTTTTCCTTCCTTCTTTCTTTCCTATCTTTGGGGCAAAGCTCTGGAGGAAAGAGTAGATGTAGATGATGTAGATGTAGATGAGTAGCGATGGATCAGGACTAGATGAAGTATGATAAATGGGGGTGTCCACAGAGCTTGGGGGGAGGCTGTTGTTTGTCTGCCTGTCCCTGACACTCGGACTACTATTCATCTCACTCCAAGGCTGCAGAGCCGTGTTTACCCTGGGGCAGTACTTTTCTGCCTCTCCCCCTTTCCTTTTCATGCTGTTTTTAAAAGTATTACTGGATCATCAGCATGGATTGCCATTAAAACATCCAAGCCTTCATTTTTGTGTACTTACCACTAATTATCCAGACTCGCCCTCCAGTCAGAGTAGCCAACCTCAGCCTACTGCCTTGTTTTTTTAAACTAAAACTTCACCTCTAAACCAGTTCAAGTTCTCTTTCAAAATAAAAGTTGAACTAATTCAATGTACATTTGACCATATTTACCTCACAGCCCTGACCACTGATTCGCTGCTTTGAGACAAAGTGATATTTCTGCTCCACAGTTGTTTTCTCATCACTTTTTTAGAATTTCCTGCAAAACATTAACTATGAAATTAACTTCCTGAAACACAAACAGCTAAATGACAATTAATGTACCATCACGTATATGTTTTTGGAGAATAGAGGGTTTTCATGGCGCATCACCAAACCGGAAGTTGCCATATTAGAGGTACTCAGCAGGTAAACAAAGCAGATCCCGAACGTTGAACGAAAGCAAATAGTGAATTATTGCCGTGTTTTTGGCTGCACCAATCGGTCAGATCGTGAAAAACATTTGGAGTTTTGGAGGAAAGGAGGGGCTTGTGGTTAGCGAAGCTAAACCAGGATCTACGAGGCAAAAATCTGGACAACATCCAAATTTGTTTCGGCCCATTTCTTTCTGATATTTTTTGATTGTTTATAGCAGCGGCTCTTAACTAATTTTCCAGTGTGATGATAATAATATAATTCATACTAAGCTACTGCATGTGGCATTATTGACTTAATATAATCACATTTAATAGCCTGCTACAGTTGTTAAAATGTAGAGCTAAAATGTGCTGTATTTCTCATTGTATTCCAGGTAAAAGGTCTGATCTTTATCAAAAGGATGACCCATGTGCTAGGGTTAAAACCAGGTAGTTGAGCATATCAGGATACGCAATAGACGGAAGACTCTCTGGGTCGTCATTGATCCAAGACAAGGGAGCCGACTCGTATGGACCAGCACCACCAATAAACCTGAGCTTTTCCAAATATCGTGCCCTTTCCTGCAGACCAAGTCCTTCCCTCTATGAACTTTGCATCTATAACACATTTTGAGGAGCTTTTCTGTGGTTTCAGTCATCAATCATTCACAGTGTTTACCTCTGAGTGCCTCCAATATGGCCGCGCATCTGGGTTCCTGCCCAGAACGTGACGTATAGTGAAAACCCTCTATATCAAGCACTGTCACCATTATTTCTCTTATCAAACAGCATGGATATGAATAGTAAGCATTTGAAAGAGATAAACATGGGCATGTGACGTATTGCGCAAATTGTTGTGTGATGAAATCTGATGTTACAGGGCTGCTTGTTCCCGATTGGTCATGCCTGGTACGAGCGTACCGTTTCATCTTGCAATTACAATATTTGAATTCATTTATCCATATTTTTCACATAATTTTAGTATGTCAGCAATTACGACTAATTCAGGAAAGGCAATTAAACAAACAAAAAACAGGATTGGCTATACCCCGATTCGGAATTAGTAAAAATTTTAAACATAGTTATTTAAGGAACATCTCAATAAAAATATACTGGTACGTTGTTACAAAAATGTCATAAGCACGCTATATCAAATAAATTACCATTTAAAATTACAAGAAGAAATGTATTTAGAATTGTCAGATAAGAAATCTTACAATGTACAAATATCAAAGTCAGTTCATTCATTCATTCATTCGACAATCATCCATCAATCCATTCCTCCCTGATATTCTTTGTTTCAACATTGTAAATAAGTTAGTTCACCTTCCAAGGTTAGTCAGGATATAAAGCAGACACTGAAAGCAACACACACACACACACACACACACACGCACACACACGCACACACACAGAACACGCTATACACAAATGAGTAACTACTGTATTTGACCTCTTGGAAATCTGCTTATAAATACCAGAACGTAGTCACCAGAATGTGAGCTCCTTCTATCCGTGCCAGTGTTGGTAACCACGGAGATTTCAAGTCTTAGCTTAGCTCCCATTTACAGAATAAACAGTTCAATGCATTAAATCAACAATAATGTAGCACAACAACCACAGGAGTCTATTTCTCTTACCGATGACTCATGCTTTTTCTCGCTGTTTATGACCTTTTCATTTGACTTCCTGCTGTTTTTCTTTCAGTTTGGCTACTTCAAACGTTTTTTCATTTTTAAAAAAAATTTTTTAAGGGTAAATATTCATTTTCAGTAAAAGCAGAAACACTTGCAGGGAAATGGAAAGAGCAACATTTGGTGATGTTTCAAAAGAACACTCAACTCGATCGGGGAAAGTGAGGTAATTCTGGAATTGCTAGTTTTTATATTTAGTGACTTCTGTGGATGTTTGGTTTCAGAAGTGCCTGCCCACACTTATGGGATCATTTCTTCGAAGTGATCACTGATGGTTAAGCAGCTGCACTGACATTTGAACAGGTCAGAATCATTGGCTTCATGCTCTATCATTAAAACCTAACATGTATCACCATTTTAAACTAGACATCAATGTCATTTCTACAACGAGTCGGTAGATATGAAGCTAGAAATATGTGGAAAATCAGAACCTGTTACATATTTATTTACACTAGTGGTGGGACTTGATTAACATTTTTTTAAATTAATTAGGGACTTTGTAATTGATTAATATTGATTAATGTAAATTAATCACATAATATTTTACAGGAGAAGCAACATTTTTCAGTTTAAATGTATTTGGTCTATGACTGAATCATTGAAAACAATAAATGAGCTTAAAAAACAAAAGTGTTATTATTTTCATCACTGAGTGCTAACATAATGTGTATTATGAATAAAAAATATTATGATTGCATTGATCACAAAGCACTAACTTAAATTTAACTAAGCTATAATCGTGCTTTACAGGATTTTTGTAAACTTTTTAAAACATATTTTTTTGTATCAAAATAAAAAAGTAGCACTTCACAGAGAAGTGGAAAGTGAAGAGTGTAAAATAGTTAGAATATCTGTGGATATCATGAAATAAACAGAACAACTGATGAAGTTGATGAATTTAGTTTGAAATAGTCTTTCTACATAGTAGTTGGGTCAGACGATGCTATCTGTAACAGCGCTTCTAGCCCCGCCCACATCCTCGACTGTCACCTATAATCATTTATCCACTGACTTTGTTCATTTGTCACTCATGAACTTATTCATTTTGGCTCTGAACCCTGTCAGAGTGGAGACGCTGTCTGCTCCCACTAGGACCGTTGTCCCTGCTAGCTGCTACATAGTTAGCATTAAAGTGCTAGCTGGTACATGTTTAGCATTAAAGTGCTAGCTGCTACATGTTTAGCATTGAGATGCTAGCTGCTACATGGTTAGCATTGAGGTGATAGCTGCTACATGTTTAGCATTGAGGTGCTAGGTGCTACATGTTTAGCATTGAGATGCTAGCTGCTATATGGTTAGCATTGAAGTGCTAGCTGCTACATGTTTAGCATTGAGATGCTAGCTGCTACATGTTTAGCATTGAGGTGCTAGCTGCTACATGTTTAGCATTGAAGTGCTAGCAGAAGCTGCAAAGCTAAGGTGATCCAAAAACTATTTCTTGCACAATTTTCACACAACTGGGCTTTATTTTCTATCTGGTGTTTCTTAGACAAACAAAGCACAGCAACAACGTCTCCCTGGAGTCTCCCGTCTTGTATTGTAGTCTGTGCATCAGTATTATGTATTTACCAGGAACTCGTGCAATGAGAAAGGTTCCGCCCCCTTTGGAGTGCAAAAAAACCCAAAAACGATTAACTGCATTAAAGTCCCAGCCCTAATTTAAAATTTATTGAGGAAAAAACAACAATTACAATAAATGAAACTATTAACAAAACTTTTAGATGGTCGGTATACAGTACTATTGTTTTTTGGTACATTTTTAATCAGATTTTAGCTTAGTTTAGTTTCATACGACCAGCACTTTGATTTTACTGATTGTTTGAGAGAAATCACATGGTTCTTATAAATCCAAAACTATCACCTCCCATTCACAGAATTAAACATAGTAGTTGAACCACCTTCAGGAAAAAAAACCTCCTCTTCCTGCTCAGCCCTTGGTAAGGCTTTAATTCTGCAGACAACAACTCCCACAGGCTGATTCTAAACCTTGAGCAGGCCACATTTAGGCTGGCGTCTGGACTATCACTGCCATCAAAGTCGGCTTTATCAGACAGACACGCTAACTGGAGCTGCTCTGGCCTGTCTATGGATTTTTCTTCCTGAAGTCTGGCTTTTCTCTACTGAGAGAGAGAGAGATACACGCTGGGAGGAAAACTCTGTGGAAGCCCAAGAAACTGAGCCACAATGGAAATGCTTTACATTGTCATCCACTTCCTCCTCACTTTCCCTTCGTTTCTGCTTCAGGATGAGCCCACGAGGGAGGAAAAGTGCTGTGCCCTTGATAGCAGATAACTAACAGAATCCATAAATGAAATCAATAAACAACAGAGGGTGTAAAAAGCACAGGAAGCTAACGGGGGTAATCCAGAGGAGCCGTCTGGGCGCACGAGTGAGCCTGCAGGTTTGAGGGCAAAATCACAAAATGCACTGCCCGTTTCCTCTCAAACATCTGCAACGTGTGAGAAACACCGAGTCCAAGTCAAACTTCTATGGCCCAAGTCCCTCCTTTGTCTGACAACAACATTTTGCTTAGAAAACAATTTAAAAACCGCTATAAATCATAATGATGGAATGAACGAGTGTTAACACACATTTTAAAGAATCTCATTTTGTAAATAAGTGGAAGGAAACAGTATTTAGTGCAGTGGTTCCCAACATTTTATAGATCGTGACCCCAATTTTATATCAAGAATTTCTAGCAACCCCAAAAACATTTTTTTATAAATGTATATATAAAATACATATATAAAATATATGTATATATAAAATATATGTATATATAAAATACATATATAAAATATAATATATATATATATAAATATATATATAATTTTTTTTACTGCATTTTAGTTGAGCTAGATTTATATTTCACAAAGGGAAATTATTGTTTTTATTAAGAAACGAATAATAAATCAAAAATTAAAAAATCTATTTATATTTTTCAGAAATTTTAGGCGTCCCCATTTAAACTCCAGGCGACACCACATTGCATCCCGACCCAAGGTTGAAAAACACCGATTTCGTGGCTCTGAGTAGATTTATTTCTATAATTTTTATTATTTCCAGTCATATCACGCCTGGGGTGACACTTTATTTGTTAATTTTCCACTCCCTCTCTCTACTACCCCCTGTAGTGCCAATGCATACCCCTAGGGGTACACGTACCCCCATTTGAGAAAGTCCAAATGATGAAGGTGACCCAGGAGTGGGTCTTTCAGGTAATGTAAAGCTCTGTGAAAGCTGTGGAGGATGTTTTGGACGTGTCATATCTGTGGGTAGATCTGCCCTAAATGTGTCGTGTGTACGTGTGTGTGTGTATGTATGTGTGTGTGTGTATGCTTATGCGTGCAACTGTGCCCGTCTGCTGGCGTGGGAGAAGCTCGAGCCAAGTAGGCAGGAGCGTATGAGCAGAGGAGACCCTGAACATTCCTGAACAACCCCCTCCTCATGCTGCGTCTCCACGCTTCCTATGCTCTGTGTGTGTGTGTGTGTGTGTGTGTGTGTGTGTGTGTGTGTGTGTGTGTGTGTGTGTGTGTGTGTGTGTGTGTGTGGGTGTAGCCCTACATGACAGTTAACTTAATGGCTTCTCAAGTAAGAAGAGTTTGAAAACTTTACGCTCAAGGCCTTGGCCACTTTTCTTTTTCTCTTCAGCTCTGATAATCTCAACGTCAAAGGCTTGGTTTCATATTAGGAACAACACAGAACTGCATTATTGGCCAGTTTTAGTCGTACGACTAATTTAAGGTGAAAGGTAGGTTTTTGGTTTCAGGGCTGAGGCGGGGGGGGGCGGTGGCTATGATGGACAGATTTTCCGCTCAAACAATGCTTTTCTATTGATTGGCTTCAGTGGATCAGAGTCGTGGGAAGAATGCGTTTCTGTCAGAATAATAATGTGGCACCGGCGTTTCTGTTTCAATCGCAACACTTGCTCGACTGTAACCCACACTGTTCCACCACGGGCATCTAGACACCAGCTCCACAAACAAAGACAACTGTTACACCCCCCTACACACACACACACACACACACACACACACACACACACACACACACACACACACACACACACACACACACACACACACACACACACACACACACACACACACACACACACACACACGCACGCGCGCGCACACACACGTCGCCTCATTCACAACTAGCAAAACATTCATCAAAAATGCAGGAGTGAACACTTGCAATAATTCGCAAAGCCCTTCCCTGTCAACATCTGCAAAAAAAATCTCCAATCTAAATGGAATGGCAGGGTTTCATTAAGTAAATTATGTATTGGCAGTCACAGAGAGGGGAATGGGGGGGTAGCGAGGGGGGGGGTAGCTGCAGCCAGACCTCTAATCTAAACCGCACCCTGAAATGCGACAGCCTGACTGCACAAACTGATCCACGCCGCCAAGAAATGGAAGTAAAAAAGAACCCGAGCAACGGTAAATGTGGAGGAAAGTCAAAGTATTTTCACGAATGCATGTTTACAACTGTTAATATGTAATGGTTGTAAAAACCTGATGAGAGTGCATGGTTTGCTTTGTCAGGTTAGAGCTGAGCAAATGTCAGGTTTGAAAGGTAACAGCGTTTGGGAGCAAGATCAAAGACGGTGGATTATGTCAACATACTTGGCACCGTGTTCAGACACGGGAGAGGAATGAAGATCCCTTTAATGAGAAGAACAGAACAGTGGAAAAGAAAAATGTTTGCTTTGTTATTCAAAAATGTCTCCAAGTCTTAGGTGAGCTACTTTAACTCTTAATGGACCAATTGTAAAAAAAAAAAAAAAAAACTCACTTATTTTTCTGGGTTTTCGCTTCTTTATTAAACTTGTTTTTTTTTACCATTACTCAACTTAGAACCAAAATGGATGATTTAACAATAACCATCATTGGAATGTTATGAATAACACTGGTTTGTGTACGATCACAAGCGGTCTTTCTTTTTCTATTTGATGACTTTGACAGAGGAGGAAATAAAAAAAACATATTTAATGAAACTATTACACAAGCTGACTCAACAAGTTTTTAGATTCATTCCAGGTTGAGTCATTTTTTTAAAACATGTATGATCTGTTTGTACTTTAGGGTTCAATGTCTTGCCCAAGAACACTTTATCGTACAGTATAATAACTTTGTTATAAGACCAAAAATTACATTTTGGTTTATGGACCCCAGTTAAAGGAAAAACATGATTAAAGTGGATCTATCATGAGTTTGCGAGTCAGATTTTTTCATTCAACCATCCATCCAAGATAGGTATTAACATTAAACTTATAGCGTAAAGTCTATTATCATTATTATTAATATTATAAAGTCTATCCCGCTTAGGCAAGGCCACTTTGTATTTGTATAAAACATTTAATGCACCAAGTAACTCAATGTTCTTTACATGATCAAAAAGTGCAACAAAAAACATTCAATAGCTTAAAAATCAATAAGAACATTAGAATTAGCAGCGAAAACATTTAAAACCATCAGTAAAAACATTAAAAAAATAAATAAATATGTATATATATATATATGTATATATTAGCACTTTAGAGTAGCCATTAAAAGAAAAAAGAAAGAACATAAAAAATATCCATTCGGATGTATGAATATACAAGAACAAAAAAGGTAATAATAGGCTTACAAATAAAAAGCCAATATAATACAATAAGGATATAATATAATAGTGCATGATCAAACATCCTTATCCTATTATATCCTTAATAGGATAAGGATTTTAGTTTTACTTGGTTGTGTACGGGTATATTTAAAGTTCAATAAATGTTAAGAGTTCTATTGGTGTATTTAATTTAATTTCTAATATATGCATTGACATCATATGAGTGTTTCAATTCGGCTTCCAAAATCGGCTTTAGATATCATGAATTTCTTTTTTTAATCGGTATCTGCATCGGCCTTTGAAAATCCCGTATCAGTCGACCTCTATTTAAAATCATCAACAAACATTACTTATTCAGTAACATGGCTGCCATGTCACACATTTATGTAACATACATGTTGTTGAACTGACTGTTAAACCAAAAGACAATACAAAGTGTTTTAGGTCTAACTAAGAGTTGGAAAATATTTCTGTATCATTGACTTAAACCTTATTGTTCTTCTTATACTTGTTTGCAAGTTCAGCTGTTTTCATTTGATTTGCATGAAAGAATCGAGGACGAAAACCTTAAATGTCCATTAACGTGATCACATAAAGAGTTCAAGTTAACAAAGAGCAACTATCATCCCCTACGGCTGTAAAAGGCTCGTCTAGAGATGTCGAATGACAAGGGCCCCTACACTTAATCCACACACAGCATTCTGGAAGCTGAAAGAATGCATCGGCTATTCTGAGTTTTAAAAATACTGACAGCCATAGGTTCAGGCACAACTGTCAGCGCTCCTCTGGGGAGGAAGGGAAAAAAAAAATCTTAAATCTATTTTTGCCAGCAATCACACCACAGGCCTAAATCATAGCTGACCATGACCAGTGTGTGCATTTATAATTATGGGCAGAACGGTCAGAAAGTAAAACCCGCTTCCACAAATGGCACGTCCTTCTTGACTGTGTGCCCAGCGCTGCACGTCTAGCAGCTCAAATGAGGAATTGTTCTGCCTCTCAGCTTTGAGTGGAGCCACACTAAAATGCTAAACTAACAGTTGGACATTCCTGGCATTTTTAATGGCACTGCTTGCTCTTTATTTGTTGCTGTAACCTTGTGCCCTAAACTCAATGAATGGGCCTTTTGGTGAAGGCTCTGTGAAGAGGTGAACAGCTTTACCTGGACTCACTGTTTTAATATTGGCTATTAATAGCACACATCCTGTTATTAAGTCATTTAAGTTACCATTTAAACAAAAATATCTTCATTCATCTATAGGGCTGGGCGATAAAGACCAAAACCCATATCTCAATATTTTTTTCTCAAAATGGTGATATACGATATTATCTCAGTATTTTAAACTTAATAAAGTCTTACCAGAAAGATAATTCAGGGTTAAATTTGCTGATGGAAAAATGCCACACCGGCACATTTATTAACAAACAGCCGCACAATATGTGACACTTTTGGTTTTTTCTCCTCTAAGGGACAGCACGTGTGAGTGAGTTGTGTAGTGTGGCTTGTTTAGAGGAAGGTCTGGGTTAGAATGCACTCAGAAATGCTGTTCTGAGAAGTAGAGGGTGCAGTGACTCCTAAAACAAGTATTTTAATGCAAAATCTTAGTAAAATGGAAACATTGCAAAGGACACTGTTTGACTGTACTTAGTTAAAAAATATAGGTATAGCTCGATATAGGCGACATTGTCTTTTTCTATATCGCCAAAACAGAAAACTTGATATAACTTGAATCTCGATATATTGCCCAGCCCTATCCATCTATCTTCTATCTAGAGACACTTGAGAAACTAGTTTCAGAGTTTCAACAACTTAGTTAATAAAAAAACAAAATGCACAATACCATTTTTTTTCTGTCCTTTGACCAAACATTACATTTCCCAATAGTAACCATGTTTCTTAGTTTCAAGTTCATCAGAAGATGAAAATATGAGCATATCTGAAAGCCTTCTTGTCCTGTTCTGTTGAATCCCTGAAGAAACATTTTGAAAAGAGAGAGCACAGCTCACCATGTTTTTGTTTTTATCATCAGTTAAAAAAAGAATGAAAAATGTAGAAATGAAGAGCTGCCAGTGTTTCTACTATCTGTGTTTCTGGTCCTCAAACAAAACACGGGCCTCCTTTTACTGACTCAACACACAATAAAGTAACCTTGGAAACTCAGTGGATTTACTTGTGTCTGTCAAACACCAGCAGCACTGGCACCACAGAGACTCACCAAAACAAGACCAACAGATACAAATCTCTGCCGGCATGTTTCTGAACGGGGATTCAGGCATCTTCAAGGGCTGCTTCTGCTTAGCTTGGCTATTATTTCACTTTACCTCATTTATACCAAAGAAGCCGGTTCCGACACAAAAAAATCAAGTGAACTGTTCAGGGTGTGTCCATTCTTGTATCTTGAGTAAACTGGCAGAGTTTTCTTAAAATGCCTTTTAATCTGGCATCAGTTTGCCAGCAAAGTTGGACATACTTTTATCAGAATGTGAGGTAAACCCAGTATGTCGTAGGACACCCATCAAACATGGCCAGGCCTTATCAATGTCTAGTTTGGTCTTCCTTTATTTGGTGTGACTTAATATTCATCAGGTTCTTATAGGCAAATGTTTTGTTGATAAAATCATGGAGGAAATCTTTGCATGGCTTGTTGCATAAGGATCACCTGATAACAGCTAAAAATTAGAGAAAAAGTGCATGACTAATAGGAAATACAAATGTCCATGGGACGCTAAAGGAGAATTACGAGTACACACATGAAGAACCAATTTGTTGACTTAGTAATATAGACACTAGCTGGGTTTCTATTACAGATTTTCGCAAAATACGAGCGATATTTTTAAATGTCGTCAAAGAATAACTGCTCTTTGAATGTGTTTCCATTGAACGTTGTTTTGGGCAGGATCCTCGTAACTCTTGTGAAATCTCATCCTGCGAGACTTCTCTGTAGAAAGACAAATGCTCAGAAACTCATTATAACAGTCTGTATTCCTTTGTTGTTTCACGTCTAATGTGGCAGTAATCATCTTTAAGCCTAATGCTAAGAAATGTTCCGGTCTCCTCTTCTGTTTACGCGTACCGCGTCATGTTTACTCGAAGAGTCACGTCCTGTGACGTGTATTTGCGGAAAAGGAGTTTCCATAGCGCTTTTGTGACACATTTCATTTAGGGATGCACCGAATATTTGGCCACCGAATATATTCGGCCGAATATTGCAAAAAAACAACATTTGGCCTTTGGTTTTGTGAGTCAAAAGCAAAACCGAATAGTAGCGTGACGCAATGACGCAATCAAACAACGTGCAGTGATTTTGAGTTGGAAAAGTGCGTGTTGCTACAGAACCAGCAAAAGCGACAGCTCCTCCTTTCCGCACACAAACATAGCCAGACTCTCTCCTCACCGCGTAAAAGTTGGAAACCGTCCATTTCCACAACTGAGTCCGTTGTTAGCGCTGTGAGCCACAAATCTGTAAACATCCTCATCGTTTCCTCCTTACACTACACCGGGCCTCGCTGCATAGGCTGGTGTAGCATTAGCACGGAGAGCTAACAGCTGATGTGTGTAAACAATGGGTCCGTGGCTCCAAGCAGTGACTCCCAACACGATCGGCAGCAGAAAAAGTAGTGCAGTTTAGGCATCCAGTAGTGCAGTCTGCATTTACATATACGGCAATAAAGTATAATATATATTCTATATTAAACCGCAGGGTTGTTTTAGCTGTAAGATAGTAGGAGAGGGAGGAGCTCACATTCTAGGAGGCGTGTTAGGTGACGTCACCTGCCAACGTGGGCAAAATCCAACTCGCCCGTTTGGAGCTGACTTTGTTTTTACAAAATAGGGACTAACAGAACTTATTCAACTTTGGCCCTCTGAATGAGGCTAAAGGGATGTATATCACTGTAGCAAAACCATTATAAAGTGATTTTTTTTCATCATACCTCCCCTTAGTGTTTTTTGGATGCATGTTTTGTTTTATTTGAAGGCCTATTATAAATCAAAAATGTTCTTTTATGAATTACATTTAAATAATGTCATAATATTCAATAAACATTTACTTTCTTTAAAAAAAAACTAAAAATGTATTCTAGGCTATTTATGCACTATTTAAAAAAAATAGTGAAAAACTTAACAACCGCATTTGATATTCGGTATTAGGCCAAGCGTTTATATTTTATTCAGCTTCGGCCTCAAATTTTCATTTCGGTGTGTCCCTAATTTCAATATCAAAACTCCTCATGAAAGCGTAATGGAAACGCAGCTATTGATACAAATATCCAGAAACAGTTCTCTTTTTGTAAGGTATTATCAAAAAACCGACTGAGGTCTTGAACCAATCCGCTCGAAGTTGAAAGCTGAATTCTGAAACACCAGAGTGTAACAATGCTGAGAAAGGGAAAATGAAAAATGCCCTCGTCGCTCTTATCAACGGCTCTTTTTCTATGTGTATGTGTGTTACGTAAGGGGAAACGGAAGCCCGCCTCCCAGGACAGGAACGGATACTTGAGACGAGGACTGTGGGTACGAGCCCTACACCACTACACAGAGAATAGAGCTCAAGACCCTTCAGGATGTGAAGCTACGACCCTTGGCCACCGCGCTCCCCGTGCATAAAGAGGACTCTGCAAACTGGACATGACAAACTGGTGCAGAGAGCCCCCCAACATCCCCTGAGATGCTGGCCTTCTCTTCAACATTCCTCAGTCTCCCCCCACTGTCAAAGGGGCAATTCACCGCTCAGCGCTGCTACAAAAAGCAGGACGTTTTTTAAAACAGGATGTTTGTCTGAGGCCTCCTTCCCCTCAAATAAACAATCCGCAAAACCTGATTTCGGGAGGCAGGGTGGAAGCACTCGAGTCACATTATTTCCACATCCCGTATCCTGGAGCAATCGGGCTCCTGAGGGAATGTGGGCGGCCAGGCAATGGAAATGAGTTGGGGCTGTGGTGGAAACCTGAGGACATGTGTCTGGGTGCTGGAGGGGGAAGAACCTGGTCGCTATCACTCAGAGGAAGGGGCGTTGAATCTAGATGATTACAGTTATCGTTTTATTAAAACATTAATCAAGTTTAAAAGTTTACCAGTCGTCGTAAAGATTTTTGGCAAAACATGAAGTGGCATAAAATAAAAACAGCTGACATTTCATGACATTAGAAAGATACAATCTATTCAAAATATTGTTAGACGTATGGAGCAGATATGATCTTTAATCAAATTCCATCAGGAGTGGCTTCACAAGTCAGATCAACAGTCTAATCTGCTTTAATCATGCCTTAATTAAACTGTCTAATTATTGCATGTGTTTCCACTCAGCATGATCAGCACTGTCTCAGCCTCGTAAGTACGATCTGCATCATTTATTTAAAAAGCTCTTGGGTGTGAATGCGTGTCAAATTAATATAAGAACACGGCAAACAAAATGTTAGACTTCAATATGCAGATATTTGTTTGCTACATGATTTAGCCAAGCATTGGCGCATAGGCTAATATGTTAGCAACTGTTACTTTCTGTAATAGTAATAAAGTGCACATGAAATATGTTTACATTTGTAACTTGTCCCCAGTTGGTCAAACCACAATGACATAGTACATGTCTGTTATATTTAATCAACATTCAGGTTAATTAAGTAACTAAGCAGCAACTTGAATAACAATCCAAACAGAACAATTTATTGATCAAAGCCTTTTTATTAAAAGGTTCAAAGTTGAATTCCTCCCTGCCCTTTCATCCTTTAATCCATTGAAAGCTTGGATCAATGCATTGATTTACGTCAGAATTAAACCCGGTTTCCTGAATTACGATTTGTAATGCTCTTAAAAGCAAAGGGCAAAAATGTAAAACCTCTGTCTTAAATGGTGCATTTCTTGTTTGACTCAATGTTATGTCAAGTCTCGTGCTGCCAATAGATCAAAAAATATTGTGCGATGAATAAATTATGCTCCGTGATTAATGAATCTAATTAATTTATTTTTAATCAAACCTGAAAATTGCTGAGAAACGCCCTCAACTTGAGTTGTTTTCATTTAAATGTAATTATTGTGCCAGATCAAAAGACTGATGTATAACGAAATGATTTATACATTCCACTGTATCTGAGACAAGACCCAAGGGCTGCTGACACCTTTAGTTTAGTGATGTGTACTTTTGTCAATCTCCAAATAATAGAAATGAAATAAAACATCAGGTCCATATGTAGTGCATTAAGTTAGCACATCATAAACAGTAAGAACAATTTTCTGAGCAATACAATGAATGAACACCGAACTTGTTGCTTTTTCTCTCCTTCAGAAAATATTAAATAAATAAAACAGATCAATCACAGTGCTGTAAATTAGCACATCAAAAATAACACTGTTCATCACAAAATAAAGTACTGTAATAACATCAAGCAATCACTTCTAGAATAGTAGTAGCCCCGCCCACATCCTCTACCACTGAGAGTGGCCGACTGTCCACAATCATTTATCCACTGACTTTGTTCATTTGTCACTCATGGATTTATTCACTTGGGCTCTAAACCTTGTCATCTTGTCCAGTGTGGATTGTATGGGCCACTCTGTCTGCTCGGTCGTGTGTACCGTTCGAAGGACCGCTGTCCGTGCAAGCTGCTACATAGTTAGCATTGAGGTAGAAAAGCTCTGCTGGAGGCTAAAAGACCTCCGATGATCCACAAACTCTTTCTTGCACAATTTGCACACACATGGGCTTTAGTTTTCCATTCGGTGTGTGTTTTTTAACTAAAATTAATGCGCTCAAAAACTCCTCAGCTTCTACCGTTGTAGCCGGTGCATCAGTATTATGGGTATACCGGGAGCGCGTGCAATGGAGAAAGGTCCCGCGCTGTTTGGAGTGCAAAAAAGAGGGATAATTCTGATGTAGAAAGAAACCATCTCAACAACTAAATTGCGATATTATAAAGATCTGCTACTCTACATCCTTCTGCTAGATCTGCAGCATTTTCCACAACTTATTTTTACATCAGTTTCTGTTTCTTTAGTCAACGTTGATGAATTTTACATTTGATTGAGATTAAAAAAAAAGGTTTGGTAACCCGTGTAACCTCCTTGGAAAGTCACTAAATCAAGTATGGAAGGCCGTCCATTAATAACTGTTGTTTCTACTCTATCCCACTACTATGAACAAGCACTTTATATGTGATGCTGACGACTTCCACAGGGTTGATGGAGCCTGTACTGATGGCAAACAGGAGCCATGGCCCTTTACGAAGTCAATCAGGAGCTAGAACCTCAATAATTAATGGGAGTTGATTGTTAATAAGGTAACCACTCCATGCATTTTTCAGAGACTGAAATCCTTAAGTAACTGCATATAAACTTTTTAGCCTCGCTTCAGATTCAGGGCAGCGTCTGTATTACAATGAAACAGCAAAAAGTTCATATCAGAGAGAATGTGTCTGACTTAAGGCAGTGGTTCTCAAACTTTTTTGGCTCAAGTCCCCCCTTTGTCTGACTACAACATTTTGCTAAGAAAACTATTTAAAGACAACAATAGATCATAATGATGGAATGAATGAGTGATAACACACATTTTATAGAATCTAATTTTGTAAATAAGTGTAAAAAAACAGTATTTAGTGCAATGGTTCCCAACATTTTTTGGTATCGTGACCCTAGAAGAATTTCTGATGACCCCAAAGACCTTTTTTACTAGAATTTAAAGTTTGGATAAAGCAATTCCAAACCGCCAGAATTAAAAAATTCTTAAAGAAAATTTGTCTTATCTTAGTAGTGGTTGATGTGTAAGACACGACCTTCCCAGCTGCTGGTTTATAAATCTTTCTTTGTGTTTTATTACACTTGGCAGCAAAAAATACGAACATTATTGCGTAGTGATGCCCTTTATTTTGAAGATTCTCCCTTTTGAGCTTTTCTATAGCATTCCATTTCTAGTGCAAATGATTGATATTGGAACAACACATCATCCGTAGAGTGAAACTAACCTGTCTCACGACGGTCTCTTTTTTACCAAAAAGAAAAGTGTAGGAAAGAGTTTAACATGAGGACAATCCTCAATGATCACAAACAAAACAGGTCTGAAACTAGCAACTAGCCAAAAGCTATATTCAACAAAGAGAAACATATCATTACCTCAATCCAACCCTGCTCTGTGTAATAGTTAATAGTTAGTATCTGGCCGTGCAATGTAACCGTGGTGTTGAATGACAGCGGGAACAACAGGTTTACAGAGCAGTAAACCAAACCTACTTATTCAATGAAATGGCACCTATACTTCATTGTGTTTAAAAACATCAAATGTGTTTTATGTATTGCTAACACGTTTTGATGGTTTGCACATTCATTCAAACACATTTAAAGTACCTTTTTTTGGCAATTTCATGATTCATGGAGAGCAAAAATGTGCTGACAGCATCTCCCCAACGACCAGATTTGATCTCCTCTTGGCCACTTTACAGTGACTTTTGTGGAAAATGACATAACCAAACCCTTAGTATTATACAGCAGTGGTTCCCAACCTTTCTTATCCTGTGTACCCCTTGAGACTTTTTGTCATACCATCAGCACCCCCTCACTCATACGTGTTCATGATTCTCCAAAAGTAGAACATAACAACTGGATATTTTTATTTCATCTTCATAAATTGAACAATTAATATTCAGGCATTATCTTGTTATTTAACTCAAATTAAACATAAAATTATGTTGCCTTTAAGGCAATAGAAATGATAACTATAAGAAATAATATTATAGTAAACATGTGTATTATTAATACTAATATATTATGATTATATTGTCATAAAAAATAATAGTTGAAATTAGAAAAAAAAGAATAAATAAAAATAATAAGTAATATAAATAAATAAATACTAAACAAATATATAACATACCTGTGTTATATATAACTTTTATGACATTTACCACAAAAGGAGCTTCTTTGAATATGTCCTCTTAAAACAGGCATTTAAACTTTGAAAACAAGTCATAGTGCACACGTACCATTTTATTGACGGACTTATGGAATGACTGACAATATTTTACCCCTGGTTGGGAAGCACTGTTATACAGTATATGATCTTTTGAACTTGCATTTATAATTCACTACATTGAATCATATTAACCCCAGAAAACAAACACGTTCTCTGGTGTTAATATGTAACAAGTAACAAGCAATTTTAAGCTACCAAAGGCAACAATTAGGTTGACTGATTTACAGTATATATGAATATTTTTGATATACGCAGTGGTTCCCAAACATTCCACAATGTAGCCATTAGGGTTGGGCGATATGTCTGAAAAACATATCACGATATAAGTGTTTCATATCAGTCGATATCAATAATTATTGATTAGTTTTTTTTAACCTATTCAAGATAAGAACAGAAATAAAAAAAGTTAAATTTAAATACTTTTATTTTAAACATAATCTTTTGAAAAGAGGTCAACAAAACTAAATCAATTAAACTCAATAAAAATTAAAAAAAAAAAAAGTTGAATGTACAAATATAGACATTAAATAAATGCTTAATTGAAATCATGAGTGAAATTATTGGACATTCTATATCGCATATATTTTTTTTACTGATATTGAAAACATCTATATTGCGATATATATCATTATCATTTTATTGCTCAGGCCTAGTAGCCATACAGTGAAATCTGTCCCTGGATTTGATCTATCCTGTTGAGGAATAATATTTAAAAAAAGAATAATATTCTGTAAGCACACAATAAAACACGTTAATCAGAATTATCACCTGGTTTATTTAACTAATTAGCCTCCTGGCATTGTCAGTGAGAAACAATCTCTTTTATTTTGGAAAAACAAATCTACCAAACATTAGTTGATTGAACATATATAAATAATACAACATGTTTATCACCCTGAAACTGTATAATATAACTCGCTACATCTTTAATGAGAGGCTGGGGGTGAGAGGATGAACTCTGTAATGTTTGGCTGAAGTTGAGAGTTTGAGTCTTTTAATCGTTCTCTACGCAAAATATTTTTCTGTATTTTGTTTTCACGTTTGTCAACGCTGAAAATCAACTTTCACACAAGCACGTGGTGGCAAAGCAATGTACAGTAGCTCTTGCCATATTTTGGCTTTTTTGATGAGATAGTTTCTCTGTCACCACTAGAGGGCAGTCTAACAGAGGACAATGAGTAGTTAGTGGCAATGCATGGAGGCTCCTGACTGCTGCTCTATTTATATTCTAGTTTACAATGTTGTCACACTATTTTAAACCTTTTTTCACGTAACCCCTATCACAATTTGTGTACCTCTAGGGTACCCGTAGCCCACTTTGGGAATTTCCAAATTTATGGGAACACAGTCGTGTGATATATTGTTTCAAAGGTAATTCAACATAGATTATGATTATGCCTCGCACAATTTGATTAGGGTCCCGAGGGGCCCATCCCCCTTTTTTCAGCAATTTCCATTAAAGTTGTTTTCTCGTTTATTTGTGAGTCAAATATTGCGACAGTTGGTGGTATGAAATTATTGACACATACTAATATATGAATGGGGTCCATTACTCCATATGTGCCACGGGGGTGCCAGGGGGCCCCATTTTTTACTTGGTGGAACCGAATCATTTGACTGAATTCTCGAGAACATGGTACGTGCTATTCGGCACGGAGACGATCACCGGGCCCGGCCATAGTTCATCAGAACTTGTTTCTCCAACTTGACAGTGAAAGCACTAACACGGGTCCCTCCAGAAATAGACAAAACATTTTTCACAACTCTGAATCAAAAACAGGACTTAATACTGCAAATGTTTGTGAGTTTTTACTCAAATTACACACCACAAAGTTTAATAGAAAACTTTCTACCATGCCAACCCCTCCCTGTAGGGTTTTATCATTGTGCAATACAGGACAATGCTCAGTGGGGATTTTTGTAGCCCACGGCAGCAAACTGTACTTAATTATTTTAATGTAGTACTAGTACACACACCCGCGCCCCCAGACTCACTTTTAAGAGCTTTACTTGTTGCTTCATGTATAGGGGTGGAGTCAGGGTCCCATGCCACGCACGCACACACACACACACACACGCCATCTAAACTGAAGGGTTTCAATTTTTTTTATTCTGTTTTTTCAGAACAATTTATAAATTTTTGCAGAAAATATAAATTCTTACAAAATAAATACTAATAAAAAAGAAAACCATAACGAAACAAAATTGTATGTCAAAAATAAAAATGGAATTTAAAATAACAAATAAGCTACAATTAAAAGGTAGATATAAGTTGTACGGACATGGATTATTCTGACTGCTCCTTTTTAATTATGTATATGTCATATAAAGATGTATAACAGCAGCAGTGTCACTTAATTTCCCCTCAGGGATCAGCGGTTTACTGAATCTGAGCAGGTTTATTGATTAAGTTTTGACCAACTTAATTTAAATGAACCTAATTTAAATTATCCGGTTGACATCATTCCAGACAGTAATGATTAAACAAAAACAAATGGACGCACCCTTTTTCTTGTTTCTGAATCCAAATTTCCCTTTTGGCTGACCACAATGTTTTGCTTAGAAAACTATTTAAAAACAACTATAAATCATAACGATGGAATGATATACAGTATATATATGTAGAAAAAACTCTAAAATTGATTTAAATCTTTCAGAAATTTCAGGTGTACTGACCCCAAGGTTGAAAAAGACTGATAGTTCTTATCATTTTCATCTCATGCCTGGGGTGGGACCAAGACACTCTCTCTCTCTCTCTCTCTCTCTCTCTCTCTCTCTCTCTCTCTCTCTCTCTGGTTTAGACAGTGTTTAAAGAGGCCAGGATGGAACAGGGGCAGTAGGTACACCTAGCGAGTGGTCCCCAGAAACATTTCCCCATAAAATACACATTCTGTCAACTTCTGCGTTCAACAGTGGATTTCGTTTTCATTGGTCGATTTCACGATTCCATTAACGTGGATTTTAAGGCCCTAATTAACCAGCTAGAATCTTAGAGTAGAAATGCAGTGAAGACTAGAGCTGGGCACTATGTTGATATTCAGGACATAATGACTTTTTGATTTTTGTGATGTAGAATATTACAATATCGCCTATATAGATATATTTTTTATTTTATAGCTTATTTTGTATTTAAATACTCTTTTTAGTAGTGGCTGCTTATTGTTACTTCTTAAAACAGCAATAAAATGACAGTTAGATGGATTGATGAGTGAGTCATGAGAGAGAGAGAGAGAGCGAGAGAGAGCGAGAGAGAGAGAGAGAGAGAGAGCGAGAGAGAGAGAGTGTAAAAGTAACAAACAGTCATGGATATTTCTAATTTCTGATCATGTCTCACAAACTGGAAATGATATCAACTGTAGAAATAAATCTATTAAGGAGGAGGCACTAAACACTGTTTCATTCAGTGAGCAGGTTCTTTAAAATGTGTGTTTATTTCGTCATTAAACTCTGTAGATGTTTTGGTTTTATAGTATTCTGAGCAAAATGCTGTAGCTGGACAGTGGGGGTACTTCAATTCAGATACAAGAGAATGGGGGTACATGAGCCCAACAAGTTTGAGAACCACTGATCTAAACAAGTCACACAGAAGTCACTCATACGTGCTGTCTCTTAGGAGAAAAAGTAGCATATATTGATGTGACTGAAAAGTGTCTTTCTGGTAAGACTTTAAGATATAAAAAATATCTAGATTTACAGCATATACTGTATCGCCATTTTGGGAAAAAATATTGAGATATGAGTTTTGGTTCATATCGCCCAGACCTAGTGAAACCATACATCAGAGTGTGCGATTTATAATGGAACATGCTTTGACCAACTTAATAAAGGCACAGTTTGGTTCCCACATGAGACACCTTGTGGAGCATCGTTTCCCAGTGTCCGTTTACTGAGCGTGTCAAAGTGAACAACCAGCAACACAGTGGGAGAAACCCAAGTCTAACACGACGAGATCCTCCCTCACCACAGTCTCTGAGGAATTGTGGTGCACGCTCTGACAAGCCCCTCATTTGTTGACTCAGGGAGTGTCGCCAGGCCATGCTGAGGTGGTGACAGCCTGTGCTGGGGAGGGGGAGGGGGGGCTTAGCTGACTGAGGTGGATTTTTTAACTGCTAGGGTAGCCACGTCACCTTCTCAATGCCTAGGCCTCTGAAATACAACAGGAAATGCTTTTCCCAGCTAGTCCACCTCAAAAAGAGAACTCTGACCCCCGTTAACCTGATACTGTGCAACAAGGGAAGCCCCGCCTACTTCAACACCCTATAGAGGAGTGTTTTCATTTTAAATCAGAGGACAGGACTGTAATCTTCTACTAATTCACAGGAGCAGCTCCTCCTTCCATCACAGATAGACTCGTACGCCTGAGTTTGTGCACACACGTGTGTGCGTTTTGTGTGTGTTTCTGAGTAGACTTGGATCTTATTACAGTTTGATCCCACTCAAATATTTCTGAAAGAAAAACAGAGGAGGGGAGGCGAGCACACACGCCCTCCGAACCTCTACACACTTACAATTTATCTCTGGACGCCTGTAATGCTGCGTAATGAGAGAGAATGAAGCGCTACATTAAAATAAAACTACTATTCAACATCGGTCACCTTTAAGGTTCTTCACTGTTTACCTTTAACAGAGGATATACTGTATTTGGCCCTAAGTAGATGTAAATACCTTAACAACCCTGACATACTGTATGCACAACATGCAGAAACAGCAATATGGACCGTCAATAAATAGTTAGAAACTAAAATTTAAGAAGCAAAGAATTGGAACATTTTTAAAACACACATACTGCATCACTTCCATTAGACCGTGAAAAAGCTGCTCCATGTTGGACAATAAATACTGTATCTGATCCATACCTTTACCTTTACCTCCCACGACTATTCAAAACAATCAAATACGTCGACTTTGCCAACAAAAATATTAAAAATCACCGTATGTTCCAAACGTGTTGTTTGACAAATGACTTTAGTATGTGCAGATGTGTAGCTTTAAAGAGAAACACCATCTAGAAGTCATTCATTAAAGCAGAACTAAGTAACTTTTTCACCTTAATAAATCCTCCTCATAGTCCCTGTGTGGGTAACACAAGTGTTTATGGGGTGATTGGGGGGTCTTTCATCCCCCCCTGCTGTCTCTGGCCAGAAAACAGCAATTGCAACTTTCCCTGCCTCCGACCCGGTCCCAGTTCCTCAGCTCTGTTCTCGTTCTAGTGACAACACGTACTGCTTTACGACAGCACAATACACACTAAAGGTGCGTTCACACCGAACGCGACTGTAGCGACTGCAGTCACTTCAATCGCCTGTGATGAGTCGCTTGAACACAGTGGTGCTTTTTGGTCACTTCACCACTCCAGTGAGGTCATCACCAGGGAACGTGTGTGTGTGTGTGCGTGTGCGTGCGTGCGTGTGTGTGTGTGTGTGTGCAGCAGGGTGACAGGGGAGACAACTGGCTGATCACTTCCTTTATAAACAGCGTCGTTTTTACGGTATAAATGTTACAAAAAAGTTACTAAAGGATGAGTTCTTTCAGAATGTAGACTTATTCAAGACTAACCACTTGAATTTTGCCCTGGTACGTTTAGGAAGCCTTCTGCTGCTCATCTCACTGAAGCGGGAGGGAGGAGCTACTGCCTCGGGGGTGCGGAGTGTTTACGACAGTGACATAACCAAAGGGGACCTTTAGGGGGAGCGCTAAGCGCAAGTGACTTTGTTCTGCTTTAATGTAATTAATCAAAATGCTCCTAACACACCCACCTGAAAATTCCCCCGGCGTGATGTTTGGTGAGCTGGCTGCCTCGGTTTCAGTGTAAGACAACGTGGAGTCGGACAGATCTGTAGAGAAACATATAGAAATGAGATCATGTTTACAGGCGTTCAGACGGTTATTCTCCAAAAGCACCATGTGCAGCACATCCACTCAAACGATAAGTGTTGGTTGACCACATGTCGAATAAATCTGATAATAAGTTTATCATCTAGATTCCAGGTTCTGATGTTCTAGATAGAAGTTAAACCTTGATAAACTGACATTCAGCCATAATACAGAGCAGAGCAACTAATTATCCAACTGTATAGATAAATAAGAAAGATACATATTTACCAAGTGAGTCAGAAGTGATAAAAGATGATTGATAATTGATAGATCACTCATCTAAGAAGGGTTCCTCTTTCATGCACCTAAAGTTTTTCATTCCAGCTACACATTTGATTACACCCATAACTTCATACGGAATCTGATATTAATTGTGGAGGATTTTCTTGTCAATCTATATGAAACAACATTCTTATCTTTTATTTTGAAGCAGCATATTTACCTTTTGCTTTAATGTACACCCACATTTAAAGCTTTTTGCCACATTGACCACAAAAATGTTTCTTCTCGTTAACTCAGAGCAAATAGCAAAACATCCGAGTTCTCTCGATATCACAAACAGGAGGAGCCGTTATATTTTTACTCATCCACTGTCACAGGGAACTATTAATATTAGGCTAAAACGTGAACTCCAAATGGAAATCCACAGCTGAAAATGACGGAGAGATACAGAGTAATGTGTAAGGTGTGAGTCACCTACCCAGTGGCTTGTGTTCTTCATTGGGAGAAAGCCTTGAATAAGGGGGGGGAGGAGACTCTGTAAAACAAAACCATAAAGGAAGAAGGGTAAGCATAAGCAATGACACGCGAATATGAAGAGAAGAGAACAAGAGAACTGTAATACTTGAAATAAATTTAGCATTTCTCTTGTATTATCTCAGATAAAAGTGCACATTGAACTCTCGTTTGAGAAACACAAGCTGTGTTTCCATTACCCTTGGAAATGTACATAATCTAAACAGAGCAATAAACACTGGTAATGGAAACACCTGAATTTAAAAAAAAACACTCAAATATTGCGAAAAGTTTTGACGCTTTCATGAGGAGGAATTTCAGACGTTTCGATATTGAACTATGTCGCAAAAGCGCTATGAAAACACTTTTTTTGCAAATACAGGTGATAGAACGTGACACACCTGGTCACATGACCACTTCTCTCTGAGTAAACATGACAGGGTAAGTGTGGACAGATGAGAAGACCCAGACATTTCTTCGCGCTAAACTTAAAAATTATTACTGCCACATTAGACGTGAAACAACAAAGGAATACAGTGTTATAAGGAGGTTCTGAGCGTCCGTCTTTCTGCAACCCTAGCCCAAAAGAACCTTCAATGTAAACATGTTGAAAGTAGAATTATACTTGGTCGACATTTAGAAATATTACTTTTATTTTGCAAAAATCTGCAATGGAAACCCAGCTATTGTGTCGATTGTTGAGATAAAAACCTATTTATAAAATTAAAACAAGCACTAGATAAAGAGACTTGTGTCTGTCAACTTTTTGAGTTTTTAATCATATTTCAAAAACATTTCTCTAGTGGGCCCTCTCATTTTCTGTGAAAAAGAAATTTAAAACCGGATTCAAAATCTGACCTAATATGACACAAAGATACCTCCATTGCATGTTTTCATGACTGAATGCGTAGTAAGTGAGACGAATGTGTCCAATTTCACTCATAATCCCGCAGCTACACGTTGACTAGTGATCATGTTATCCTGTGACTGCAAATAGAAGCAGGGCTTCATCTGAAGTGTGTTTTAATGTGTTGTGATGAACAAGTGGTTCAGATTATTATGACTGCATTTAAATCTGACAAGGCACTGGTACAAAGACAGGCTTAGCTATTGGTGAATTCGTCCAACAAGTGAATGTTTAATGGCAGTGGCTATCCGTATAGTTGCCGTATCAATATACATACTGTCTAACGGCCCTCATTGGCCAGTTTAGGTCACGTGACTAAGACTAAACTTAACCCCGTAAACCTAACCCTAACCCTAAGACTTGTTGCGATATAGGGTTATAACCTAACCCTAAACCTAACATTAACCCTAACCTAAGCTTAACTCGAAGACGCTACATACTTGTACTTCGGTAAACGTACCAATAGCACCGTGATTTGTCCGTATTGCAACCGTACGTATAGACACTTTCATGTTTTATCACCCGTTCAAACGTGACACTGATTCTCTGGTTCGCTGTAAGTAAAAGTTTCACAAATAATATTTTTGGACCATATTGCATATTTGCATGGTATTTTTTTTATTATCATAAATCGGGAGGCTTGGGTCAAACGTGTCATGAACGGATACATGATAATAAGGCTGCACAATTAATTGAATTTCAATCGAAATTACAATTTTCTCCTCCACGATTAAATCGACCTGATCGTCTGCGATTTTTCCATTTAAAATGTGACTCTGCTGCTTTTCTAATCAGGCACTTTCTCAACCCCAGTAGTCAGTAAGCCTAATGTTCTCAACTTGTCTTTATATGCTGTATTTGTTTTCAATGAGTTACACTCTGTAACAGTGCATTTATATATTATATATTATATAGTTAGCCCATAGTACATGTGAAAATATTGGGTACATTTTAATATTTATCATTATTCTTGTTTAAAGCAGTTAAAAAAAAAAAACAGATCATTTTGGCCATAATCGTGCAATAATAATAATAATAACAAGAAGACAGTCATCAACATCCTCCACCACATTGGTTGTCATTATAACTCACAGCCTTTTCCTAAATGTGCTAAATCTAAGAACTTAGATGTGTACATAAGAAAATATTATCACATCAGAATATAAAATTACTAACTATTTTAAACAGTGTGTAAGAAAAGCTCTCCCCTTTGAAGATACCTTGAACAGAGTAAAAAAAAAAGGAAAAAGGGCAAAAACTCAAATAACAATAATTGCACGCTTCTCATTTTCGAACTCCATCGAGGTATTGATACTCTGAAGCCACACATCGAATTTGGTAATCGTATCTTAAACGATTTCTGATAAAAGCTGTTCCCTTTGAAGATGCCTCGAATACAGTTAAAAAAAACAGAAAAAAGAAAATCACACGGGAAAAAATAATTGCGTGCTTCTCATTTTCGAACTTCAACAAGCTATTGATACCCTGAAGCCACACACCGATTTTGGCTAACGTATCTTCAACGGTTTTTGAGAAAAGCTGTCCCCTTTAACTCGGATGCACGGCCGGACGGAGCACAAACCTATATCCCCCTTAACACTTTGTGGCGGGGGATAACAATACATCAATTTTATGTTGTGAGTTTTTTGGGATAACAGTAGTTGACTCTATTAACTCTATTCTATTTACCGGTAGCATGTTAAGTACAATTTTGAAACAGTTAATAGCCAGTAAAGTCATCTAAATAAGGAAACACAATCAAATCGAATGAAATCGAAAGAAAACGGAAACAAGTAAAATCGTTGCAGAAGTGAAGCGGAAACGGGTAAAACCTCAAACTAAATTGAGGAAATTTTAAAAACAGAAAATTGGAGGCCCAACTCTAGACACATGTATGAGTGGCTGCTATGAGTAGAAATAACTATGTTGGAACAAATAATGGATATTTTGAAATAATAGAACCGTGTGATTCTTTGCAGCATATAAACAAACATGCTAATAAGTGCTTTGAAATGTGTATTTAAAACAGCTTAACACAGCGCCAACCTAAGCCCTGGCATGGAAACTACAGCTTTTCAATAATTCAGTTTGAACTCTTCCAAACGTTGATCATGGTTTATCTTATTGATAGGGATGTAACGATTAATCATAAGGCAGTTAAAAATCGATTCATAGGTATCACGGTTGATATCGATTTTCTGGAAATTGAATCGCAGTACTTTTTTTAACCAGCAGAGGGCGCTATCCACAAGTGTAGGCGGCGGGCGTAGCCTGCTAATACTTTCTTTCTGGCCACCTTCTACTCTTAAATATGTTAATAAATGATTCATTACCCCTTAAGCACCGAAAGAATATCTGTAATATTACTTGAATATCTGTAAAAGTCACGTTTTTCTATTAGCTCTGTCTGCTAGCATAGCATCTCTTCTTCACTGCAAGATATCTGCATGCCAACCGACCACTGTGTTACCAGCGCCCTCTGCTGGTCCAAACAAATATGACGTAAATCAGTGCATTCACGTTTTTTTTGTTTGTTTTTTTTTAAGTCCAATTGTTAAGGCACAAAATACATTTTTCAGTTGCACTTTTAAAAGAAAAAGAACTATTATGCAGTTTTGCATTGTTTATTATAGAACCAGAATTTAAATTAATAGGCTTCATTTTCATTTGTATTATTCCTTTATTTATTTCATTCAAGATTTATTTTTAGTTAAATTGCATTGTTTTGAATAGTTTATCAATGAATTATTTTGACAATGAAAAATAAATATAAAATAGTATAGTATTTTCTAGTTTTTTTTTCCCAAAAAAAAATTTGTCTACAGTCCCATTTTGTAAAATAAATCGTGAGAGAATCGTATCGTGAACCCAGTATCATGAATCAAATCGTATCGGGAGTTGAGTGAATCGTTACATCCCTACTTATTGATGATCTTCAGCTGGTTTGAATTTGACTAGTCTTGACTACTAGCATGGTAAAGGTGCAAACAGCATTACTTTCAGCACATTTGGTTCTAATTACACACCTAAAGCATTTAAAATTGTCTCCTTCAAAAAAGTTGCAGGAAACCTTTAAAACTAACTTTACTGCCTTTGATCTGCTGTTATAACAGCATAACTTATGGTCATAAAAAGTGAAACGGTTTTGGAAAAAACCCTGTGAAGACATCGCAGCACCAAAATAGTCATTTAACCAAATACCCAGAAAGAGTTAAACACACAAAGACTGCAGTGTTTGTATAGTGATTCATTTCATCAACATACAAACTATTTCAAAGTAAATGTGGGAACATTAAAGCATAAAGAGCAGAATACATCTCAACTCCAACTGATTTTGTCTGCTCTACTATGGTGTTTTCCAAACTTTATTACCCCATGTACCCCTTAGCCTTTATTTCTTATCGCTAGTACCCCTTAACTCATGTTATACATTATTTATTTGTGTCTGCAGGCTCGTCAAAACTCTTTCCTGTGTCTCGTCAAACATTGACCACAAATTTAGACCTTTTTTTTTTTTTTTCCATTTATTTCTGATGTTTTGCTCGTTTTAGAATTTGAACTTTACCTTTTGGTGAATTTTAAAGAGTTTGTGCCACAAATTATTATTGATCAATGAGGAAAAACGTCTGTAACGCATATAAAAAAAAATACTGACAAATGTTTCTGTGTACCTCCTGAGAGGTGTTCAAGTGCCACAGTTTGGGAACCACTGCTCTACTAAATCTAATTATTTGGTTTACTCACAAGTTACAGAGTTAATGAACACCTTTTTTTCTATAAAAAAAAAAAAAAAAAAAAGGGCAAGTCTGTCTACTTTCTGTGAATGCATGACTGTACTGAGTCAATTATTATAACTTTGTAGTTAGTTTCATTAAGAAATGACTAAATCTTTGTTTTGTGTATACTGAAAGAAACTAAGTTTCATTGAACAATGAGTAAAATGAAATTTCACAAGAAAATGAATGAGAGGAGCACAAGAGAAGGGAAACTTTGTGTGTGTGTGTGTGTGTGTGTGTGTGTGTGTGTGTGTGTGTGTGTGTGTGTGTGTGTGTACTGTGACCTCGCCTACAGGGAAAATGGGAAGGAGAGAAGCAGAACAGCAGCGGGTCCTTTAAGAGTGGCAGCAATAATTGCCAGGATCTGAACTCAGTCACTCACATACACAGCTAGTCAGTCTGGCGCCAGTCGTATGCAAACTGTATATTATCACCACTCCTTCACTTAAATAGCATGAGGGGACCCACTCAGGACAAAAGGGCTTTTAAAGCGCAACTTGAAACTGATCTCATTCCAAAAGTAAAATGCCTGACAAAACAAAACCAAACCAAACAAAAGGGAAAGGTTTTGGTCTTCTTTAATCCAAGCACTCTGCACTTTCTTTTCAAAGTCTACCCCAGTCTACCCCTAGGGGTACGCAATGGCACTACAGGGGGTACTTAAAAGAGAGAGAGAGAGAGAAATTAACAAATGTAATCATAAAAAAAATACGGGGTTTTACAATGTTTGTTTTTAGTTAAGAGCAAAATATACATAATAATAAAAAGAACAGACAAACAACAACAAAACACACAAAATGACACTAAAAACACACGCGCACTAAGAGAGAAAAAGACGCAGACACAACAAAATACACAAAAATAACAGAGAAACATACAAAAAGACATGAGAAACAACCAAACGACACCGAAAACACACACACTGAGAGAGAATAATTCAAATAATACCAACGACACACAAAAACTACAACAAAAAACACAAAAATAAGAGAAGAATATACAGAATAATAAAAAAAAACGGACACAAAATGACACAAAAACACACAAAATGATGATGATTATTACTATTAGTATCATTATTATTATCAGAAATTATCAGTCTTGGTCCCACGTTAGGAGGGAGATGACTGTAAATGATAAAAACTATAGAAATAAATCGATTCAGGAGGAGGCACTAAATACTGTTTCATTCCACTTATTTACAAAATGAGATTCTTTAAAATGTGTGTTATCACTCAGTCATTCCATCATTATGGTTTATAGTTGTTTTTTCATAGAATTCTTAGCAAAATGTTGCAGTCAGACAAAGGGGGGGGGCTTGGATTCAATAGTAAGAGAACTTGAGCCAAAAAAGTTTGAGAACCACTGCTCTACCCAACAAAAATAATACTATATTTGGTTTCTAAGCCTAGCAAGGACATTGAACACAAGTACATACAGTATTAAATTGAAACGTGTTTGCCTATTTTCATAAAGTCAGATTAACACACAGCTGCACACGTCTACTTTTCTTGCATCTCCATCTGCAAACAGTCAAAAATCTGTGATTAAGGTCTTGATTCAAAGCACTCCTTCTCAAATAGCGTGAAAGAAATAGCAGCTCCATCGGCTACACATGAGCGCATGCGAGCTATGTCTACTACGAGCCTCGGTCTCAATAAGGGGTACGTGCCTCTCTATGCAATCCATCTGAGGAGGGGAAACTCACCTCAGCAGATGAAAGAAATGCCAAAGTTCTCTTTGTGAATCACACGTTTCACTTCAAACCAACACAAAGGCTTGATTGCAACCTTTAAAGTCTGTATAATCAGTTCTGATCAAAGGGGTAAAAACACTTCAACACGAGGCCCAAGTCCACTTCAGTTTGAAGATATTTGCACCATTTGAACTCTAATATTGTTGGACTTCGCAGCCAGCTGGCTCTTGTAAACATGGATGTGATGGAAAATCCACCTCTTGAGCCAATGAGAGAAGACAGAAATACTGACGCTCGCATCTTTACACATGATACCAGGCGTAGTCACTGGGTCAGCGGGGTCGACTGGCCCTGGGCTTAAGGTTTTCCGATTCGTAGGCGTGTCCACTGCCAAAACACAATCTGTTTAATATAGGTCAGGGGGATTCTGCCATAGATAGCTCATTGATTGTGGAAATAAAGCTCCATCCTCCTGCACACACTGGAGATGAACCCGAACCTCTGAGTGACAATAAACAATCACATTCATAAAGTCCTGGCTGCAACTGTGTGTGGGGGAAGGGTCAGGAGCTGAAAACAGCTGTAGTGACAATCTAGAGGTGCTGGAATATCCAGAGCCACTACAGCTCTACTGTGACAGGTCGAGTAAATACAGTGGATTGTAAATGTCTACGCCTGCATCTGTTCAGGTCTGTTCAAAACAATAAATGACTATATAAAGACACCAAGTTATATATCAATCTTTTCATCTGCCACAATAATGTGATTTAAATGAAAATACCTCGTTCAGGGCGTTTCTTAGGTGAGATTAAAAAATAGATTAATTAATTACAGAGCATAATTAATTAATCACACCATTTTTTAATCTCTTGACAGCACTAGTATTTAGTAGAGGTGTTCCGATCCGATATTGATATCAGACATCGGTCCAATATCAGCCAGGAAACAAATATCGGATTTTATCGGACTGCATCTAAAATCTGCGATATAAGCTCTCCGATAAAATGTTCCGCTTCAGCACTTCTATCCATAGGTGACTGTGGTTCACACTCCAATAAAATAACCTACTGTTGTTTTATAACATTCCACACAACAAAATGAGTAATAAAAGTATGTAGGATTTGTGCTGATATCGTATCTGATCAATATTAGTCTCGGCCGATATGCAAGGCTGCAATATCGGTATCATATCGGAAGTGAAAAAGTTGTATCGGGACATCCTTAGTATTTAGTGCAGTGTTTCCCAACCTTTTTTGGATCGTGACCCCATTTTGATTTCAAGAATTTCTGGCGATCCCCAAAGACATTTTTACTGCATTTTAGTTGAACTAGATATATATTTTACAAAGTGAAAGTATATAAATACAGTAGTTTAAGGTTATATGTCGTTTTCATTTTGTTTTTAAAGAATAATAATGAAAACATTTCAAAAATCTATTTTCATTTTTCAGAAATTTCAGGCGACCCAATTTAAACTCCAGGCGACCCCACATGATCACCTCACCTTGTTGTTGTTTTGTGTGTTTTTCTGTTATCTAGTATTTGGTCATTTTTTGCTGTACTTGTGTGTAAGTTATGAGCAATTTTGTTGCCATTTTGTGTTTTTGAGACATTTTTGTAGTATTATTGCTGTCATTTTGCACATTTGCTGTCATGCATGTGTATTTTGTAGTCATTTGTGTATTTTTGTTTTCATTGAAGTGTTTTTGTTGTATATTTTCTTGTAATGTGTACAGTGTGTTGCTTGAAGTTTCCACAATAAGATGAGTATCACCACTCATCCAAAAGCCTCCTCCAGTCCTAAACTTGTGTTTATAAGTACCATATATACATATTATATTATTGAATGAGGGCTGATGACACTCTTACATTTTAAACCAAGCTTACTGACCTTTATCAAGACTACTCTGACGTTAATAACTGAAAACGACCACACACTGATAATGTTTTCATCGCTGAAGAAAGATAGCTTCGGTAATGATTTACTATTTAATCAAATGACCAACCTTTTTCTAGCCGACTATGAAAGTGAGACAAACAACACCACAAAAAAAAAAAAAAAAAAAAAAAACTGGGTCATGGACAAAAGTTTTGTATTTCAAAGCATTTAGATTTTAACAAACTAATGAATATGTCAACTTCACTATTTATTATAGGGAATTTAGACACAGTGAAGTTTCTTTAAGTTATGGTACTACATGTAGTAGAAAAATGGACTTTATAGAGTTTTAAGGGAAACACCAGTGGCTTTAGTTTGACGCTGAAATTGTTCACTTCCAGAAAAGGACAACATCAGTCGTAAAAACCAAGGTGTCAAACAAATGGCTTGGGGGCCAGATTTAGCCTTAAGGGAAAAGTTAAGTCAATAGAAGTGGTTTTTAAACAGTTCATGGTGGATGTTAAACAATGTAACAATAATAAGTGTTAGGGTGTCCTGATTCGATATTGATATCAGATATCGGTCCGATATCAGCCAGAAAACAAATATCGAATTTTATCGAACTGCATCTGAAATCTCTGATATAAGTTTTTAGCGTTTTTGTCCCCGCCCTGAGTTGTTCCCACCATATACTGACAGGAAAAAAATAACTGAAATGAACTTGAGTTGTTGACTATTGTCCTCTGTTTGAGTAACATCACTTGATCAAGCCTTTTCTAACATTCTACGCTACAAAATAGCTAATAAAAGTATGTATGATTTGTGCTGATATCGTATCGATATTGGTATCGGCCAATACTCAAGGCTGCAATATCGGTATCGGAAGTAAAAAAGTTGTATCGGGACATCCCTAATAAGTGGTCTTTACAATATCATTAATACATATAATACATGTGTTGTTTTTAAGCCTCCCGGGGTGTGATATTACATAATGGGATGAAACATTCTTACTCGTGGTGATAAATTATAAAGTGCATAAAACTATCATAACGTGTTTTTTGTTGTATTTTTTTTTTTACAATAATTAACATGTTGTAGATAAATATTAAACTTTCATAACTTACATTGGTGAAAAGTGTGAATAGTTAGAAATTATTCACTAAATCAACTGTAAATCAGACATGAGAATCTTGCAAATTTTGCAAATTATTTTAAAAAAATGATACCTTAAAGTACTTGAGTATTTTATGTATGACTTACTTGTACTTGAGAACAATTTCAACAAGTAACAGTATTTCTACAGGATTAATAGGAGATATATTATCAGTAAATCTCCTGACATGTTTCGACAGTCAACTGCCAGTCTTCCTCAGAGGTAGTATGCCTTGATGTGTCCCTACAGTTCTCTCATAAGGAAAGCATCAAAACATTTTCTGATAGATGAATCATATATAAATGAAGTCCATCTACCATTTACCATACATGTCAGGAGATTAAAATTTTCATGAAAAACCAAAACCTTAACATATCTTTGCACCTTTGGTTCTGGGCTATCCTGGTGGTGCAGTGGTTCTCAAACTTTTTTTTAGCTCAAGGACCCCTTTTCTCTTATTTTTGAATCCAAGTCCCCCCTTTGTCTGACTACATTTTGCTTAGAGAACTATTCAAAAACAACTATGGAGCATAATGATGGAATGAATGAGTGAAAACACATTTTTAACAATCTCATTTTGTAAATAAGTGTAAATAAACAGTATTTAATGCAGTGGTTCCCAAACTTTTTGGATCGTGATCCCAGTTTCAATATCAAGAGTTTCTGGTGACCCCAAAGACATTTTTTGATCATTTTTTTTTTAGCTCAGATTCTAATTTTTTTTTTTTTCATTTTTCACTGCATTTTAGTTAAACTAGATTTAAATTTCACAAAGTCAAAGTATAGAAATGCAGTTGTTTAAGATTGTGTGTTGTTTTCATTAAAAAAGAACTATAATTACAAAATTTAAAAAAATCTATTTTAATTTTTCAGAAATTTCAGGCGACCCCAATTAAACTCCAGGGGACCCCACATGGGGTCCCGATCCAAAGTTTGAAAAACACTAATTTAGCTCTTCAATAGATTTATTTCTATAGTTTTTTTTTTTTTTTTTTAATCATTTCTGGTCATATTACGCCTGGGGTGGGACCAAGACTGACACTTAATGTACACGCACCCCCATTTGAGAAACCCTGTCCTGGTGTTTGTGCCTGTGCACCATGCGTGACCCGTAGAGGGTGTTTGGGGGTTGGGGGTCCTACCTGGGCCACAGAGCCGGCTGTAGTGGTGGGGGTTGCAGCACACCGTGGGACTGTCCGGACTCCCCCAGCTCCTACACTCACAGAGCGGTTTGAGCTGGGCCGAGCACTGGAGGTCGGACCACCGGTACAGTTTACACACCAGCAGCTGGGGGGACGACACATGGCCGCCCAGCCTCAGCTCGCTCCGGGACACCATCACACAGTCGCCGGTCCCTCCCCGGGACTCCACCGCCTCCAGTAGGGTATCCAGAGCCCGCTCCTTCAGCCTCTTCAGCAGAGCGTGTGCGGCGGACTTCAACTCCTGGTCCTGGGTCATGGGCTCCAGAGGGCCTCCGTCATCCGCACCCAGGTTCCTCAGAGCCCGGTGACCCGATCCCGGAGCCTCTGGAGCCCTGGGCTCAGACTGGTCCCGGTCCCGGTCTTTAAACAGGCAGCACGTCACCGTCCTACACTCGCTGTCCTCGGTCACTACTTCACCCCCATCTTGGTCCGACCCCTGGAACCCCGACCCACCCGCTACACCTCCAGGCTCCCTCAGCTGAGACCCGCTGGGGGTCATCGGTCTGAACTCAGTTTTGGGGATTTTCTCCGGGTTGTTTCCGCACAGCTCGTCCCTGTGGGGGCCACTTCCATCTCCGTCTTTATCTGGGACCAAACGGCTTCTCCAGAGTCGCCGCACAAGACCTGAGCGTTTCGTCCTGAACATACGACAACTTGACCAACTATGAGGAGTATTTTTACTCTAATACAGACAGAACCGAGTCCTACTGTGGGGGTAGAACATCAATGATGGTCCAGAGCCGTGCAGTGCACCATGCACAGCCGACTGACGAGCACCGGGGGCGGAGTGGCACCATCAGACTGAGGAACCGGGCTCCTCTGGTGCATCTACACCCGCACACACATGCACTGCTCCGGGCACACAGCGGCTCACACCGAGCCCGCACATCCAGCGGATTAATGTCACACAGAAACACACACAAACAACAACATACTCAACTCACACTAAAATACTACTGTAACATCTACTTTCTGTGGCACTTCTTTCAAATCCCCTCGAAATGCACAAGAAGTCCGGATCCTTTGCAGATGTGAGAACTTTAAATTAAATCCCAAAATCCATCATGAGCCAAAGTTTAGTGCATGGAAGAGACTCGATCCGATCCTGTTCGTTGGTCAGAGCTGAACCAAACTGATCCTTTTCTTTCTGCGATTCTCGCTCTTTTTCTTTCTCCCCCCCCCCCCCCCCCCCCCCCCCCCCCCTTCTCACACACACACACACACACACGCACACACACACGCACACACACACACACACACGCACACACACACACACACGCGGGGCCCCCGAGGAGAGCTCTGGAGCCATTGGCTGACTACCATCATGTGCTAGTCTAGACACTTTGGCGGCTGTGAGCTGCACTGATTGTTGCGCAAACAAGGTCTCAAGTTTCTTTGACTCTTTTAAAGGAGAAACACCATCAACCTCACAGGATCTAAGTCGGACTTTCTCTCAAACTTTGTGACTTTCAGCTGTAATTACTATTCTAAATCAAATCAAATAAAAGAAGAAACTCAATGTGCTTTAAATGTGTTCTTTGTATATGGAGGTAGATGTGTCTCTTTATTATTCAATATTAAAAAAGAAACCTTTAAAAAAAACAAACAAAAAAAACAACCTGTTTACTTCAATCAAAAATTTATATTTTCAATCAAAGAAAAAAGTGTTGAAATGCAAAAAAATTAAATAAAATAAAAAATTGAGACCCAAATAATTGCAGCTGAAAGCCTTTTTTTCTTGAATTGAATATACTATTATTTTTTGATTGAAGTGGGGTTTATTTTATTGAAAAGTTTTTATTTTGATTGAAATGATTTTTTATCAAAGTGTTTTTTTTTTTTTTAAAAAGGGTTTTTTTTTAATTGAAGTTATTTTTTTGAGGAAGAAGTTTTTTTTTTGATTGAACTCTTTTATTGAAGTAGGTTTTTGTTTTTAAAAATTAAGTTTTTATTTTGATAAAATGTTTTTGTTTTATTTTGATTGAATCATTTTTTTATTAAAAAGTTTTTTTCATTTAAGCAATTTTCATTTTCTTTTTTTTTAATTAAAGTGATTTTTGTTATTGATTGAATAATAAAGACACAAATCCACCTGCACATTTGTGTCATTGCCAGAGACAATTAAGATTATTATTATTTTTCATTTGATAAAAAACAGTTTTTGTTTTATTGGATGAATATGTCTACAAAGACGAGTAGCCTATACAAGTAAATGTACGGTATATCTAAAGGCTTGGGTGTTTTCATAAATTATATTATTAAACAGTTGTTTATTCTCTGTAGTTTTTGTGTGTTTTCTTGGTTTTATTTAAATTATTCTTTCTCGGTAAGTGTTTTTGGTGTCGTCTGTTTCTTTTCTCGTTTTGTATGTTTCTCTCTGTTATTTTTGTGTATTTTGTCGTGATCTTGTGTATTTTTTCTCTCATTTAGCGTCTCTTTGTTGTTGTTTTGTGTTGCTCATAATTTTTAGTATTGATTATTATTTCTAACCAAAAATAAACTTTATAAAACCCCATATTTTTAATGCTTTCATTTCTAAACTTCTACATGTACCTCCATTTGAGCAACACTGTTATAAGCCAATACTACTCCTTTTTGGACATGTTGGGTCTATATTATTATATTGTATATTGTATATTGTAATTGTTGTTTTGACTATTCTCATTAGTTTTGTTTGCTTTTTCACTCCGTTTTTAATTTTCCCGTCACTTGCAAAATACGAAACAAAGAATTAATTCATTCCAAAATAAAATTCAAAAGGATTAATTGTCCTTTAGCAGGCTAAACACTGCTAAACCAACACTGACTGCTTCATGCCTTTTCACGCAGACAAATACATGTTTTATTTAACAATAATGTTTAAAAAGTTAAAGGTATTGACATAATTCTTAATAAAGAATAAACGTGTTATGTGTATAGATTATTTATATATGTATATTAGTAAAATGATCATTTAAATCTATTCCAGGTGAATTAAGGTCAGATTGTCTATTCACACAGAATTGTGATCATGTAGAAAAATACTGCATTCCACTTGGTAAATGCTGTAAAAGCAAATTTTAATTCAATTATTTTATTACTAATATTATATAATCACTCACTTGTGAAATGTGTAATAAAGCACGCAAAATTATGATGGATTAAACCAAAAATTATGTTAACGTTAACATTATTATATAAAAAAAAAAAAAAAAAGAAAAATTACCGTCATAGCCGATGTGTTCAAGTTCAAGTGTTTTTTTTTTTTATATGGCTATTGTACTTTTTTAAATGCATATTTAAAGACGCTTGATATTTTAATGATATTCTGAAACTATTAATATCCTATGCTATCCCACGGGTTACCACAAGGGTTTTAATTGGCAGCAAAGAGGCAGCATTTTTAAAACAGGTTAGTTTTAATCTATGGATGATGCAACAGACAGAAAACAAATGCAAACAAACAAATGCAAACAAAAGCATATTTTGTATTGAAGTGAGTGGTTTGCTTCTTATAAATTTACATTTTTCCATTTTTTTCAAGCTTTATTGGCAGCTCGTCTCTGCGCTCCACCAACTCTCCACTTTCAGAAACACCAACAGAATAAGCTTTTGGTAACACTTTAGTTTAGGGAAAACCTATAAACCATTGATTAGTTGCTTATTTGAATGCAAATTAGTCACATATTGACTCTAAATTAGTCATTATTAAATACTTATTAATGCCTTATTCTGCATGGCCTTATTATACAACCAGTAAACCATTAACTAAGAGTTTTCCCTCAATATTCTCAGAATTATTACTTATTAGTAGTAAGTAAGGAAGTTGTTGTATATGAATTATGATCTCAAAATGCTAGGGTTAGGATTAATGTTAATCCTAATCTTAACCCTAAACCTAACCCTGTTTGGACTGCGAGACTGCCATTAAGTGTATGATAAGGCAATCATAAATAATTTTTTTGCACAAACGTGGCATCAGTCTACAAGGTAAAAAGACCTAGTTAGCTGCTAAAGCTAATGCTGCTAAAGCTGATGCTGCTAAAGCTAATGCTGCTAAAGCTGATGCTGCTACAGCTGATGCTGCTAAAGCTAATGCTGCTAAAGCTAGTGCTGCTAAAGCTAATGCTGCTAAAGCTAGTGCTGCTAAAGCTAGTGCTGCACACAAGCTGAAAATTCCGCTTTTGCCTGACGTTTCAACAGTGACAAAGGTCAAATTTTGTAAACATGAATCAGCTGATAACTGCTGTTTCACTTAATCAGAATCAGAAAGTACTTAATTTAAATCTTAATCAGTTATAATTGGGAAAAAAAAAGTTCAATAAACACATAACTTTAAAAAAAAAAAATGATTTCAAACGTCTTTACAATCTGGTTCAACTCTCTGCACAATAATATTAAGAAATAAAGAGAAGAAAGAGGATCTTTTGTGGCGTATACAGTAACTTAAATACACAACGTTCATTAACCAGAAGACTTTGAAGCCACACCCACATAGTTGGTCCAAAAACTGATTGTCATGAATACAATTCTGACAAAAAAACAACATTTCAAAAATCGAACTAATAAAGACTAATAATTAACCAGAGGTGTAAAGATGTACTGTATACTGCTCAAGTAGAAGTAATGTAACTTGATTCAAATTGTGCTCAAGTACAAGTGCAAGTCATTAATACATAAAATACTCAAGTAGAAGTAAAAAGTAGCTCAATTAAATAGTACTCAAAGTAAAAATTACTATACTTTCAACCCCCACGTTTATTTTTGGTAATACATCTTGCCACGGTTCCCTTGGATACAATAAACCTCTCATGTATAAACCTAAAAAGGAAGAGACCAAATCTACCACAATTGGAAATTAATTAATTAATTGTTTTTAAAAATAAAATAACACGAATGAATTTAATTTAAAATTTAAAAAAAAAAAAATCCATATATACAACATATGGATTATTTGATTGTTGTCTGGTCCTTTCATTTTTTTGTAGTTTCACAATGTTTGTTAATCATTTAAAAACCAAAAAAATAATAATTTTGTTTCATATGTTTCATATCAAGCTTTCAAACATTTTACCATTTAAAAAAAATTAAATCGAGGATTATACTGATACAAAAAAGGCTCAGACGCCCACACCAAAATATTAAAACCTATACTGTATGTTCATTGATTAGGAAGCCTAACATGGTAACTAATAGATGAGAAATAATTTAGATGATAGATATTTGTTTTTACTGTATTTTACAACTGATTTAGGACCTGTTATCATTAGAGATGCTAACAGAAAGCTAACACAAGAGGAGGTTAATTTTTTATTTTTTTCAAGTTCAGTAATTGTAATTGAAATTTAGTCATTCAGAACGTATTGTAATTGACTTCCTGAGGATTAAAAAATAATTCAAATTTAATTGTAATTGAAAAAAAATGCTGGTCACTGTAATCGTAATTGAATTGTAATCGATTATGGGTGAAAATGTAATTGACCCCAACCCTGCTTTCAATCCATTATTTTCACCTCTGTAATTAACCAAGTTATAATAGTTGCACACACACACACACACACACACACACACACTGAACCTAGTGGTGGACATCCTAGCAGCTCAGCACCAGTAGAGCAGTCTGTGCCAGTGTCTGAACTGGAGTCAGGTTTCCCTGGCAGGCTCAGGGCTCCAGGGCTCCAGGGCAGAGGGAGGTTACTGAGGGTGGACACAGGGGCCCTCATGCCTGCACCATGCACGGAGCCACCTGTTGCAAACGCATTCCCTTTTGTAACTCAATCACACGTCGGACAAGGAAAAGAAAACTGTTATTCGTTTAAAATCACGCAATTTTCAATTAAAGTCATAGGAAAAAGTTGGCTGACTTCTGAGTCCCAGAGTCCACAGTGCACAGTGATCCTCTCTGCTGGCCCCGATTCATGTGAAACAAATATCTGACAAACAGCATGTGAGGGCCCACAGACATATTGAATGATCTGGAAAGGGCAGCAGATCCTCACACACACACGCGCACGCACACACACACACACACACACACACACACGGGTGATCCAGTAACCCTGAGAGAGGGTTATGGCTTGGTCACTGTAAGTTACCTAGAAGTCTTCAAAAAGAATCTGCAAAGTTAAAAATAACCATAATGTAAATGCTCCAAAACCAAGGCCAAAGGGATGCATGCACACTACAGCAGTGTTTCTCAAATGGGGGTACGCGATATGGCACTACAAGGGGTACCAGCAACACAAAACAACAACAATAAGATTAAAATATACTGAATAATAAAAAGAATGGACAAACAACAACAAAATACATAAAACGATACCAAAAAAACCCAGACACTAAGAGAGAAAAATCATTATCATTACCAGTGACACACAAAACTACAACAAAGACACACTAAATGAGATAAAAAAAATACACAACATCACTAGAAAATAGACTAAAATAACAGAGAAACATACAAAACAACATAAGAAACGACACCAAAAACACACGCACTGCGATAGAATAATTGAAATAATACACAAAATGATGACAGAAAGAACATGAACTGAAACTACCAACCCAGTCTCACTCCCAACTCGTCACATATCAGCATCACTATGTGACGCTAAGGATACGTAAGCTTTTTTCACCGCAACTTTTCAAAATAAGACTTTTAACCCTAACCATAAGTTATGGGTAAATTTCTCACTAGAAATGTCATAAAAACAATTGTGTCCATGGGCCGACCCTTGGGCCCCTAGGGTCACATAGTCACATAGTGACGCCAAGGGTACCCTCCCAAACGTCAATATGTGACGAGTTGGGAGTCAGAATGTGTTGTATAGACCAGTGGTTCCCAACCTTTCTTGTCCTGTGTACCCCGTGAGTCTTTTTGTCATACCATGAGTACCCCCTCACTCATACGTGTTCATGATTCTCCAAAAGTAGAACATAACACAACTGAATATTCAACGCAAGTTATTTTTATTTCATCTTCTTAAAATGAACATTTCATATTCAGGCATTATCTTGTTATTTAACTCAAATTAAACACAAAATTATGTTGCCATCAAGACAATAAAAATGATAAATATAAGAAATAATATTATAGTAAACGTTTGTATTATTAATACTGTATTATTAAAACTAATATATTATGATTACATTGTTATTAAAGATAATAATGTTGAAATCAGAAAAAAATTAGAACAAATAAAAATAATATAAATAAATAAATACAAAACAAATAATTACATATAACTTTTATGACATTTACTACAAAAGGAGCTTCTTTGAATATGTCCCCTTTAAACAGGCATTTAAACTTTGAAAACAAGTCGTACCATTTTACTGACGGACTTAAATTCTTAATTTTTCCACGTACCCCCTGCAATGTGCTCACGTACCCCTAGGGGTACGCGTACCCCTGGTTGGGACACACTGGTATAGAGCATAATGATGGAATGAATACGTGATAACACATTTTAAAGAATCTAATTTTGTAAATAAGTGGAATGAAAAAGTATTTTGTGATTCCTGAATATATTTACTTCTATAGTTTTTATTATTTACGGTCATCTCCCTCCTGATGTGGGACCAACACTGATCCTTGTATTTTCAACAGAATCGAAAAGGTGGTGAAAAAAAGCTTACGGACCCTTAGCCAAAGGGTCATTATGTGACATCACTATGGAACGTCAATATGTGACGAGTTGGGAGTGAAACTGGGTTGCTATATAATTATTTTTTCATAGTATTCTGACTAAAATAAGGGGGTACACTTGCATTCTAAATTAAGAGAAAGGGGGTACTTGAGCCAAAAAAGTTTGTCAACCACTGCACTATAGTACACACCAGCATCTGGCAAAGGGTGCCCAGAAAACTAGAAAAGACTTGTGGACGTTACAAATATTATATTTAATTCCATTTATTCTCTTCACACCTGATTCATGCACTATATGTTTACATGGCCTCATAAAGTTACATTCACATCAGATAGTTTAAAAAGACTGAGTATGCGAGAAATACCCGGATATGATACATTTGTCTAACTCATGGCGCGGGGGCCAAATCCGGCCCTTTGGAGCATCCAATTTGGCCCACAGGAGAAAGTAAAAATCACAGAGAAAACATGAATCGTGTAAATGAAACTCAACAGTAATTATGCTCACAGTTTTCTCGATGCTTATATCACATGATTGCAGTCATTTCTGATGATAATAGTTGGAAAAAACTCAACATTTTTACAAAATCCTTAAATTTTCCTTAAATTATGACGTAATATTTCCCTTAATTAAATATAAATGTGTCGCAAAATCTAGTAAATTTAAAGTAAAGATCCTGTTGGGACTGATATCTGTCATTTATTGCTTAGATATGATGGGTTTCTAGAAGTGCAAACTAGGGCACAATAATGTTCTATTCATCTGTGGCCCACTTGTGATCAAAACTGCTCCATATTTGAGCCCTAAAATAAAGGTTCCAGAGACTGGGGACCCCCACTGTAGCTGAAGGTGGTCTATAGGGGCCCATCCACAAAGTCAGCAAAATGTTGGTCCATTGTTCTATGAATCTGTGATAATAACCACATTTATTTATTCATCTGAATAATATCCACTGTTATCCAGGAAGTTTAGTATTATTTGTGCGATTGTATATAGTCATCCTAAATATATAATTTAAAAAGTAGGAACAATTAGTTTAAACTGAAATATTGTGAAAAGAGGTTAAAAGTGACAATAATGGGTCAACATATGTGACATTAGGTGGAAAAGTGGTGGAAAGGATTTATATGTGCTGAAAATGTCTTGAAAGTGGAAAAAAGAAAGGCAGAAAAGGCATTGAAATTTGATGAAGTGGCAGAAATGGGAGTAATGTAGCAAAAATGATTTAAAAGGAGCAAAAATATGGCAAGCTTGGTGTAGTGGCATAAAAAGGGAAAAAATAAGCAAAAATTGGCTTGGGTTGTAAAAAAAACCCCAAAATTCTTAGTTCCTTGAAGGCATCTGGCGACCCCCCCAAAACATCTTCATTCCAACATTCACCAGCTAATTCATTCCTTGTTCTCTAAGAAAATGAAAACTGAATATTACAGCCTGGTAAAAATCTGTGCGTCTCCTTAAAATGAGAAGTCAAAGTTTGGACATTTGCTCTTTTCATTGTGCAGCCATGTCCGAGGCCCTCTGCACTAATGCGTGCGGCATGTGTGAAAGTGTGTAAGGAAAGACTTGTTCAAAGAGTAAGAGGTAACTGAGTACGAGGGTCTAAAACAGGGCACAGCTGTTCACACAGGCCTGTTCCTTGGTAAATGTCCAGTCCCATGCACCTCTGCAGACCCCCTGGGGTATATAATGACGCAGTGGTCACACCAGCTCGACACCCACCCTTCAAATACTCCTGATGTTTTCCTAAATGTGGTTTAGCAATGCACAGGACTTTTAAATTAACACCCTCTATTCAACATCACGCATGCAGCGACTTTTAATCCTCCATACATTAGTTCCTTTAACACTCCACAAAGGCCGAAGACACCAGTACACGCGTCTCTTGGGGGGCTGAGGTGAGGATGCAGTCATTAGGCTTTGATAGACGCTCTACATCAAGCCGAGTGTCTGTTTAATGCAGTGGGAGGAAATGGTTTGAAACGTCCCAGGACAAATCTGTGGTGATAAAACACGGCTCTAATGAATGAGCTGTTACTCCAAGGTGATCTCAGCTCATCTGTTACCTAATTGATCAACTGTGTTAACAACATTCCCTTCGGAGAATACGCAGGACCCTGAGAGTGGCTGCTCAGATAAAAACCATCCGACTCATTCTTCAAGAAAATATATGAAACACAACAAAGAACGCAACTGATTCTGATTATTTTGACACAATCTGGGACAAAAATTCAGTCCTGGCATTTTCTATGCAGACAAGCCCGTTATCAACATTATCAGACACCGTGTAGAAGCTGCTATTTGATGCTCAACATGTGGCTTTTTATGTCTTAATTAGGGCCCGAGCACCAATAGGACCCGATTGTAATGCACCTAATTTATTGTTATTATCATGATCATTCTTACAAAAAAGTGACTGCATTTTTGAGGACCTAAACACCTTCAAAAACTCATGAAAATTTCAATGCATATTAGGACTGGCAAAAACATGATATTTTGGGGAATTGCACATGTGAATGGCAATTGTATTTGCTCTCAGTTGGGATTGATGACACCATCACTGTAGAGGTAGGATTAATGACATTATCACTGTAGAGGTAGGATTAATGACATCATCACTGTAGAGGTAGGACTCTAAAGGAATTTGAAAAGAGTTTATTTATTAAATAATCTCTTAACGGTATCATTGCAGTCCAAACAAATCCAACCCTGGAACCAAGCAGCAGCCATGTTGAAACTCTCAGGTCAGTCTGATCCTGATCAGCAGAGATATTTGGGGAACATACACACATACACACACACACACACACACACACACACACACACACACACACACACACACACACACACACACACACACACACACACACACACACACACACACACACAGACAGACAGATATTCCTTGCTTTTATAAAGAGATACGTCTTGCATCCAACACTGCACTGTTAAAGTACTTCACACATTCATATTTCTATTTTTAACATACATTTTTATTTGGTTGTGTTATAAAACAATCTTGACAATAAAGTTGAATCTTTATAGAATGAAATATTCCTCTTGGCAGCCTGTTCACTTGGATGATGTGCTACGCTTATGGAAGTTATTAAGCGTTTGTAGAGCTAAGTAGATGCTAATTAATTATAGCAGCTTTCATTTGTATGCCAAAAAAAAATCAGTCATAGCGCCACCTATTGATAAAAGGAAATCATAGGCATTATAATTGCACAGAACATTGCAGGAAAGTTTGTGAATAAATCCTTGAAAATGGTCAGCTACGTCTCAACACTTTAAAATTTCTGCCACACCCCTACATAGAACACACAACGTGCGCCACGTCCAGACATGCGTGTGGTTGCGAGGGCCCGTTCATCGCTGCTTGCTTAATTTTAATTATTATTCACCCAGAAAACCTTAAAAGGGGAAAACTGTTAACCCCTTTTTATCCATTTCTTTTGGCCGTTTTGCAATTTCCTTTGTCCCATTTTTGTCCATTTTCAAAAAGTTCTGACACTTTTTCAGACATTAGCTACCTTTTTGCCCAATAAACCTCTTTTTTTCTTATTATTTGTCCATTTTTGCAAGTTCATTTTGACACTTTTAACCAATTTTTGTCCTTTCTTGATTTTTGTTGGCCACTTTCAATCCAAATAAGCTAATCTCCTCCCAATAAATACCACTTGTTTCCTTTTTTCCCTACATTTTGCCAGTTTTTGTTCCACATTTTTGCCCTTTTTCACTATTGTTTGCCACATTTTGCCCATTTAAGCTACCCTTTTTCATTACTTACCCCTGGTTCCTCTTTATTTGCAGTTTTTTGGCCACTCTTGACTATTTTTGGCCCATTTTAGTCACTTTCCACTCTTTTCTTGCCACGTTTTTGCAACTCTTGGACTATTATTGGCCATCTGTTACCATGTCAACCTCCCCTCGCTCTTCAAAAAAACAAAACAAAAAAAAAAAACGTAGCGAACGGGACTGGCCCACTTCGGGTCAATGGGATTGCAATGTACTAAGGCAGGGGTCACCAACAAAGTCTGATTTACTTGCCAGGCTTCTAACTCACATAGATAAATACTGATCAGCGCTTTGGTAGACAAACATTTGCTACACTTTTTGTTTTTTGTTTTTCACTGAAACATTTTTGTAACATGTTACATAATTGTTAAATTGTACAAATGTGACATGTTTTACTATTACCTAATAGTTGTTAATGGCTAGTAAAATAGGAATGTGATGATTTTCTGTGAAATGTAATGAAAATGAAACAACAGGAGAAACAAAGTGTTGCATGGTAAAACTTAAAAATGTTCTACCTTTTTACCTTCACTCGTCATTATCTTTTTCTCTGTGCGACAGCAACTTCATAGTAGCTTAAATTTTCTGATTAAGAAATCAGATAACTACATATTTTATAACATATAATATCAAAATTTAAAAAAAAAAAAACTTTTCCCTTAGCATCTCAGCATAGTGCGAATAAAACATTAAACATGCCTGTGGCACACATATAACCTACTCAAAGGGTAAACACATGTAAACAAAGAGGGGGCTGGCTCACATCACGCTACGGTAACCCACAAGGACGGAACGCAAAAAGTCATCAAAACATCATCAACATCAAAAGAAAAATTTTAAAACACATTTTAAAAATTGTTTTTGTCTACAAATTTGATCAATCGATTTTTTTTGCCCAGGCCTAAAATAGCGCAATAAAATAAAAATAAAAAAACACTCAAATATTGCTCAAAAGTTTTTACGCTTTAATGAAGAGGATTTTCCGATGTTTTGAAATTGAAATGTGTCGCAAAAGCATTATGGAAACACTTTTACCGCAAATACACGTCACAGAACTTGAGGTAGCTGGTCACATGACCACTTCTTTCTGAGAAAACATGACGCGGTACGTGTGGACAGACGAGGAGACCGGGACATTTTTTAGCATTAGACTTCAAAAATATTACTGCCACATTAGCCGTGAAACAACAAAGGATGCAGAGTGTTATAAGGAGGTTTGGATCTTTCTGCAACGAAGTCTCACGGGATGAGATTTCACTGGAGTTGCTAGGCTCCTCCCCAAAACAACCTTCAATGAAAACACGTTCAAAGCGTAACTATACTTTGTTTAGAAATATCGTTTTTATTTTACGAAAATCAGTAACGGAAACCCCGCTACCATCACTTTACATTTCAAACTCGTTTCTGTCATGTTACCACCTTCATATTAATTTGAACTAACAATTCAAAGCTGAAAATGTGATTAAATCTATCTTGTTTTGTGCCATATATGAAGAACTCTGACACACCTAATGGCGATCCAGGCATGGTTCACATTTCCAGAGTTAATCGGTAGATGAGTGGCAGTTATAGTGGAGGGCACTTAAGGGAGGTGTGGTCGGAGGGACAAATAGCTTTCTGGATACATTATGTATGGGGAAATCTGACATCTTTAAGTCCAAACTTTAACTACCAGACAATTATACGCTTATAGTCAGCTCACTCTGTCAGCCATTCATTAGGATAAAAGAAAAAGTTTGTTCTCTGCAGCGCATACTCAGTAATTGTCTACATTACATAACACTGTGTTTTGTTTAAAAGTCAGGTAAAGAACAATCTCAACAGTAAACACTTCAAATGTTTTCCTTAAGCCTGTTTATTTTCACTACATGATGGATGGAAAAGTGTTTTTCTTTCATAAAACTGGAGGGAATTGAAAATAAAACAGCCGACGGGAAAATAAGTTAAATTTTTAATTGGAGGCAATTTGATTCATTTAGCTGTCGTGGAGACAGGGAGTCCAGGGAGACGGGGCCCAAGGCTGTGTTTTTGTCATCTTCTTGTTCTATCAGTCTGAGTAATTCCTGTCCCTGGGGGCTGGCTGTCAGTAGCAAGGATCCATGAACACATTCCTTCTGATCCAGGCCATTATCGGCCCATTCAGCAGCACTGGAGCCTGGCTGCGTGGGCCCCTCTCCAGGCTGACCTCCAGGGCCCTCAACACTCCCCACTAATCCACACCTCAAACACTGCAAACACAAACTGAGAGTATGCTTTTGGGATAAAGTCACGATCAGCCACATGAGCATAACATGATCAGTACAGTCAGTGTGCTTACAGGCCTGCACACACACACACACACACACACACACACACACACACTGTTTAACTAGGTTCCTATAAAATACATTTGATATTTTTCCAAATTGTAATTAAAATGTAATTGACTTTGTAATTGTAATTGCCATGAAAATTCTACAAAAATTGTCAATTGTAATTTAACGCAAAACTGGGGAACCATGTTACAGTTCTATGTACAGTTCTACACATATGTAGTTAACAATTATTAAAATATGTTTCATATCAAACTTTCTCACCGTTACCATTTTAAAAAAAAAAAATGAAATCAAGGGGAAATTTAAACATTTCTTACCTTTTTACGTTACTGCTAGCCTTCTTTATTATGTTACCCTCTAATTAAAGGTGTAGTCTGCGGCTTTCAGATCCCTCCCTCCCCGCTGCTCTCTTTCCCTGCCTCCAAACATTCCAAAGCCCCTCCCTCAGAGGAGCTAACAAGCTAACGTTAGTCCGACAGCAACATCACAGTAATATAACATGCTCTGTTAAAAGCATATTACTGCAGCGCTTCTCTCTCTCTCAATGTGCACACAGTAAACCAACCGAGCAGCAGCAACAACACAGTGTCACTTACAGCAGCCCAAACGGAGGCTGTTGCGCGCACATGAACAAACACATGCACTACAGTTCTAGTGTAACGATTACAAATCAAACAGAATGTAAATCAAGCAGCAGTAATTACCTTTCAAGCAGAAAAGTTATTAATTCCATGTATTACTCCTCCAGACCATACACTGTAAAAAAGATGGTGCTACAGCCCTGGGAAAGGGGCGGGGCCTATGAGCAACAGCTGTCAGACAGCCCATCAAACACAATCCTGGCTCTGGTTCTTTTTGCTCGGTCGCGGTGCATTCTGGCAATCTGCCAAAGGCTGCAGTAGCAGCAGGGGGGACTCAATGAGTCTGTTTTTTTTCACACAAACTACTAGTTTGATGTAAAGTTGTCCTTACATAGTGACAGCTTTAGCAAATATGACAAAAAGTCACTTTTATTAGAGTTGCAGACTGCACCTTTAAAGTCAAACCGTGAACTTTTAGTATTTAAGAAGTGCTTTTTAAACTGGTAGCCCTTTGGACTATACAGTACCTTCGAAGTAACTCAGTTTTACAAAGGTTGGTGAGCTCTGATGTAAATGAGCAGAAGGATGATGATGTACAATAACGATTATGTATCTTATAGAAAAACTGTAATATTTATCTTGTCACAGGTATTATGTGAAAATATTCACTGAATATTTGTGTTTCTAGTGATCTTTTATATAAACATTCCTTTGAAATTATTACTAAACTTTGTGTCTGGACTGGAATGAGGCCCTGTGCTGTGGTGCTGTGACTGGCACACCTTTGCTTGGCCAGGTACATACCACGTACTTTCTTGAACTTAGTTAGAAATGTTTATGTCAATAAGCTGTATAATCACTGCTTGTCACACCAGAGTGGTTGCACTGGTTTGCTTGTATGGGCGCCGTGCTGCCTCAGGGCTCCCAGCTACTGCCTCCATTAAGTCAACACTTAACGCACACATTAAAATGTATTAAGGCACAACTGATGTCATGTATTTTTAATACCTTTCTGCTGTTTGCCTACAGTACCGGAGCTGTTTGTAATTATGAAATTTGAATTAGCACAGAGCTATTATAGATTGCAGATTTGCGCTTAGTTCATTGGACCTGTCTAAGCGTGGCTGATTCATTCATAAATTGGGTTTTGCTCTGCCTGTGGCGATCCATACCAGCAGTGGAAAACTAAACATTGCTTTGATGGAGGAACATTGATTCATCAATTCCTTTTGCATTCATTGATTGGTTCCTGTTCAGAGTTGCATGGGTCTGCTGGTGCCTATCTCATGCACCGTGGACAGGGCGTTGGTCCAGCAGGGCAAACATAGATAACCCACCCCGCACACTCACATTCACTATAGGAAATCTGCCGACTCCAATTAACCAAACATATATGTTTTTAGAAGTGGGAGGAGTCTTGTTACCTGCAAGCACACTGAGAACATGCAAACTGAACGACCTAAGTGTCTGACCCCAGGAGGACTTGAACCCAGGACCTTCTTGCTGCCCCAGTTCCTTTTTATTTGATGAAATGAAACAGCAATTACCTTGGAATTATGATTACTTATCATTGCTTCATCAACAAAACTGTCGGCCAAAAAGAATTAAACAATCTGTCATTTATAAGTGCTTTAGCTGGAACCGATCCAACTTTCTCACACAGACAACACAGCTAACTTGGAGCTAGCGTGTGTTTTGACTTCGATTCATTTTGTTTCCACCAACGGAGCTCCAGCTCTTGGTGCCAAAAACAAGAGCTACAATGGCCCCGAAATAGCTGCTGGGCTACAGCCCAGCTCTAAAGTGGGCGGGTGCTAGGTGGGGTTTTCGACGGTCCTCCAAAAACAAAAAGCAGCCATTTTTTAAAGTTTGCGAGCGGCGGTTAGCATTAGTGCACATCAAACTAAAAGACATTTAAAAGTGAGTCCAAGAAGACACAGCAGTGGTCAGAGGAGGGAAACATTGTTTCCTGGTACTGGCGGTGTCTGAAGAGATTCAGGGGAAAGTGAACGGACCGAGCCCCGCGGACCGAACAGAACTACAGCCACGACGGTGCTCGTCCTATAGAACTGTTACTAATCCTGGTAAGTTTAATTTTCACCCTGTTGTTAGCCAATACGCTTGCTAGAATATTCCCTCATCAATATTATGAATGTTATGTCTAACGTGGTGCAGGCTAGCCAGTTAGCCGCTGGTTAGCTAGGAAACCCTAACAGTCCTGAAAGCAGCAGCAGCAGCAGCAATATATCATTGACCTGTATTCAGAACTTCACTTATTGTTACATAATGGCCATGTCATAAAATGAATGAACTATATGCTAACAACGTTTCCTGCGTATTTCAGAGTTGTTGACCTGGATTTTGAGGCAATGTTTCATCTGTAGGTCAGCTCGTCATCAGAACAAATCCAGTAATATTTATTCATTCTATGCAAACATCAACATGAACAATATTATCTCTTGGTCCATCCTGAAACATCAATATACGCCATTAACTTGAATTTACATTTGTTTTTGAATAAATAAAACCAGGGTTTTAAATTAACCGCCAACCTGCCAATTGCGAGTAAAAATTATGTCACCAGTCAGTTATGTCACCATTGCAACACCCAGCAGCTGACTAGGGTAGAGTAAGCTTTTGTACCTTGAGAAGATAAATCTATTTTTTTTACTTTTTCTAGTTTTCCCACAGTATTTTACTTGCAAAAGTTTTGAGGCAAGAAATCTAAAATTAATACAGTACATTTTACTGATTTGTTGTCTTAGGCCCTGTCCACACGTATCTGCTAAAACAAATATATTTTTGTACAGTTTGGCCTGTCATCCGCACAAAAACGCAGGATAAGGTCATTGGTTGTTAGGAGTCTAACTCTTTTAGGCAATTTTGGTTCAGAACTTGATGCACTGCCATGCAGCTGGTGGGACAACTTTGAGAAGGAGGACATCATCCTGGATGAGTGGCGTGAAAATGTCGGCATGTCTCGCTCCAGTCATTGATAGAGTTAGTTTGTCCTATAGGGACAGGTTACTATCATGTGATCACCGGTCAGTGTGGCTAAAAAACCTGAGGAGCTTACTCTGATTGGACAAAATTATTCTAACTTTTTGACAAATACTGCCAACTCTAGGTCTGGCATGTTTATTACCGCTGTCAATAGCACACTTTGTGTGGATGGAATTTTATTTGTTGGAGTGTTTTCTCAAGATACCTTGTCTTTGTGATGTTTAATATGTTTTTTGCCACCCCTTTTATTTTGAAAGGCACAGAAAGTGGTTCTGGATCCTGCCGAGTGTATTGTTACTTCCTGTTTTTGGTTGTGAGTGTGACTGTTTCATTTTGAGCAGGAGAAACTTCCCTCACTGTGTTTTAGTGATGTTTTGATGAATAAAACCACTCAAACAAGAAATGTGTGGTTCATTGAGAGAATGAGTGAAGAGTCTACATAACTTTCTCTGAAGTTTGAGGGGCGGGGGGGATATTCGTTTTTAAAAATACCAGGCAGCTACGTGTGGACGCGGCCTTAGTTGTTATGTGTATCAATCATTAGTTACTAAAAGTTACAGTACTGGGTCTGATTGAGGGCTATTAAGACAGCATAAACCCTTGTAGGTTTAAATGTTTTAAAAAAGCCAGAAACTATATACTTTTTTGAAATATTGGATATTTGCTCATCAAAAGTTTCGGCAACAATTGAGTTTCACACATTGAAACATTCAAGTATGTCTTTTACTCAAAACTTGACAGAAAACTTGTATTTGTGGGAAAATCAACTCCAAACTATGAGATCAAAGTCCAACTATGTGCACACCCAAAGATTTAACGCTCTGTATCACTGTGTGCTTTGAAGACCCGTTAATGGTCCCTGTTTGTCTTCCAGACAGTCATTAAAAAAGATCGTCACATAGCTTCCCTGCTTTTCAAAACGCTCTCGTACGTCTTTGAACTTGAGCCATCAATGATATTTTCTCTGAGATGGTGCACTCTGTTGAGTATTTCCTGTTCTGTCATGACCATGGATAATAGTGTTATTATTGCACGCCGAGTCCTCCCTCCACTTCCCTGTTCAAGGATGCTCATTAGAAGACCAACCAGCTAATCTGGTGTTGGGGTTCTGATAACTGCCTTGCTTGGCGTCACTCTAGTAAATTGCCGTGACTCCCTGTTAAAAGCAGTTGATAGCCGTATCAGGAGACAGGCTGCTTTTGGGAGACGGTGAGTCCGGCTCCAAATGACCTCCCAAAATAGACAAGTGCCTCAAGACCAGCGGCAACGGCCACTGCAGCCCAAGCAGTGGAGCTCAGACGAGGCCGGTCCAGGAAGAACATGTCATCAGTGCCATTGCTGTTAATGGCATGCAGATATCCGAGGGGAGGCGGCAGACACTGACTGACCCCAACCTCACCATTTAGTTCTCCCACTGAGTGCAGCTTCTCACACCACAGACAGGTCAGACTTACAGCCGCCTACACAGAGTGGGAGCCACTCTCTACCACAGAGCTGATAAAGATTATGGTCGTTGCACTAGCACTAAGCAATGTCAGACTAGGGCCAACAAGCTCAGTATGATGCCCATTAACCTTTGACCTCAGTGGACACTTTACTGTACTCTGATGAGCCTGTTCAGGAATTGTACTCTCAGCCCTGTTCAGACAAACACACAGTTTTATTTATGTTGTCTAATGTTGAGTCTGTGACCTTGTCTCTGCACTTTGACGACTCACTAGTGTGGGGAGCGGTGGGTAACCTTTGGCCTGGTACCCCTGAAGAGCTACACTTTTATCTACAGTAGAGGGTTTTCGCGGCACGTCATCACTGCGTCATCAAAACAGAAGTCGCCTTATTGGAGGTACTCAGCAGGTACACAAAACAGATCACAAACGTCGAACGAAAGGAAATGGTGAATTATTGCCGTGTTTTCGGCTGTACCAATCGGTCAGACCGTGAAAAACAATTGGAGTTTTATAGACAGCTAAAAGTTATAACAAATCAGGGAGAACAGTGCCCCCGTTAGGGCTATTTGCCATCATGTTCAGACTTGTGAACATAATTGATTAAACTATTATTATGCACCTTAGGGTCATATGCAATGCACTACAGCACTTTAAATATATATATATATATATTTTGTTTTTCTAAAGGTACCTTAGGGCTATTTACAATGCACAGCAGCACTTTATCTAAATTATTTTGTTTTTAGAGGATAATGAAACTCAATAAAATGTACATTTATAACTGTAAACGCATATTTATACATTATACAATAGATTCCATTCATGTAATTATGATTGATCTCAAATTGTTGTTTTTTTTTTTGGATGCACTCCTTTAACTGACTAATTCTGAGTATGTGGAAGTGAACTGCTTTTCTTTCCCCTGTCCTTGGTCCTCTGTCCCCCCCTGTCCTTTTCTTTGCCCTATCGCCTGTCTTTCTCCATCCTTTCCTTCACCCTGCCCTCTATCCTGTCTATTCCCTTGATAGTATAGTTGTTGTGATCCCAGTGTTCCATTTAAATGTGAAGTTACTGTATTTTATAATCCTTCTGTTCCTTGTCCTGTATGTAATCCTGTTTTATATCAGCCTATCTAGGGACAACAGATGGAAACTAGCCTATGGCTATATTCTGACGTATTTACATTTGTTGTATGGTCATTGATATGTACTGTCCCTACTTCAATAAATAAATACAAATACAAAAGTTATCAGAGGAAAGCAGATGCTTGTTAAGAGAGAGGTGGGGCTATGGCATCATCGTTTGCAGACTATGTGTATACACTGTCCACACGGCGACCCAGCGAGTGGCGTTCTTGAACTTTCCCACTCTGGGACCCGTTTTCAGAAGTTATCGTATTCGGCTTCCAAATCCTCGTTGCCGTATAGACGCAAGGCGTAAACGATAAAAAACGTTACCATTTAGACTACAACCCGTCTCCGTGTGGACGGGGCCTCAGTTTTTACTTAGCAAGTAAAATGTAAATTTATAAATATGATACAGTAGTGACTTTGAAATACTTTTGGGACTGATGATTGGTTGGTTTTCCTCTGTTTTATCTTTATAAACATTATTCAGATTTGTACATAGTGTTGATGTACCAACATGTCAAAAAACAAGAACCAATAAAATGAGCATAAAAAATGCATTAAATGCATTTTCATAGAAAACATTTCTGATGTTTCTTAATTTAAGTTTTAATAAAAAAATAAAAAATGTAAAATATAATGTTAAACACAATAGACAGAATAGAAAGTGCCTCTTGAGCAACAATCTGTTGCTGGATCTCAAAACCTGTTATTTAGTTGTTTTCTTTCCATCATGATGAGAAAGAATTTGTGTTACTGCTTTGATTATGGTTTAAGAAATAGATTTGAACTTGTAATCAAACCCTCACTCTAATTGTGCTTATTCTTGATTGTGTAAGGTCCAACTTTAATAGCTTTTTCTCTTACAACTGCACAGTTTATTTTGAATTTACTGTATTTTTTTGGTTGTCGTGTTTTAAAGCGTTAAGATGATATATATCCCTGAAGAATATTTGAATAGTATAAAATGTATTGCCTAGGACACACTCCATTGTAATAATTGTATATGTGTTGATTTGGATATGGATAGCAGACCCAAACTGCATCTGGCACGGATATGACCCGGTTTTAAAGCCACCTTGTGGCCGTATCAGATGCAGATCCTGAATCTAGAGCCTTACGTTACTGGGCCGTTGTGTGTTTTGCGATCTGGGAATTCATGTGATTAGCACTGCCATGAGAACCATTCAACAAATATCCACAGTTAATCCATCCTTTGTGTTTTCAGAATGTTGCATGACAACTTCAAACTTTGCTTGAATAGACAGAGACTTCACTGATTTGCATTCTGACCTTCTAGCTGAGAGGCAGCATTGCATTATAAACCGTTGGAGTGATTATTGAACAATGTACAATGAAATGTTTCCATAGCCCAAAGAGACGAGGCTCTGTCTTGATCAGATGTTCGTCGTTCTCGTCTTGTAATCATAGAGTCAATGATCTTTTCCTACAGGCTCCCCTGACACAGGCGGTGAATTCAAATCAATTGGTTTGTCTCTCGTCTTTATAGCTGACAGCCGCCTGTGAAAATATGGATCCTCTTAAGAGGTAACACACTATCCATGTGAGGGCATTACTAATGGAGCTCCAGTCAGTATGCTAATGCTACAACAACACTTATACTGGCTGCATTAAGTTAGCCATGATGCCAGGATGATATCATGTTTGCTGAAAAGAGAGCCAGTCGATGAAAAACGAATGATAGCACAAAATACCATCTTCATAATGCTCTACATCCCAGACAAGGCGCAGTGGTCATCAGGACCCTTAAAGGGTAACTACTGCTAACTCTGATTTACTTGATTTGCTATCTTGGAGGAAACCAGTAATCGCCTGCCAGTCTGGCGCTCGCAGGCTCCCTGTGTGACCTCAGCAAATAAGTCTGCTCCACTTTCACAATAGGTGGCCCAATGTATCCAGGTCTTTGCTGTTTTAGGACAAGTGGGCCTAGACATGGGTAAGGAAATCCTGGCAAAGAGCAGAGCCGGAAATGCTGTGGTCTTTTGAGTTTACAGGTTTATCCTTAGAGGTCAAGCAAAGCTGGGTCCCTCAGGAGCTCTCTTTCTTCTCCCTTCCCCCTTCATCTCAAAAGCATTCCTTTCCAACAACTGCAAAGAAAGTTGAAGTTTAGTTTGAAGACGTGTCACATTTCATCTCGTCTGGATGAAAAGTAAAATGTCTTCATGCAAAACTGTATTGAAGTTCAACTGCCTATAGAGGCAGTATTATTAAAAAATCACTTTATAATGGTTTTTCTACAGTGACATACATTCCTTTAGCCTCATTCAGAGGGCCAAAGTTGAAAAAGTTCTGTTTCTTCCCTCCCTTGTTATTCCACATTTTGTAAAAAGTCAGCTCCAAACGGGCCAGTTGGATTTTTCTCACGTTGTGATGCCACAATGCGGAAACTCCTCCTCCTGACAATCCTGGCTCCGCCTACCCTACATAAGAATTTGAGCTCCTCCCTCTCAAACTACCTCACAGGTAAAACAAACATAGTGAAGGCAGGTTGATATCACAGTTAATATGACAGTTGCTTTACTTTGAGTATTAAGATAATCCAGTGAAGTGTGTGTTTTTACTCCTACTCATGTTTTTAGGAGTGCTCTGAAAGTGACTTTTCAGAGGGCTAAAACTCCAGGCGAGTTTGGGAAAATAAACCTCAAATACTATGCTGTTGGGGTTCTTAGAACAAATGGAGATGGGTGAAAAATAGCAAAATACTGAACCTTTAAGCTGAAATGATCCTGACCTAGCTTACTGAGACAACTTTAACCTGTAAGAAGTGACTTTTTTCATAGTTGAGATATATGAATCATAGCATAGCATAGCATAGCATAGCATAGCATAGCATAGCATAGCATAGCATAGCATAGCATAGCATAATGTGTCAGTCAGTGTTTTTGCCAAAAGTAGGACAAGCAAAAAGAAAACAACACTTATCGTGTGCGTTAACAAAGTCTCATATGAAAATAAATTAGCTAGAGTGAAAATATATGATCTAAGTCACGCAAATATTTTCTCAAAACCAAACAAGGGAGGAAGGAAGGTTTCTACAGAGTGCTTAAGGACTTGTTGATGGATCAGAGAGACAAACAGGAAAACACATTGCTCAATGAAGAACTATTTTTTCAATGTTATCCAAGGGTTTTTCCAACTTGTCACCCACTGGTGTTTGTGTTGCACTGTCTCCGTCCCACAAACAATGTTTCTCTTGTGACAGTGAATCAGACATGTGCCGTCGGCTAGTCGGCTAGCCTCGCGGGCATCAGGCCTGCTTGGCAAAGATTGGTCAGGGCACTGCTGCACAACGCTACCATTTGTCATATCGTATATTTACAGGCTATGTCAGCATAGGGCGGGTGGAGCGAGACGTCTCCACTCTGTGCTTTGGACGCCAGGCTCAGAACCTCACCTCATTCATCTGTTTACTTTCTAAATAGGCCTCTGTTTGGACTTACATCAGTGGGGAGAGAATATCTAAGAAAAAGAGGAAGGAAATCTGTGGAAAACAAAGGGAAGGAAAGAAACTCTCTGTGATAGAAACTGCCCCTCACTGTTCCTGATTACAGCACAGCGCTTGGCGCCATCAAAATCAGCCATCCAGGCAGCTGGGTAGGCCAGACGGGGGAGAGGAACACTGGTGGTGACGCTCGCAAATACCATATAGGACTCACTCAGCGTTTGTGTTTTAGATGGCTGTTTTAGATTTTAGTTGACTTGAGAAAGAAATGACCAATCAAAGTTAAAGGCTCTTTTTTTGTCTACTGCGTATGACTGAGAGGGAGATTTTTGATAAGGCTGTTGTTGATGTAATGTGTTTGTTGCTGATTTGAAATGCTTTTACTGATGATTTTAAAGGTTTTTGTTGCTGATTTTAACGTTCTTATTGATTTTTAGGCTCCTGAATGTTTTCTGTTGCACTTTTTGATCATGTAAAGCACATTGAATTGCCTTGTGTATGAAATGCACTATACAAATACATTTGCTAGCCTTGCCTTCACAAAGTTAAAATCTGGTTTGTTACACTGATTCTACAATACGATTTGTAGAGACGACCAAATGACAAAAAGTTTGATGCGGTATAAGTACACAAAGTCCATTCTTCCCCACATGATCTTAAAATCCCCGTACATAGTTTTTTCTAGGCTTTGCGTATTTTCATGGGCCATTTAGCCAACATCCCTCTAAAGTTTAACATTTAGCGTATATCTATTACATCACTGCTTTCAACAATAACTAACATTTGAACTGTTTGTGTGTTTCATACAAAAGTTGCTCTTCTCCACTGCTGATGTCAGTGTGCCTCCAAAACACTGGCAAAGTGACATTTTTGGCAATTTCACGGATAAAAAGTTGATGACAAAATAATGGTGGCTGTCAATATTTTGGCTTTCCACTGAGACACAGAATACGGCCGAAATCGGTGACATCAGAACACGGGGAACAATAAAGAAACAGCAAAAATGTCATCAAGTGAATTGCTGTCTTGTCTGGCAAAGAAACACAAGAAATCACATTAAAAATATAGTAAAAACACTTCTTAAAGAAACTTTACCGCCGTTTTTGCGTTCTCCTACGGGATTCCCAATCCCACAATGCAACGTGTGAAACTTTTCACTTTTTCTGATTCAAGTTCATTTCATGTAACCATTTGTCAACTATCCCCATTGATAGAGTCAAAGACAAATTTTGGAGTGGCAATTGTGACTGGTGCCTATCCCAGCTGTCATCGGACACTAATGCAGAGAAACCAACTCTTCTCAATTTCAAGTCTGCAACAATTATCAACACAAAACACCTGAGGATTTCTTTCTTAGTGTAATGTTGAATATGTAAGATATGTTCTTCTTAGCTAGATTCCAACATTCCTCAAGACCTTTTTGAGCTGAATTTTTAATATTCAGCAAGTTTTCCCTTTCATATAATTCCTTAATCCAAAATAATTTAGCTCATCACAAAGTGAAACTGTTCATTTGATACATTTAAGCAGATAAATATAAACATATGGAATGATGGATGAGTTGGGCAAACATGTACAAACTCTAACCAAATAAAATAGAAATTGTCTATTTGTACAGTTGCCGTACAGACAACCCCCGGTGCTATTGGTACGGTTACCAAAGTACAAGTACTTAGTGTTTTAGGATTAGGGTTAGGGTATAACCCAATATCGCAATCATTTTTAGGATTAGGATTAGGGTAAGGTTTAGGGTTAGGTTTATTCTTAGTCACGCAACCTAAACTGGCCAATAACTGACCTATCACATGACCTAAACTGGCCAAATAGGGGCGCTGCATATGGATAGAGTGTCGGTATATTGATACGGTAACTGTACGGATAGCCACTGCCAATAAAATATACCAGTAATTATTTTTGATTTGTTAATTTATTATAGTTTTTTAAAACCCTTAGCATACACACAAATGGGATAAGGCCTTTTTCAAGGTCATTCCCAAACTTTGAAATGAGAATTCAGCGTCATATTAGGCGCATTCCTTCACTGTTTTGCTTCTGAAATCTATCCTAAAACACAGTTTTATTTTTTGGCTTTAAGCACTGCATGAGACTGGCTTTCATTATGTGTTTTCATTCATTAGTTTTAATTTATTCTGTTTTTAATTGTTTTGTAGTGTGTCTTACCTTTGTGTTTTGTTATTATCAGCTCCTGTATAAAGCACTTTGATTTAGCTGAAGACGTATTTCTTCAAGTTTCTTCAGAAATTATCAAATTACTTCGAGATAGTTTTTTTTTTTTTCTTTTTCTTTTAGTTTGCACAGTCCTTTTGTGCTGCCATGACTCACAAGCTGTGATAAAGCTATGTGGGCTTTTAAAACCTCATTTGAAATGCTAAATCTGATATGACAATTAATTAACAATCCAATGTAGAAAAACAAGCTATCATGTGCAGTTTTTAGCTGGATAAATGTGCTTGGTGAACTAAACGGGCTTTGGGTGGTCTGCTTTTGTCTTGACGTAAACATTTGTAAAAGAGGAAAAGATCACTTACAATCTGATTTGTGCCAGGGAAAGGTGAAGGCTGAAATTATGAACCAAATCAATCCATTAGAAGCCCATTGTTCTGAATGTTTCCTACAGAAGTTTGAGATGACGAATAAAACACAACACAACTAAAAATACATTTGATGAATTAAAATCATTTCTCCCAATGCTGTGGTGGTTTTAAAGCTGTTGTTGTTATACTGAATTAGACGACACGCATCCGTAATCTTAGAGCAGTTGATTGTAAAGCAACAGATTAATTAGTTACAAACATTTAGCAGAGGTGAAAGTAACTGATTAAAAGTAATCGTAATTGTGTTGCTTTTATGAGTATATTTCTAAATCAGTCATTTTACTTGTACTTAAGTACGTTTTAAAAGAAGTAAAGTCATTTGTTACATTTCTACACCCAATCATTACTGAGTAAATTATTATTTCATGTTTTAAAATGATCAACGCACATTGTGAAACTACTAAATATGAAATGACCAAACAACAATTAAATGCATCATATCATAGCCGACCAATCAGATTAAACGTAATTGAAACAGCATTGAATGTCGGTTATTTTATCACTTTTAGAGTTCATAAATGTAGCTATACTTAGAACCTGACCATTTTTTGGTGTTATTTAATTTAAAAAAGAAATGGAAATTTTGACAAACCTTTTATTGTATAGAGATAATAAATAAAGTTTATACATGAGATGTTTACTGTATGCAAGGGAACCGTGGCAAGATTTATTACCATAAATAAACATGGGGTGAAAGTAACTAGCAACTTTTATTTTGAGTACTATTTAATTGAGCTACTTTTTACTTGTACTTGAGTAATTTATGCATGACTTACTTGTACTGTATTTTAGTACAATTTCCATCCACTTGAGTAAGATATATCAGTACCCTTTACACCTCTGACATTTAGTTGAAAACAGCTTTTTAAATGTTCAATTTAAAGTATTCAGTGAAACATTCTTATGCCAACATTTTTGTGGAGTATATATTTAAAGTATCTGCATACAAAAATACTAACAAAGGTGAAACTCTAGAGTTTTCCACAGGTTGGTCAATTGGACAGAGTAACGGTTCAGTGTCATGTGTCTGTATCTAATCTCCGCTGTAAAGAACAAGAGTACAAAAAACAACAGAGCCGAGCGAGGCTGAGGAGAAAATGAGCAGTAAAGATTTGAAACAGGAAGAGCATGGCGTCAGTACAGGCGGGAGATAAGAGCACTGCGCTGCATACACAAACACTGGCTTTCTGTGGCTGAGTGACTCCCAGCTCTCAGGGCGCCCTCACAGTAGCTATTCTCCATCACCCTCCACCCCCACCCCTACCCCTTCCCCTGGCCTGGAACCCACCAAACAGCCCTGCACACTGCAGATCCAGGGCCTGATTCACCTTCAGTGACTTCAGAGGGATTTAAGGGGGATTTGTGAAAATCAACCCAATCAGATAATGAAATGCTGAGCATTTCATTCTAGATTTTCCTTTTTCAAACTCAACTCTATTGGAGATGGGGGAGACTTTTCACCTTAAAAAAAGAAAGAAGCATAATGATGACCACAACAATAATGATCATCTATGTCAGGAGTTTCAAACTATTTCGTTTATCGCATGATGTCACATGTGCAGCTATCTAACGAAATGAATTGCGTTTCCTTCAAACATTGGAGGCATCACTGTAGCTAACACAAAGAGGGATAATCATAAACATCTATAAATCTACTGCTAAATCCAGGGAAGGACTGGGACCAAAATTCAGCCGTGGCGTTTTCTATCCAGACCAGCCCACCACATTATCCGACACCATGTAGAAGCTGTTATTATGTCAGTGATGCTCAACATGTGGTTTTTTATGTCATAATTTTAATTATTATTCCCCCAGAAAACCTCAAAAGGGAGAAACATTTGAACCCCTTTTTACCTATTTCCTTTGGCCTTTTTGCAACTTCCTTTGTCCCATTTTTGAAGTTCTGACACTTTTTTCAGACTATAGCTTCCTTTTGAAAAATAAATATCCCATTTTTCCTATTTTCTGTTCTTTATGACACTTTAGTCCATTTTTTGGACTTGTTTCCTTTTCCCCTACATTTTGCCTTATTTTGTTCCACATTTTTGATGTTTTTCAAAGCTCATTAAAGCTACCCTTTGTCATTACATATTTGCCCATTTTAAGGCCACTCGACTGCTTTTGGACCATTTTTAGCCACTTGTCGTTACCATATCTGCCTCCACTTGCTTGTCAAAAAAAAAATTAAAACAAAGCGGAGCAGACCAGCGCACATCGGATCACCGCCCCCCCGGGATGATGCCCGGTATGCCAGATGGCCATTCCACCCCAACTGAAATACTTCAAGCAACCTTACATACAGTAGGCCTATGTGTTTTTGAATTTGTGGTAGGACTCAGAGTAACCCCACGCATTGGTTTCATGGTACATTGACACAGTGTGAGCTCCTTTTCTTATTTAATCAGAGGAGGCAATACATGGTTATGAAAAAAATATCTCAAGCAGACCAACGCTAGTATGGGAATCAGGTAAAAGGCTGGGAATCCCAGCAGGGTTAATAAAAGTAGCTCGTGGGGCTCTGTTTATCCAAGCGCTCTCTGTGATGTTTGAATCTGAACTCAAACAAGCTTTCAATTATGTGGCCACATCACTGCAGCCCCCAGTAGTGGGAGGGGGGCCAAAGCCTGGGTACCAACACCTTCACTTTTCCATCCCTCCTTTACTCCTTCTCTGATACTCCACTTTCCTCCCTGATTACAACTAAAACATACAAGTCAACTCCTTGATTGAAAGAAGATCTAATGGTGTGTCGATGCAAAAAAAAGATATAACATTATATAAATAATTCAGCATCAGCCCACTCTGTCTTTCCCACATAATTCTCTTTGGCTTCTTTTTCCGCTCTTAGCCCTATACGCCGCTTTTTCAGTCATTGTCTGTGAAAACCTGCCTCTAAACCATCCTTTTATATGTATGGAAGCCTATAATCCACTGTCTTTTTTTCAGGGTTCACTTTGGTATCAATGTAAGTTTTTACGGCCCATGGACAGCTGGGTTTTATAGCTCTGAATAATTTGAGGATTTTTAATGGTCAATCGTGCTTATGTGAACATGTATGGGAATGAAATGACTAGCGTAAATATCTCGATAAAATAAAAAACAGTAAAACTGATGCAGTATTACTATAATTACCAGCATTTATTTGTTTTTTAGCAGGATTAACACTAGCATGACCACAGTGGTGTCATTTGACACCTATACCTATAAAGTCCAAGCTGGTGTCAGATGGCGGGTGTGAACAACTCAGCTTGTGACCATTGTTATGTTACTGAGGCCACTACTCCCCCCTCAGCTAGGGTGGGGGGGGTGGCTAGGTAGGTTCCAGGACACAAAGACCTTTTGTATTCGCCTTTGTGTTTCCCATACAGCAGCTACATAGAGGTTGTAACTTATATTTCAACTTTTGCGACAGAAAGTAGTAAGTAGTAATAGTGAGACGGCAACAGTTTGTTTGCATTCTTGGTGAAATTTATTTATTAGAGATTTTGTGAACATTTCTGGCACTGCCACACCTCCTTTATGCATTTGCCACATGCAAACTTGTCACAATACATACAACGCTTGGTGGCACGGTTTTTCCTGCAGCAACACTTCACCTGGCACAATGCCCTTTTCCCCACATCAGGTGTGGGTGGTTGTTGCTGAAGGTTTTGCTCATTCACCTCCTTGGCTGCCATAGGAGACTGGGCAAGCTCATTTGCAAGCTCCAGCAAGAAGTCCACCCTTCTCTCCTTGACCCCAGTGCATGCCTGATAAAGCACATGTGCGTTCAGCGCTGCAATGTCAATCATGTTGTAAAACACAGCGACTGGCCAACGCCGTGTTCCTGAACGCACAGTGTACTTTCGAACCATCTGGTCCATGACGTCCACACCGCATTTCATGCTGTTGTAGTCGGTGACTGTGTTCGGCTTTTTTTTCCTAGTAGCCTCAGTCTCCACCACGCTGTGCACGCTACTGAGGAGGCAGACAGTCTTCTTTCGTTTGGGCACATAAACAGTCAGTGTGGCACCAGAGGTTGAAAACACTTGTGTGCTGAATTCCTCACGGGCCAAATTCTTTTTAGCTGAATCTGGAAGCTCCCGGCGAATCTTATTGACTGTGCCAAGGAGGGTGGTCTTCCGGCTGTGCAGTCGACGTGCTAGTGACAATGAAGTGAAAAAAATTGTCGGTTGTAACAGTTCTTCCTTTGTCCATAAACGGTTCCATAAGCTTCATCACCACATTTTCAGACAATCTCTCCCCAGGTGGACGACTGGGGTCTTTGCCAAGATATGGGATGATTTTGCACACATACTTGGATTTAAGGTCACATGCCACCCAGAACTTGATACCAAACTTGTCCGGCTTCGTACTTCCGCATTGGGTCAAAGGTTAAGAGGGATAATGTCAGCATAACTGATGGTGTAAACAGAGATTTAGATTGTTTTTCCCTGTTGAAGCATTGATTCTTTGTGCATCTTGTGCACTTTCTTCAAATTTGTAAAATAATAGCTTAATAAAATAATCATGGACCTGGTTAGTGAATGGTTGACCTCGTGAATTTACCTTTTTAAAGTGAGAACTCAAACAGTCCTTTTCACACTCGGAAATCTCGCTTTACCATAAATAGCAACAATACATTTTATTTATAAGCACTTTTCAAAAACAATAAAGGTAAATAGTGAATACTGTTAATACTGTTTTTCTTTTTCTAATTTTATTTATTGTGGTTTATTAATTGATCACAACACACATGGCTCATATTAATTTGGCCATTCTTATCCAATAATTCCATATAATGTTATTTGGATTAACAAACATCTACCTGGGAGAAACTGGTTTCTCAACACTGGCCATCATTTACACCAACCCCCAAAGTTTGTCACTGCCCAGCTGCACATTCCGATCGAAAGGCTTTATTTACATAAGAGAGGTGGCCCACTGAGTTGCAAATGAGTGTCATTTGGCGGCCTCTGGGCAGGGCAACAGGAGTAAGAAAACCTTGGGCATGCTAGTGTTAAGTCAAAAGTACTTCACGGATTTTGACAAAAAAAAAAAAAAAATAACCATAGATAGACTTTATGCAATGGAAGCTTCCATTACATTTTGGTAAGGATCCAGATCAATATCAGTAATCTCATAATTGGCAAATGTTAAAAATGCCTACCTCGATGCGTAATTGACCGATCAATAAAATTGACTCCGTTATGTCGGTTTGGTTCCTCAATTACACCCAGAGATTTATCTGGATATGATCTGGATTGTGTATTAAATCCTAAGTTTTTGAAAAAATGGGGGTGCCCATACATTTGGACCTATTGAATAGTTATTAATGGGGATAGAAATGTCTTCCAAGCCTTTAAAGAGTGAATGATCATGGTACCATGATCAATAGCTGTGTTTCCATTACCCTTGGAAATGTGCAAAATCTAAATAGCACAATAAAAACTGGTAATGGAAACATCTGAATTTCAGAAAAAAAAAACACTAAAATACTGCAAAAAAGTGTTTACGCTTTCATGAGGAGGAATTTCAGACGTTTCGATATTAAAATGTGTCGCAAAAGCGCGATGGAAACACTTTTTTTGAAAATGTATGTCACAGAACGTGACGTACCTGGTCACATGACCACATTTCGTAGCATTATACCTAATAATGATTACTGCCACATTAGACGTGAAACAACAAAGGAATACAGAGTGTTATAAGGAGGTTTGGAGCGTCTGTCTTCCTGCAGCAAAGTCTTGAGGGATGAGATTTCAAGGGAGTTACGAGGCTCAAAAACAACGTTCAATGGAAACACGTTCAAAGCGCTTTGTCGACATTTAGAAATACCGCTTTTATTTTGCAAAAATCTACAATGGAATCCCAGCTACAGAGTGCTCGTTTCAATATCAATCCAGCTCATTTCAATCAAATTTTTTCATGAAAAAGTTTTCAGTTGCTACACAGAGAATCCAAGAAGGCTATGTTTATATGAACAAGCATGCTACTAAAAGTCGATAGTCCTACAAAAATGACAAAACTTGGTGTTTTCAGACTGATTGTTCTGATTGACTTTGAAGCCCATTACATTCTTTGGTACTCCTAAACATCTGTTTCGTCAAGTGGTGCTGATAAGTCTTCAAACTGTCCACTTCTAGTGTCCTGGGAGCATCCTTGTCAAGGACCTCCAGCTGTGCCAGGTTGTGCTTTGGGCTATTTTGAGCAGTCCTGCTGATATCTCCTGCCGTGAGCTCCTTGAGTACATCAGCAAAAATAGTCTTAGAGAGCAGCTCCAGAGGCTTGGCACTTTAAAGTCAACACCACCGAAGAGTTTTTCCTGTTGAGAGGTGAGCTGTCCTCACTTCCCAGTGACCTCTGACCCCTGACATCTTGCCTCTGGCACTGTGCTGTCTGCTCGCATATGACTGTCAGTCTGCCTCAGCCGCTCTATTAAGACATCAAGTCTACAAACCAGCCACTCTACTGGTTTCTTAACTATGACTTCTTTCTCCGACAAAAACGAAATCACTAAAGTCACACACACTGTGTAGAATGTGATGCACTGTAAATCCTACATAACCCTGTCAGTTCCATAGATAAATGCCCCGCATGGCATCAAGAATACACCTAAATATTTCTGTTTCTGTTGTGATCTTGACTTGTACTATCTGTTACTGGATGATTCTGAACATACTATTAAACACATTTTGAAATCAAATTCCTCATGGGGACATTAAAGATGTCCGTCTACAACTTTATATCGAAATTAATTTGGGTAATGTCAGGTGGCAATAATCCCACCAACAGCAGTGGTAACTGGGAAAATAAGACATGCTCAAATTAAAGACCTTTTATTAACAAACTCAAAAGCCACAAAGCACAAAATAAAATAGTTCATAGGTACAAACTCGAGGTGAAACTTGATTCAAAACAATGAATCTAATTAATTAGAGACTTTGTAATCAACTTCATACCTCATGGACATGGCAACCTTTTGACCAATTAGAACCAATGCTTTTGTACCCAAACACACTTGCATTAAAATAACACAGTGTAGAGAATACCTGTCCAGAATGTACCTTACCATTTTGCATTAAACTACGATAAACTGGGACAATGAAGAAAGATGGATTTAAATAACAGATTATCTAAAGACTGCATGAATGCTTTGAAATACTTCAGATAATGAGAAGAATTCATCAAAAACTGACCATTAAAATGTAATGAAAACCTAAATAGACTTGTGCACAGTCATAAGCTGAACCAACAGTTGAAATGTATTTTTCTTCTGGTACTTTATTCATCTGAGGGCAGCCAGGCTGTCTGACTTAAGATTTCATTTCTTCAAAAGAAGTGAGTTACTTCCTTTAGTACATGGAGACGTGGCAATGTCTGCACAGACTGGAGTCAGAGCCCGGCGGCCCCACAGATAAGAGGCGGATGGTTTTGTGTGTGTGTGTGTTTCTGAATCTGAGAAGAATGATGGAGTGCTTACAGCTTTACCGTATCTCAGCAGCTCAGGGCTGGACTCTGTAAGACTATGATAACTGAAAATAAGCCCCTCTTCCTATTTGTGAACTCCACTGGGTGCTCGGTCAGAAAAAGGCCACTTGTTTTGATTATTTTTGTCAGTGGAGAAAGGTTTGAGTATAAAAATACCTGGACTGGAGAATGTAGTTTAAAAAAACAAAAACAAAAAATCAAACAAACAGTAGCATATTTGTTAAGTAACTGGTTTTGACCCAACCAGAAGTAAATAAAAAAAAACAAGAATCCACACATATAGACATCCAAGACAGCAGCTGTGTTTCCATTACCCTTGGAAATGCCCCAAATCTAAATAGTGCAATAAAAACTAGTTATGGAAACACCCGATTTTTGAAAAAACTATCAAATATCGCTAAAAGGTTTTTACGCTTTCATGAGGAGGACATTTCGATATTGAGGTGTGTCACAAAATTGCCATGGAAACACTTTTTCTGCAAATATACGTCACAGAACGTGACGTACCTGGTCACATGACCACTTCCACATGTAGACAGAAGAGAAGATCTGGACATTTGTTAGCGTTGTACGAACAAATTATTACTGCCACATTAGACGTGACACAACAAAGGAATACAGAATGTTATAAGGAGGTTTGGAGCGTCTGTCTTCCTCCAGAGAAATCTCACAGGATGGAATTTGACAGGAGTTACGAGGCTCCTGCCCAAAACAACTTTCAATGGAAACATGTTCAAAGTGCAATAATGCTTTGTGGATATTTAGAAACATCGCTTTTATTTTGCAAAATCTGTAATGGAAACCCAGCTAAAGACTGGCCAGAAGATAAAGACAAAGTAGATAATGAAACAACAAATACACTGTTTCCAAACACTCCTCTAAATAGTGAGGGAAGGCAATTAAGAGATGAGGAACACCTGAGTAGAAACATATGGAGCCTAATCACTCTTTCAGCCACTAATAAGACAGGGTGTGTTGACACAAACAGGAATCATGAACCGCAGACTAAGGCAGAATAATGAGCAAATAACACATAGAACACGTTTCCAAACAAAATACCAACATTAGCATCAGAAGCGAATAAATAGTCAACTGGAAAAAAAAAAAAACCATCAGGGTATGAATCCACACCTCTCATTTTGTATTTTGGTCAAAACCAAATTAAATGCATCTCTACTGTAGAATAATTTAAAAGAAAAAGGTCATGGAAAAATAAACAAATAACAGATCTAATAAACCCGAGATGGTGACACCCCAAGTGAAAATGAGAACTGAAATTTTGCTTTTTCATTGACTCTTGTCAGTACTTAAAAATTGAAAACTGCTAAATGTACGATGAAAGTGAACAAACACGATGGTTAGGTATGTGTATCTTGTGTCAAATGTGGTAAAAACACAAATCAGTGCCTAATTGAGGCCCCACACCACATTCTTTAGTCGTCCTCTATTTTTAGAAACAACTATTCCTTTTCCTCTTTCCAAATATACAAGAAAGTAGCAAATAATTCAATGCATGGTTGTTTGCAGACTGTTTTTTAGCTGGTCTGCTGACCTTTTACTCTGCAGAGCCGGGAAGATTTAAGTGGTGGGATGTGCAGTGACTACAGTCTGTGCAGATAAACTGTGCCTTGTTTAAATATTTTGTTTTGTTTATGTTTAGGTTTTTGTAGTTTTTTTTGCGGACGGACACTAGACGAGGCCTCAGGAGGCAGACACTCTGGCAGCACCAAACTCCCTTCCCACGTTGCTCATTTTGTCCGCATACACTCGCTTTTTTTTTTTTTTTTACTTTTGTCTTGCTTACGCAAACACTATTATACTAACTAATGGATGCAGAAAGACATGGAAATCCAGATGAGAGGCAATGGTGGAGCCGCGGTCGCATCCTAACATGATCAAACCCAACCTCGCTCTGATGCAAACAAAACCTCTTTCCTGGAGAACATTGCTCACTATCCCCTTAACGAAAGTTGTGACTCATTCAACAGGAAAAAGGATTTTACTGTGTCAAAATGGTAAAACCAACTGGTCTTCATGCCAGATGGAATTATATTGGATTAAGAACAGTCAGACATTGGATAACTCAGAAAACAAAGTTACTGTGTAGATTCTCCTGGCCTCCATTAAAAGAGAGGAGATGGGAGTTAAACTGCTCTCTGCTTCAACACCACAAACTGTCGTCTCATTGTCTTGGCCCATCACCAGGCGCTGGAGTAATTGCAGCAGTGTGGTATTGTGGGGAATGTTTTGCATTCCTTTATTCACAAGAAAACTTTTCCTCTCTCACACTGCAACCTGACACAGAAACATGTCTAATAAAACTGTTTACGATACGGTTCTGAGTCCGTTTAATAGTTTGTAACCAGTGAAAACGAGTTAAACCCTGTTGTATCCTAAAAGGTTTTGGAGCTCATGAGAGTGAACACACAGTTTTGCATTAGAAGTGGGACTATCATAGGTCACTGGTGAGTAATAGAAATAAATAAGGCATCAGGAAGTGTTTAAATAGTGCATTTGGATAACCTGTTAATAGCCACTGCAGACCATTAAAAATGGCTAGATTTTACAAGTCAAAAACTGTAAAGGAAGAGAAGGATGAGAACAAACTGGATGAACTTGTGTCAGTCTTTCTCTTTAACTTTACAATTTGCATTTCAAACCTTGGTTAGCTGAACCTTACCAATAGCCTATAGCCTACATACAATGAGAACAGCAGTTAATCATGAGTGGAATTATTTACTCAGTCCATCAAAATACTTGTATCATTAGCAGCGACATCTGTTCTGAATCTTCTTGCCTCTGAGCTGCAAAGTTATACAAGCAAGGGTGATTTCTGAAAGACCCACAAACACAGATCAGGAGCGATGCCAATACAACACAAACATACACCCTTTTATGACATACCAAAGGAATGAAAAACAAGATGTCACTGTGAATGCTGGGCTTGGCAGATATATTGATAACGTGAAGTTGGTGTGTACAAAAGCACCAGAACGACATTGTGGAATTGAAAACAATGCCAATGGGAAAACTTTTGATATAAATAAACACACCAAGCCAGTAAAAAGTCATAAAACCCAACGGGAGTAAAAAACACAAATCAAGAATTAAATTAACGAGAATCAACCATGTACTAACAAACACACTGTGTGCAAGCACTCCTTTAAGTAGTAAGGGAGGGCAATCAGGAGATATGGGACACCTGAGTGGAAACAGGAAGGAACCTAAATGCTCTTTCTGTACTTAACACATATCCACCTCCATAGTATAATATATACTGTAATTGCTAAATCAAGACCAACTAAACCAACAGAAAAGATCCCAATGAGGCTTCAATTCATGATCCATCCGCAGACAAAACCAAGCTCACAATGTCAAATGACAACTTACTGATTGTTGAGTCTTAACCAACTAAATAGTTGTTTGCTGTCTTGTATAAGAAGCCAAGTATATTTTTTAATATAATTTAAAAAAATACAAAATCTAAATGATTACAATACACCAACTGCAAGAAATTATATCAACAACACATTATGTTTACCAAAGCTGATACGATTTAAGTTAAATTCACACAAAAAGCATTGTTTGAATTCAGGTTGCTCTTAATTTTATTTCTATTTAACAAAAAAAAGTCACACAATCGTTCCTCTGAATCTAACTTTATCTGACATCGGACAGACCTTTGATTCATCTCTTTATGTTGTGATGCTGTAACATCAGTGATGTTGTGTTGCATGAGGACCCTTACATGACACCTGGTAAACTACGAATACAACGTCTTTGTCAGATAAAGCATAAAATCCACTGACGGAGGATCCAACTTTTTCCCTACTTATGAAACACTGGTTGTGTATTCTGGTCATCTCACAGTGAGCACCCACTAGGACGGTGCAGTGTTTCAATATGAGTTTACATAGACATGGCGGTGTTTCTTTAAATTATTTATTGTAAATAGGTAAATCAGACTAAAGCAGACGTTGTAATGACGGTGTCTTAGATAGATAAATACTAAGATACTAAGAGTTTTTTCTTTCAATCTACTCCAGTACAGTATGAGGAAGTGCTTGCATGTCAGGTATTTGGTAGCTGCCAAATAAATTACAAAGCGTGTGTGACGTTGAGCCAGAATAAACATTGAAGGTCTGCCGAAAATCTTGTGTGAAGTAGTGCAGCACATGGAAGATGTTTAAGATAAATGATTCAGCTGTCATGATAAAGACATCTTCATTTCAGTGTTAGGGTGAGTTTGGAAGTATTGTTCACTGATGAGTCCTGTCATGAATGGAGCTGGGTTTACATTACAATTAGCCAAATAAAAGCAATGTTTCTAAATGTCAACAAAGTATAATTGCACTTTGAATGTGTTTCCATTGAAGGTTGTTTAGGGGAGGAGCCTCGTGAATCCAGTGAAATCTCATGAGACTTTTCTGCAGAAAGACGGACGCTCCTTATAACACTTTGTATTCCTTTGTTGTTTCACGTCAAATGTGGCAGTAATCATTTTTAAGTCTAACGCTAAGAAATGTCTGGGTCTCCTCTTCCATTTTCATGTACCGCGCCATGTTTTCTCGGATGTATTTGCATGTGACGTGTATTTGCGGAAAAACTGTTTCCATTGCGCTTTTGCGACACATTTCAATATCGAAACATCTGATATTTTTACTCATGAAAGCGTAAACACTTTTTAGGGATATTTGAGTGTTTTTTCGGAATTCAGGTGTTTTCATTACCAGTTTTTATTGCGCTGTTTAGATTTTGCGTATTTCCAAGGGTAATAGAAACCCCTATAGACGTCTTATATACAGGTGTATGTTAACTCTGTTTTCCCGCACACTTTCCAGAATGTGTACATGACAAATAAGAGCTTTAATTGAGAGAAGATTATCTTTTGCCCCTCCCTAATTCCCCAACTCCCACAGCCAGTTACCCAGTTGAATTTTTATCAGACATTTACCTCTCTTTGAACAAGTACACAAGTGTCAGTATGCCTTGTACCAGTCTTTTACTTGCCTGCCTAGCTTTACAAGTCTTTGTTTCTTAATTTGTATTTCCACAATGAGTTATGGCCAGCGGCAGCACTGGACTGTAGTTCACAGACTTGTTTGTGGGTCCCTGCAGGCCAGCCAGAATAATAAATGTCCATTCTCCATGATAATATGAAAAATGTATTAACATTTTAGGTAAAGCATGAATATAGACTTGTATAGCTGTATAGTTTTGATCTACTTAGCAGATAGATGTTGGGTAAACCAATATGCTCACAAAACCTTTAAAGAAGCGTGGAGGATTGCATTTCGGTAGAAAAGTACTTTTCCATCAAACAAGCCAAGCTAACGTTATGCTATGTTCACTAATCAGGGAGGATTTGTTGCTTAGTGCACTGCACATTAATCTTGCCTTGTGATGTTGAGTTGTACAGTAAAACCTGACCAAGACTGTTGTGTAGTTGGGGACAGATTATGGCCCAGAACCTGATGAAGGCTTGAAAAGTCATAGCTTTCAATAGCTCGGAACCTGGCCAGGCCCAACCATAGAAACAAGGTCTTTCAGGGGAAAACATGTTGCCTCCTCTTCAAACTTTCTAAACCAAATTTGACTATTATCCGTACAGTGGAAGAAACAAGGATGAGTCAACCTTTTCACTCTTAAAAGGTTCTCCTCCCTACTGTCTTTGTGGTAAGCAGCTCCATGAAAGGACTAAACATCAAAGGGATTCATAATTAAGAGATAATCTAAACTAAACAGTATTAAACCAGTGCTGTCAATAGATTAAAAATATTGTATGATTTATTATATGCTCTGTGATTAATTATTCTAAACCTCCGCACTTGCCCTGTGGAGCGCAGGCAGGCGGCGTGGTGGCTCTGCCTTGACCCTCCTCCAGCTCCACGCTACGGGGTGGCCGTGAAGCACCGTTCCTCGAGCCCCCGTCTCAGCTACCCCGACACAGAGCTTCTGCCCGGGCTCTCCACAGTGATGACGTCATCAATCCCAGCTTTCCAGTTATTGGCTCTGGTGCACATGTGACTGTGGTCACTGTGAGTCTGATTTGCAGAGATATTTGAGGAACACACAGACTCATAGACAGACAGAGCTTCCTTGCTTTATAGATAGCTAGATAGATACCGGAAGCGCGTGCAAGGAGAAAGGTTTTGCGCTGGTTGGGGTGCAAAGAAAAGAAGCCATTAATAGCATACATTTTTTTTAGTGCATCCTTTCTTCCTGTAATTAATTAATCACAATTAACGCGCTAAAGTGACACCACAAAATCGAACACTCCTGAACAAAATTCTAGTGTAGCTACTGATATGTGACTAAAATAAAAATGTGAGGATTTGACAGATATTGACAAATTTTGTTTAATCAATTACAGGTTCAGTATGGACATTAGTACCAACGAGTTCACCTTTGTACTTTGGTTTCTATTGGCTTTGCCGGTTCGTCAAACAACTGTAGTGAACTTATGTTTGCCTTTTTGTAAAATTCCATTGTATCCCATGTTTTCATTCCTGTGGGTCTTTACTAGATATGACTAGATGTCACAATTCAGACTGGCTCACCTTCACCAAAGTTCCAACACTGCACAGTTAGTTTATGGAACTCCAACCCCATTAGAATTACCAGTGCAATGCAATTAGCTAATGCACACACAGGCTTTTTATTTTATCAGCAATCTCACATTCAGTGTAAAACCTTTCACTTCCACACTCTTTGAAAGTGAGCTAAAGTTATACATCATCAAAAGCTTTTAGCCAGGGGTTACAACTTTTATCAAAGTAAAACCAATAAATAAATATAACATTAAAAATCTGTATATCACTGTTGATATTTCAGTGTTGTTGTTGTTGTTGTTGTTTTAAACATTTTTTAGTAGATTTTCGTTAAAGAATGATATTTTTTATAACACATAATATGCTTGCTCTTGTAATGGATTTCCTTTTCAAACTGTGAAACTTATATGTTTCAGAATGTTTTATTTCATTACAAACTTTTCTTAAAATGTTAGAAAATCAATGACAACTCTAATAACCTACTCAAAACCTTGAACCCTGTGTTTTAGGACGAGCTTGTGGACTTCTTGAGTCTAGGTGAGTAAAATTGAGATTTCTTTGTACACCCCATAAACATCATATCATAAAGTCCAATAGGTAATCATATCGTCATAAAGCTCTATACTCTGTTCAAACCTGCTTTTCTTCCACCAGCGAATCATCACACTGGTCAGGGCTGAGCTCTAGACAAAGCAAACAATGACCTGACCCTGATGACGAAGATAAAAACATGAGCATGTCACCAGAGGCCAGGTGATAACATGTCTGACCTATGCCTGGGGCTGTTTTGGGCCTGGCTGGCGCTTCACTGGTGCCATTGTGTCTTCAGTTTACCAATGAATGAATGTTTCATGTCTGTTTCTCACAGCAGATTGCGAGCCGTCTCTCCTCCCCCCTCCTCGAATGTCTAACCACCTCCACCCATATTATCAAGCTCCACTGCACACTGTGCAGCAAAGATCGCTCCCATCACTATCTGCTTCATCACGCCCTGATGATAGTGCGGAGACTGGCGTCTGCTGGCAGATGGCTGTCGAGAGAAGATAGTCTGACATATTTAAAAAATCTAAATTGAAATTTACTAAAAACTAAGGTTTACTTTAATCCCAAACTTAATCTCTTTAGGATGTTTTAATTTAAAGGCACACTGTGTAGCTTTTGGCCACTAGAGGCGCTAGACCGGTAACTTTCACACAAGCGCCCCGAGTGGTCTTTTAATTGTGCATGCAGACAGTACTTGACCTGTAACTTCTGGATGAGGATTGGCTCTAAGGCGGGCTCACGCCGCGTCTACAGTCTATGGGCTAGAGTATGGGCTGGAGCAGCAGCCGCCACCGCCAACCTCCTCTCTCCGCCGCTGGAGGCCCGGCGCTCGGCCCTCCTTGGGCGCGGCGGCCAGGGTCGGGTGGACGGGTGACCCCGCGCTCGCCGGGTCGCCCGTCCCCTCCGACCCCCGGCGAAGGGAGACGACAACGTCGGCAAGGCCAGGGAGTAGAGGGGAACGCCACCGACGCTGTGGGGAGAAGAGTGCGGCGGTGGCGGCTGTTCCTCCAGCCCATACTCCAGCCCATAAACTGTAGCCACAGCGTGAGCCCAGCTCCGCTTCGCACCTCAGCCCTGAGAGCCAATCCTGATCCCAAAGTTACAGATCTGACTTGCCGACTTCCCTTACTAAAGAATCCACATTTAACTGAACCATTGCACCATTAACCCAACTAGCAAACTACCATATTGTGTTCTTTTGGCTGTAAACAGAGGCTAACTCATTTCAGCTGTCCACAGTAATGGCGCCGGGTCGGGAAATGTCTGTATGTTGTGACGTCACTTGGGAACTACTGTATATATATCCGAGCCTGAGGTCACGTGACTGCTGTAAAGTAAAACATTCTCCAGGCATTCTCCAGGTCACATGACCTGGCCAAAGACGGTCCGTCTTTCCAAACTTACATAGTCGGTATTTCAAGAGGGAAGCACCGCTCGGAGCACTGATACTGTCAAGCGCTGTATATTGGCCTGAGGAATCATTTAAAATAAGTCATATGGGTCAAAAAGTCCACGGTGTGCCTTTAAATAAAGGCATTGTTTGCAACCCTTCCCTGTTCAAGAGGAACAATGTTTTGAATGTTAGTGTTCAACAATCCAATGGAAAACACATGACATAAGTGAACGTGCCTCACTCCATGTATCCTTTCTCTTGGCGTTTCTCTCGAGGTGAAGTAAGAACAGTTGGAGCACTGCTCTACTGTGAGCTGTTGCTTCCTGTCCACTGAAAGTGCGATGGGGTCACAACACTGGACTTTGTATTGAATGAAGAGAACAAACAACAGAGACCTTGACCCTTCAAACCTTCCCCCACTCCCCAATCTCCTTACAAATATTGGCGTCCAAAGCCTCGGCAACAAAGCGTGTGTTCATGGCGCCGTTCTGAGTGGGTGGCGTGAAAGAGTTTTGGTTTAGGCCAATTTAGAGAGAATCCTTTCAATATTTGCATGAATAGTATGAAGTGAGGTGAGGTTTGCTTTAAAATAAATCAGGCCGAACCCAGAACAGGGTCAGTGGAGACTCCCAGTTAATGGCCATGTCGCCAGTGCTTTTTGCTGCCGAGCCGACTGACGAAATAATGAACCGCACAGGCTTGTTTGATTTCCTCTGGAGACGACTGAGCAGAAGTATGATCCCCATGCAAGCCTGGCTCCCACTAACACAATCTTCTATATACGCGCTCTTCTCCTCTGTCTCTCGCTGTGAGACGGCGTCGAGGCAGGCCGTTTTAGGGTGCATATGCACTTTGATTTATTGTAAATTAAAAAGCTGGGAGCTCAGCTGCATAGTCTGTCTGCATGACTTACCATGCTCCATGCTGTCTGAGCCAGATTTCATTTCCTCAGAGACCAATAATTCACATCAATTTGTATGTTTCCGCGGTAATATTAATTTAGTCATTAAGTATGCGGTTCATGAGATTTCATGTTGTGCCTTTTTGCTGAATATTCCAGCAGGAATTGACCTTAGTCCAAGACATGTAAGATTGGATGATTTGAGACTTTAAAACAGAGCTACCAACTTTTCTGAATCATTGTTTAACAGGTCCAGCGTGATCTAACTACCATAACAAGGAACACTTTGTCCCCTTGAACTTTTGTTATTGTGAATCCCTGTTATGGCTTTGAACTTGCCTGTAAGCTGGTAGAGCTTTGAGTTGGTTTCAGTATAAATAAATACACATGGTCCTTCAGGGTACAACACCAGTTCTATTGCCTTTATGAATCCACAGTGTCTTTTGTCAGGATTTGCATGCAGGCAGGCAGCTTTATTTAACTGTAATTAAATTTAACATGGTTGTGGTTCACATTTATTGTGTTGCAACAGTCAAAAATATAGTAAAATCCTAGTTACGAAGCCCACCTAATGCAGAACGTAGAGAGGCTTGCATGCAGACAGTCAGCAGAGATGTGTTGTGGCAGGCTCAGATAGGGGCAACACAGTCTCAAACCCAGTCATCATCATCTGGCCGCACATTCCTACCCTATCTGTGCAGTAAGCTGGATCTCCTCTGTCTTATCAGCTGTCAGGAATTTTCTATTTGAGGCCCTCTCTTCACCTTCTCTTTCTGTCTTTCCTTCAGTGTCTTTTTCACTCTCTGGTTTAATTTTATTTTACCTTTATTTTTTTAGGTTAGTCACTGACCAGAGACAACCAGTTCTCGTGTACATGGACAACCGTGTTCTGGTTCCCTCCCTCATGTGTTATCTCTTCCTGTCCCTACCTTGCAGTGCTGACACAGAGTACAAACGGTTAATGCCCATTAAGATAAGGAAGCACGGAGACGTTTGTCGGCTCCGAGAACAGGCTGGAACCCAAACAGCTTTGGTAAATGGTAAATGGACTTGATTTATATAGCGCTTTATCACCACACTGAAGCAGTCTCAAAGCGCTTTACATATCAGCTCATTCACCCAATCACTCTCACATTCACGCACCAGTGGGACAGGACTGCCATGCAAGGCGCTAGTCGACCACTGGGAGCAACTTAGGGTTCAGTGTCTTGCCCAAGGACACTTCGACACATAGTCAGGTACTGGGATCGAACCCCCAACCTCTCGATCAGAAGACGACCCACTACCACGGTCGCCCGTGGCTCAGGTGCTGCTTTGGTCCTGCTGACGTCACCACAGTACGTGCACATTAACACTGATAAGCACTTCTCATGGGACGCCATTTTAAATTTGCTCTTGCAGCAAATTTAGCCACATTTAGTTATAGCTGCATCAGTTGTTAAGCAGCTCAACCTGAAAAATAACTTTTGTCCCATTTCGCTGTGACGTCTGTAGAAAGAAACTGGTGTGAATTTTTGTGTGTCACGTTTTTACACCTTTACAAAAATAGTGAAATCCAATTATTAAATATCTAAATATTTAATCTAAATCTAAATTTTAATTTGGGCGACCGTGACTCAGTGGTAGAGTGGGTCATCCAATAACCGAAGTGTTGGGGGTTCGAATTCTGCTCTATCCAAGTAATTGTCGTAGTATCCTTGGGCAAGGCACTTTACCCTCATTGCCTCGTATGAATGGATATGAATTGTGCATAAATGTTGGTGGCGGTAGGCGTCAAATGGCAGCCACGCTTCTGTTAGTCTGCCCCAGGGCAGCTGTGGCTACATTGTAGCTTACCACCACCATGCCGGTGATGTGAGTGACATGTGTGAATAAATACTGGTTTCTGTACATGCTTTGAATCTCCTTGAAAAAAGTGCTGTATGCATCTAAATATTATTCATAATACTTTAATCTTCTTCCTCTTTTATTATTATTATTATTATTATTATTATTATTATTAATAATAATAATAATAATAATAATAATAATTAGATTTAAATTTTACATTTATATTAACAAACAGATTTAGATTGAACATTAAGATTTAATATTTAAATATAACTATTTTGTAAAGGTGTAAACAAGTGACTGACACTAGTTTCTTTCTACAGACGACGCGGCTGAATGTGAATAAATGTGCCTGTTGTTTCGTAGTGTGAGCATATTTTCAAACGGCGCTTCATACTTCTCTCCATAAAGTTTATGACACTTTTAGCTCACTGTAGAGCTGAGTGTGGCATCACCTTATTTCTCCCCGTCCTGCATGTGATTGTGTCATCTGTTCTCCACATAGTGCCAGAGAAAATATGCCTGCGATTCATGCTTCTTAACCCACAGTCCTTTGGTAACAACGTGTCTCTTACTGCCATCTCCCTCCCCTGTTGGCCCCCGTGTGATGAAAGACCCCTGAGAGGAGCCCTTTGTGAGTAATTGAGCTTACCTCATTTTCAAAATACCAGGAGTCCGGCTGGATAATAAAAATGTGCCTATACGGGGGTACATATTTCTGGCTGAGTCCAAACACCACAACACACAGAAAACAGAGCTGTACTTGTTGAATTAGAAGCAAAAGAGGTGAAAGGTTTATTTTCCTTCATTCCTTTGACTTCTCTTTGGTCAAGAATTTTTTTCCCTGTTGCTTTGAGCGTGGCCTTGTGTGGAGACTGGATCGCAGGGACCTTGGTAATATCCAGCAGGAAGTCTGTAATTACTCAGCCATCAGGCCACATCTTCAGCACTCTGAAGGCTCAGCGGCCTGTAAACGTGTCAGTGGTGGACGTCTACCCACGACTCCCCTATGCACTTTGTTTCACACATAGACAGAAGCTTGGCCAAAGAGGCGTCTCATCCGTGAGAGAGGGTTAAAGAATCAACAAATATTGGATTAAACGTGTAAAAAAAAGAACTTGCAAAAATGGACAATAATAAGGATTATTGTCAAAAGGAAACTAAAATCAGAAAAAAACTAAAAAGTGTCGAATTGTTTGGAACTTAAAAGTTCCCCATTTTAAGGTTTTCTGGGGGAATAATAATTAAAATTAAGAGCCACATGTTGAGAATCACTGACTTAATAACAGCTTCATCATGGTTTTAGGAAATTAATAAACTAAATTGTGAGTCAACGGTTGCCCTTAGAACACCCTCACTTTTATAATAATGAACTTGTTTTTAAAAATATTATTACAAATTCATAACACCAAGTTTGTGTTTTGTTTTTTCCTTTACTTAATGTAAAAATGTAACTCACTTTTTTCTTCAAAAAACTCCACAGGCTGAAAAACATTGTATAGATACTCAATGATTAAAATAACCTGTTGAAACCAGTTTGATTGATTAAAAGGTCCAATCAAAAAACTTAAGCAGAAGAACCAAAGTCAAATGACTGTAAGGAACATATTTCTGTTTTACTGTAAATGGCTGCCAATGTGTTTAATTCATTGGAAACTTAAACAGAGGAGTTCTCCTGGAAGTCTTTTAAAGCATGACGAGTAATTTATTGAAATATCAAAGAGCTCAGGGTGGGAAACGACATAAATGAAGAAGGGAAATTTTAATAGCCATACAGTGTTCCAGGAAGTCTTAGAGTTCAAAGGCAGGTCATGGAAAATGTACATATGATGCACAAATGGGAACGAAGCCACAGTTACATAAGCCACAAATACCTTTGTCATTCTTTACGATACAGAAAAATGTGTTCATCATAATGAGAACTGTGTGTGTTTCTGTATTTGTACAAACCTCAGTTAATGTAAGCAGGAATGAATTAGAGCAAGAAAATGTTTTACATCAAATAAAACCTGAACAAGGTGAATCGCCTCTAAATAAAACAAACAAACAAAAACATCATTAGTCAGTACAGCAACAGTCACCATTGTGTCCTGTTATGACTCCTCAATTTGTGTCAGCCTCATCACCTGGTCAAGGGATTTGTTTTCCAGAAAATGCACTCAAAGACGTCGACAACAAAGTGTCAAGAGCAACGAGGTTGTGCAAGAAGCTTGTGGGGCATTTTTCTCACAGTTCAAAGAAGAAAATTGCATTGACTGAAGTTCAGAAAAAGCTCAAATTGCCTGAGCACAGCCTTATAACAAAATGCCAAACACGATGGGGATCCAAAGAAAAAACTATCGAAAGAGTGCTGGAACAGGCAAAAGCTATAACCAAAGTCTTGTCGGGTACGGAGGCACGTTCCCTCATCCCAACCTGGCAAGATATGGACGTACTGGAGTCTATTCACAGAGCACTGCTTCCTCTTCTAGAATTCACAGATGCCTTATCTGGAGAAGAATACGTCAGCATCTCCTACCTCAAGTAAGTACTGCATCACTTAGAGACATCTGTACTAGCTTATAATGCAGAGGATACAGAGTTGACAAGGTCAATTAAGACCAAGGTCCAGGCATACCTCAAGAAGAAATACAGCTGCCCCGACACTCAAGAGATTTTGGATGTAGCATCGTTTTTGAACCCTCGTTTCAAAACCAACTACACCAGCACAGACAACATTCCTGCTGTTAAAACACGACTGAAGACAGAACTGATGGAAATAATAAGACAAGTAAGTCAAAATTGTTTACTTGAATGTGATATTATTCCAATGCAAACAAATACACAGTACAAACCAAAAGTGTTTTTCTTTCTCCCATGACAGGAGAAGAGGTCCCGTACTGAAAGTGTCCAGACTCCTCAAAGTGCAAGTGCCTATGGGTCAAAGCCGAAGAAGTCTCTTGGAAGCCTCTTCAAATCCACCCTTGCCTCTTCTACTCTTGCCTTATCTGTGCACATTGACGATGTTGTAGAGGCAGAGATAGCAAGTTACCTTGTTGCTCCTACCGTTGATGGAGAGGAAGATCCACTAACCTGGTGGAAAGTTCATAAGATTAATTTTCCCCACCTGTCTAAAATGGCGAAAGTAGCTTTGTGTACCTGCCACAAGTGCTGCTTCTGAGCGCCTATTTAGCACTGGAGGAAATATAGTCACTTGTACACGATCTTCCCTTAAACCAACCAAAGTTGATATGTTGGTCATCTTAGCAAAGAACTTAAAAGCTATAAAACAAGGCAGAGAGTGTCTCACCTGCACTTTAGTCTGTGTAATTGTTCTGTACTGTTTACAAAAGGATTTTACTTTACAAGTAATATTTTATTTAAACAAAAAGATATATATATATATTTTTATTGTTGTGTATTTTATTTATATTTCCAAGGCTTCTGGTATTTATTCTTTGATAACACTTGAAGTCAATACTTCAGAGCCAGTGAGTTTACTGAATTGTTCAGATGTTGAACAGTTTAATACACATATGCTTGCAGCACTCTCTGCACTTTGCTTCGTTTTCCTTAATGTTTCCTAACCGGATGGTCAATCCACTGAATACATTTGGAATTCCAAAAATATAACATTGTCTAGTTTTATATTAATCAATGACCAGTAATGCATAAAGTACATTTTTGTTATTTATTGTGGTGAACAGAGGAAAAATCGCAGTAAAATTGAAATCGCAATATTGATTGGAAAAAAAATCGCAATTTTGCTTTTGGTTAAAATCGTTCAGCCCTAGTGGACACACCCCTCCCTAGACATGAAAACCATGAGCTGAACCTCAACAATTTCCATCATCTAGTCTAGACCTCATTAACTCCGGTCTCCATGACAACAGACAGAATAAAGCTCAGAGTCAGCATGGGACCATGTGAAGGAAACTTTCGCAGTTATTTACTGAAGTGTAAATTCAATGATTGTGTAGTGTTTCCGTAAGCCTGGAGTTTTTTGTCATGGTTTTAATTTCTAACAGATGTTTCTCATTGTTTCAATGATTAGGAGATTTTAAGAATGTGATTTTTATGGGGACAGATTGTTTCAATGTATAATAAAGGTGATTGACTTGAGTCACCACTGGTTTCAGATTTTTTTAAGTCTTTGAGGAAATTTTTGAAGAATATAACAACTTATTTATCTATTATATTGTATTTTACCGTTACAAGGTAAATTTAAGAAAACATTGAGTACTTTTTGAGTATGCAGAGATACAAGATAAATGTACAATGAAAAACACTCATTTGTATTAATTTGACTCTGAAATAACTTGAATGGAACGTTAGATGTCTGGGGATAAGCAGTACAGCAGTCAGGTAGTTATTTAAAGCTATAATAAACTGCATATTTTGTTCATCTAGGTAAAGTACATTTTTGCATACACAATAAAGCATATAATTTTTTATTTATTTTTTACCACAAGAGCATTTGCAATTTTCCTCTGAGCTAAGCCCCGGATGTTTCAGAAACCTAGAAATGGCCCTGGGAAGAATCATACCCCCCTCATCCCTATCACCCTGGGGTGGTCCCTTGACTTCCTGGGCTGCCTGATGTTACAGGACCTCAATATCCACTCGCTCTCTCAAAAAAGGCAGCCGAAGTAGTTTGTTCTGAAATATACGTTCGGTACCTAAAACCTGTTTACAATCGATGAACGTCATAGGAAGACATAAAACAGATGCTGGTGTAACAAAATAAAAGGGTGCAAACAATCAATATTGCAACACTGATCGTTAATGAGGATTCTCAAATCGTTTTTTCATGAAATTAGGGACGAAAAACGCATATCCTTGGCATTAAATCCATACTAATAGCCAGTCAACTTTATTATAGCGTCATTAAGTAGACACTTCTAGAATGTTTTGTTTCCAGTCATTACTGACTTGCTTTGTCTAAAACCCCCACAGCTCGCCAGGTACAACCCCCCCCATCCAAACTGTCCCTCTCACCCACAATGTACCTGGAGCAAGGCCAGGGCTGCTGTTAATTTGGCCTCATTATTAAGTTAAACGCAGCTCAGGCGGTGGTGCTGGAGCTAATGAGCAGAGCAAAGCTGGCTCTGCTGATGCAGCTATTAGAACAATTAGAAAGTGGAAAATGAGTCAAGGCTGTGGAAGCTTTAAAGAAGTTTTGAATGAAACTCTCTCACTGATGTGAAGGAACATTTATACGTTTCTTTCATAACTAAGAATACATGGAAACAGATTTCCAGTCTCGTAATATTTTGTTTCGTAGTTAATATATAACTGGAAGCATTGAGGTCTAGTGGTCAGCATTAGCTGTCGTGGTCAGCATTAGAACTGGATTTAGTTCCAATTAGTTACTTCCTGGTACTTTCCTGTGTGAAGTTTATAGGTCCTCGAGCTTACGTAGGTTTGGTTTTCGAGGTAATTTTGCTTTCTAATTTGTTTTCGTTGAAATTGTCCATAGGAGTGAATGTTTGTTTCTGTTGGACATGGTGGACCCCCGCCTTACGCTCACTGCTGGTTGAACAAATGGCATCAGCAGACAGTGAAATGAGCTGCATCTGAATATTCCCTCCTATCTCCTTTCCTTTTCCTTAACCCCGTGGATGACATCACAGGATAAAAGAAAGGTGTTAGGAGACTTCCGAAAAGAGTTAGGGAAAGACCATCATGTTGTTTTGAAAATCAGACGCACTTCCACTAGGTGAGGTCATAATTATCCGACAACGGCGAAAGTTAGTGACGTCTGCCATGGTGAAATTTCCACTTTCCCCTGTGCCTCTAACCCATGGGCGGTGTCTTTATAAGGGCGATCAGGGCGACGCCCCACCAAAGGGGAAAAAGGAGTGATTTTTTTCTGTCATATTCTTCCACAGTGTTACAAGGCTGTGACAGTTCTAGACAGTTTGAGCTGCTCCCTATGTAATTGTCAAATCAGTGCAGGAACGTACTCCATAAACTACCGCCCCTTTGGACAACCTCAGTCAAATTGAAAATAGCCCACACTGCTCTCATAGACTCCCATGTAAAATCATTTTTTTTCTCATTTCAGTCATTACAATGCATTCCTTATGGGTTCCGGGAGGGCTCACTATGCTTTCGTCATACCTAACGTGATCATAGCCGGCATCAGATTGGTTGGAAACGATGTGGTTGAAACTGAAATTACAGAGACCTCTTGTGTTCGTAAAAAACATGTTTGCTGTCAAGGCCTTTTGTTAAAGTGAACAAATCAGAATAGGGACGTAACTTTAACATCAACAAACATAGTGTACCAAGAAACGTATCATATACACTGCCGGTTAAACGTTTTAGAACACCCTCATTTTTCCAGTTATTCATTGCAATTCAAGTCGTGCAAGTCCAATGAATAGCTTGAAATGGTACAAAGGTAAGTTCTGAACAGCCAGAGGTTAAAAAAAGGTTTGTTTACCCAAAACTGAAAAATAACGTACATTTCAGAATTATACAAATAGGCCTTTTTCAGGGAACACGAAGTAGGTTAACAATTTAAAGCTGTTCTGCAGCAATGAATGTTGGTGCTACTAAATCCTACAGGTGTTCCATCTTTTCTTGGTTACTTGTTCTGTTGGAACACACTGTGGTACCAGACCCTCATGAGCATCAGGTGAACAGTATTGTTCATGGATTCCATGATTTTTTTTTCAACTCAAATTGCTTATTTGTTCTATGCTTTCATTTCAGAGTGCAATGACACAATAAACTGAATAATTTTCAGTAAAAAACTGGAAAGTGTGTGACATTCTAAAACTTTTGACCGGTAGTGTACCTTTCATACCTAATAATAAAAATACAGACACCTATAGCTAAAGCTGGTCCATTGCGTTAACTAGACTGAAAGACGGCGCTTTATTCTGAGCCTCCAGCTGAGATCATGAGAGACTTGGAGGTCTTGGAGTTCCTCTATTTAGATGACTTTAAAGGTTTTTCCTCAGCAGGTCTGATAAATTTTCCAAACACCACTACACCGTCATTCATTTTGATTTCATCCCAACACAGCTAATCCTGACCACACATTGACAATGTTTTTTTGGGTGATACCAAAGAGATAAAGGGTCATATCTTTGATTTTTGAAGCCATATCAGCATCTTAAAAAAATCCACAATTGGCTTAATTCTGATATTAAGAAGGAGAACGATCATATCTCTGTTTAGTCTAGGGTGAACTAACTCATGGGTGGCAGTGGCTTATGCTAATGCTAATGCTACACACTGCTGCTACTGCTAAGTTGTTGTAGAACAAGTTTTAGATTTGATGACTACCTAATGGAGTTTGGTTAAAAGGGGTTTTCTACACATTAGAGCAAATCAATTATTTACCCTCACTTTACACTTCTCAATTTTTTCTCAGCCATTTGCAAACAATTTGAAATCGCAAAGAAAAACATTGATTATTTGAAAGATTATTTGAAAGAAAAACATTTAGCTTACAATAATTTCCTCCAACAATCCAAAACATATAAGTTAAATATGGTTTCCAAATGGACCATTTAAAATCAGTAGTACTTATACACATCGCACTCAATATATTTTTGTTTCAACTCTCTGGAGACACATTTCTAATGACAATCACAATTAATTTTATGAGATTTAACGAAGCTAAACTGGTAGAGTTGCCAAGGTATTAGAAATCAGTGGAAAAAATGACATAAATTACCAGCTACTGTTGCTATGGATATACTGTAAATAACATTTAACAAGTATGAGTGTGGTAATTCAAACATGATGACGGGTTCGACAGACAAAAATGGTGGGGAACCACTGGTGTAAAAGATCTGGTCTAATTTAAAAATAAATACAAATAAAAACAAATAATACATATTATTACATTAAATTAAATTAAGTTAAACAGTTATTAAATCAAATTACATTTTAAAATAATGTACTTAAATTATTAAAATTATTATTATTATTATTATTATTTGTCTGCACATGCTGTCAAAGGTCAACACTACAAGAAGTGCAATATTTTTTAAGACAGCAATGCGTGTTTTGTTATTGTTATTTATTGTATTCCATAATTGTGACCATCAGTTAATGAAATTATAAAATTATAATAAAAAAATTAATAAAGATAAATTGAAAATGTATATTAAATATATTTTTGTGACCTTGTGACACCTGCAGCTACTAATACTGACTGTGTTGATATCTTGAATTGGCATTTATTTTCTAACTAACTTTTAAACAGGTTGCAAAAGTAGGTTTGCAGATCTGCTCATTCATCCTGAAAGTAGGTGATTTTATAGTAAATGAGCTGCACACGTCTTATTGCTCCAGAGCCGAGCACATTCCAGTCACAGTTTTGTCCTCCTGCAAGTTCTACGTCTGATGGAAAGCACTTAGCCATGTTTATAGCCACACAGGTTCAAAGAGAGGCCAGCAGCACAATGGAGCAGGGCGAGTTGGCAGCAGTGGGTGAGAAACACCACCACACACACAGAAATCAAAACAAAGACAGAAAAGCAGAAAAAGGACCGGCAAGGTAGAAAGGAAACTTTTCATGATTGTCCGATTTTCTGTTTTGCCACCATTATGGCTGCAGAATATATTTTCTTAAAGTAACACAAAATATAATATCAAAACAATCTTATGTCACAGTATTGGGACTTTAAGAGTAAACAGGATCATTAGTAAATTGGTCCTCCAAAGTATTTATTTTGCTCAAGCTGACTTCTAATTGGATAAAGGGCTTTTTCCTCTCTAGCCATTGGCTGCATCAGTGGGTGGAGCCACAAGGCCATCCCAAGGCCACCGTTGTCAAAAGTATTACATCAACATGCATGACATTGCTGACTGCTTGTAACAGTTGTTACTTTATGCTAACTTCCTGTCATGAGTAAAAGGATGAAAGCGCAGTTTGGGTTTCAAGTAAATATTTATTTGACTTCGTTACGTGTTCAGCTTTAAACCAAATAGTGTGCTGACACCAATCATCATTTACAGTGAAGGCAGCCAGTCTTCTCATGGTGCCCCCTCCCCACCCTGACCAGCCCCTTTGACCTGCCTTCAGTGCCGCCCCTCTTCAACAGCTATAATCCAGCTAACCTTGTAAAAACCCCCCAGACCTCATTCAGAACAGGCAGATGACTCTGTGGCCTCTATAAATAGACATTTCATTGAGGAGTAGCAGGCTGAAGTGGAGGGATTGTAAACAGAGCTAGGGCCAGCCTGAAGCTGTTCACGGATAACCTGGGAAAGTGATGGAAAATGGCTCAATGCAACTACTTCACATCACAAATGATGGTTTTACCTCATCTTATTAAGAACTATTTTTTAAAGCTCTTCTAAGAACATTTTTAGCCCTAAATGATGTCTATTAATTTACAAATGGTCCAAATGAAATACATCAATTGTAGGATGAACACACTATGTCTGTCAGTGTGTCTTGTTGTGTCCATAAATGAACTTTACTGCATTCAAAGTGAAATAACAATTCCAGTAGTGACCAGTGCTATTTTTAGACTGCGTTGGTGATGCCCTGGCTAAAACATTACATTCTGGCAGGTTAGCTCTCATAGTACATCCTGGTGCTGGATGTTATCTAAATATATACACCACTCCATGTGATAGAATAAAATAGATATAATATAATGTGCTTCATTTGTCCAGGACATCATCTTCCATCTCAATGTAGCCATTCCAACACTAAAGTCCTCATTATGATGCAGCTATTCAGCCTGACATTTACTCCCTGCACGGTTGTAGGCGTGTGCCAATTAATCACTTTAATTAATCTATTGTTCCATGCATGGCAACACACTTTCCGAAAAATGTTTCATGCTACTTTAAACAAAAATATGCTACAGATGGAAAAACAAACACACCCTGGGAATTAAACCCCTGCTGCCTCTGTGATACTTGGAGGCCTTGACCACTGCATGAACACAAGTTATAGAATATGATGTGGAGCAGCTAATAATAAGGGATTGGTTAGGTTTAGGGGATAAGAAAGGAAAGGAGGTACGGGCCACAGGTATGAGCTCCTATAAGCTGTTGAACTTTATTGAAACACACCAAGAACTGGAAGAGAAAGACAAATACTGTATTTTAGTGATACAGTAAGTAAAGATCCATTAGCCACTAAGCCAGCCTACCCACCACCAACCCTCCAGTACCTTGAGACAGTAAGCACTTTTATGGTGGAAAATACATTTATTTTCAAAATTGTGGGAAGGTACAATTCAGAAGAAGGGAGGACGGGTTAGGTTTCAGGGTCTTTATGAACGAGTTGGAATAAAATTACCACATCTACAATAACCCATAAATAATTAAAAACGATCTACAATCTCTTAAATATTTTTAATAAATAAGTAAAAATTACAAATTCATCCCTACCATCATCCATAAATAAGCAATACATCTTAAATATCAATATTTTTCTATAAAACAGTTAAAAAATTATGAAATCTATTTCCTTTTTTCTTTGTCATGCAGGTTTATAAAGACCTTCACAACAAATCAATATTAGTCACGCTATTAACAAATTTAGCTCACATCAAGGTTAGTGAAGTGCTTGATAAAATGACTTGTTTTTTCCAGTGCAAGAACTGACCTTTTTTCAACTAATCATCTAAAAATAGATTAATGATTACATACCAACTGTGCTAATCTTTCCTTAAAAATGCAGTATAGAATCGTGAGACTTGTATAGAAACAATCATGCTTCGCCCTCCTCTCCCTGTTTAGAAACCTATCGTACCCTACCCTCTATCGTGAACGCTCCAACTGTGGAGCTATTGGCGGCTTTTTTCTCCATAGAGACTAGTGACAAATGTAGGGACTTTATCTTGTGTTATTGGAGAGTTTTTTGGATGTTTTAGAGACTCTGACATGAAAGCACGTGTCACTCACTGCTGTAAGGACAGTAGCTAGAGGCTCACATCTCCTCCTCTGCCACAAAACTGATACTCCACATCCAGACTGCAAATGAATTGTACCTGTTCTCTCCACCTTGGATATGCTTCTGTTAGGTTTGCAAGCGATTTATCCCATCTCATTGACCAAATGACGCAAAAAAATCAACATACATACTGCAGCTTTAATTACTGGGCCAGGGACTCTTGGCTATAGTCCCGTAGTGTCTGGGTAAGATATTTATTTAAGATTAAATCTGCCATTTGTCTGGTTCAATCAGTTGGCTCATGTTTGTTGGTTAAAGGTTTGTTTCCAGCGTGTTTAAACAGTCATACTTTTCTTTCAAATAGTCATTCAGGGCTTCCATCCTCTGCTTTAAGTTCTCTTTTTAAACCGGACTTTAGTTTAAAAGTACTATGTAAGGGAAGGCACAGGGAAATGATAACTCAACTGTATTAGGCAAGGTGCTAAGTTTTGTATGGCTTGGCTTTAGCCTTACAGTTGGGGAAATAACTTCCAATTTAAAAACATCAAGCTGAAATTCCTTCCAAGCAGCACGAAGACAATGTGTTCCTACGTGCACAAAAAAAAATAGAACATTGTGTTGCCACACTTTGAACAATAGATGTATTCATTTACACCGTTTCACAATCCACCATGAGATTTGGCTAATTATATTTTGCACATGCAATCCCACTTGCAGGATGTGTTATAGAGAAATGAAGGAACATCTTGTGTAATTTAATCTAAAATGGTAAAATTGTAGTTTATTTTTTTGCAATGCTAGAAATATGTGGAGCAAAATGCTTTATTTCATCTAATCCACTGTATATGTCTATGTCTAAAATGAAAGCCCAACATGGTTTTAAAAAAAAGAACCTTTGACCAATGTAACATTTCAAAATGGCCATTGAGGATCAATGAAAGAAGAACAAAACAACAAATCTATCAATTATGGATGTTTCAAATTATTCTAGAAAAAAAGTATAATTAGATGTATCAAAAAATATACTGTAAAACAGTTGTACAGTTTGAGCTAGCATGGGTTGAACCATTTCAAAGCCTAAACTTGTTGGCTGGCAAAATCCCAGCCAAAGGATGCAATTTTGAATGGAAGAGATCACGTGTGAGACTCAACATAAAATGTTACATGCTGTTGTTTACTTCATGGGAAAAAGGAGCTAAAGGCGACAAACTGCAGTGTTTTTCCCTCCTTACAGACATTTTTTTCACCAAGCTGGAGGTAAAACAACAAAGTTCCTCAGCGCTGAAGGCCAGGAATACTTGACCATCAAATTATAGCATTAGGAGAAGGTATTTATTTGGCCTAGGTTAAAGAAGGTGCTAAACTCCATGAACCATTCCCTCATAGCACTACTGAAATTTCATCCTTAGCTGCAGAGAAAAACAGGGATATTGAGAGCTAAGTGAGACGTGGACCCTGGAGACCAGGCACAGCACACCCCTCCAGTTCAGGGGCAGCTAGAGAAATGACAGCCCCCTTTCATCATCTCCCACCACCCCCTTCCCTCCACCTCCCCTGTTCACAGCCTGTTTGGGGAACTGGGTACTACAAATTAATTGGCCTCGACAGAAAATGTGTACATGCTCCAAATAAGCAGTTACGTAGGAACAAGCCGAGCACAGGGATTAGAGCTCAACCAGTACCCCAGCCCATGGGTTTATTTTATCCTATGACCTAATGCACATTAAAGGAGAAGCTCTATACTACACTGGTCCTCTTTCTTCAGCCCAATGAAGTGTTTGCTAAACCTCCTGCACGAGCATGATCACTGGTATGATGACGCACTACTGGACTCTGATGGTTACCTTGACCATAAAGGTAAGGGTGGGTAAACGTTATCAATGAATCAAACAATGGCCTTAAACATCAGATTGGGGAATTGAATCCAAGCCATTGCCACTAAGCAGCCACTGTTTAAACTTAGACCACAGTCTAGTGCTGTCTGATGTAACAATATATATTTATATTACCCTCTATGGTTTATATCGCTAATTTAATGTGTGTGGTCTTGATCCCACTCTGTCGCTAAAATATGATGAATCAGGCTAATTGGCTACTCTGCAGTAGCATGTTTACATCACCCAAAGATACTAGCTCACAGCACCGTTAGAGGAGCAAGCTGGTCCCGGTCCATGTGACTCAAGTAGGTCCTCCAACATCAGCTACTGAAGCCACGCCCACTGTCAACCACCGGGACGGGCTGGTCAAATCCAGACTAATTGTACATCATTTAAGACCTGACACGAGTGTTAACTGTTAAGTTTAGCTCAACAAAGATGCAGAAAATGGATAGTGTGATATTCAGAGGTAAAACTCTGCTTTTTTCAGAATCATCAATTAGTCTGGTTACAAACTGTGTCACTACAGCCAATATGACTCTTTCAAGCAAAATAGCTGCAAACGTGTCTCACAAATGTTAGTGTTTATCTCCTGCTGCTCTCGAAGGACTTTTAAAGAATCTAAACAAACCTCTACTATCATATAGGATCTTTGATGGAGGTTGCAAATACATTTCACTACAGGTACAGTTTAAGACGATAGCAAAAATTACACCCCCTGGTGGCATTTCCATAGACAAATTTACAAATCAGAACACAGTATTTGCAGCAAAATGCATGAATATTCCTTCATTGAGAAGATTCTTAAATGAGAAGTACCATTTATTTATTTCTTTTTTAGTAAATTTTTAGATATAATAAAATATATAATGAATAGCAATTTTCCATTCATTTCATGTAATTTTACAGAAGTAATACTATATCGGGATATATATCATTATCAGGATACGAATCTCCATATTGTGATATCAAATTTTCAATATATCGGACAACACTACCACAGTCTTTGGTCTGTATGTTTTTATTGTGGAGAAATTAAAAATCAGGCACCCCATTCAAGCACAGGATAACATGGAAAATCCACAGTCTAATTGACCAGGATAGCAACAGTGAGTAAGGCTAAGATGATCTTAGCTTGATTGAGTAGCTCTGTATTAATGAGTGTCTTTAGCTGCAAAATGATATTATTTTAGTAACACAATGAGAGGAGCATTGCTGTTTATCAATGTAGACAACAACAATCTTATGAATCAGCCTTTTTGGGGCCAGTGATCTATGAGGATCTTTCAGCAACACAATTTTTTTAAAAATGATTTGCTTTTTCTAACTTGAGTCTTTCTTTTTCACCACTGTACAATTAGTAATGAGTTGCTCTACCTGTCAAAGAGCTTCATCTTTAGAACAATAAATTACGAATAAAAGACAAATACATAAATGTTCTTACTCGTAAGTACGGAAACGGAAGAGGGAGAAAATAATTTTGGAAAAATCAAGAATAAAGTCAAAATGTTGAGATTAAAGTTGAAATTTCAAGAATAAATTTGAGATATAATGCCGACATTAAAGTAAAAAAGACAAAATTAAAGTCTTTGGCCCTCGTCAGCTTCGGTAGATTTGACTTTATTAGAAAATCTTCAACTTTTATCACGATATTGTATATTGAGTTCATTTTCTAAACTTTAATCTCGTCCTTTCGACTTTAATCTTGTCATTATATCTCAACTTTATTCTCAAAATTTCAACTTTAATCTTGACATTTCTGTTTATTTTAGGTATTTATCTTTTTCTTTAAACTTGAACAACAGGTTCTGGTCAGTGTATGAATGTTTATCAGGGAAAAGTGAAATGTGCTGTCTACTCTACTCACCTCTACTCAGGCTGTCTGGTAGGAACAGGAAATGATGTGTTTGCACAGCGTCTCATCACAGAGGTGTTTCCAGGTAGTGTTCAAGTGGTTTCCTCTGTTTTCACCCCCTGAGGCTGTAAAGCAGACACTTTACTGGTCCAGGTCAATGTAATGCATCACCTATCACCGTGACCAACTTATGTATAAATTACGTATAACTTTTGACACTAAAAAAACACATGTGCTGGTTTATCAACTACATAACTGCAGTTGCAATACCAGACAGTTTATATAATGATGTGATGTTACAAGGAGCAAAATGAAAGGTGAACGTAGTGCTAGTGCTGATAATCCGGCAAAAAAAAGGTGGCGTTGTAGTTCCTTCGCCAGTCCAAAAGTCCATGGAAAAGACTTTGAAGCATTCCCTCAAAAAAAAAAAAAAAAACATCTAAAAAAACAGAGAAACAGCAAAAAACAAACTGTGATCACTACAGTGGACAAACAGGATTTATAATTGGATCTTGAATAGTTTACTTTTACAAACTTTGTTCACAGTAGTCAGCCTATGTAATGAACAGCGCCCTCTGCTGGTTAGACATTTAACTACTGGCAAACAATGCATTGTTGCAATTTTACAAGCATTAGTTGAATCTTCTTTAAAACATGCAAACTGAGGGTTATGGGGGTACTGAATGTAAAAATTTGGTGATCATTTACCATGTGGATGTATTTTCAATATTTAGCGCACTTTCTTCACATGTAGCTCATTTTCCCCACATTTAAGGCAAACATTTATGTAAAACAAGATGTTAGAGAGTAACTAAACCCCAAAACCACTTTTCTATGTTATGAACAAATGTATTTGGCTTTGAAGTAGTATTTTTGACAACTTGACATTTTAGTGAAGGTATTTCAATTTTGTTGTAATAATGTAAGACTGACTGCCTTCTATTGGTTGAAGACCAACTAATATGATGAAATTTTGCTACTGGCTGAGAATGGTGGTTTGTGACTTTTTGGTGACTCATTGACTTTTGGCCCCGCCCTTTTCTAATTTTTTTTTTTATTTTTAAAAAATAGCACCTGTGGACTCTGCAATATGTGGTGAGTATGTTGGATTGAGAGAATTGTGAATAGAGAGGTATAGCAAGTATTGAGTAGCTAGTTAGCATAACATAGATTGTCATTTGAATGTTTTATAATATCTATAGTCTGTGGGTGTCACAACCAGCAAAGATAATAATCTACCCACAGAGGCTCATCCTCTCTTCACCATGTCTGTTTACCTGCAATGTAAATAGTGAGGGTGGCTCTCCCCTCTCTGTGGGAGGGGCAGTAGGAGGAGTTATTCCTCCTGTGACATCATAAACGGAGCAAACTCAAACTCGCCTGTCTGAGCACACATTTCACAAAATGTGGTGCAAACAAGAGATGGCGGAATCATAATGAGGCTTTGGAGATACATATTACTGTTAGAAAACCATTAAAAAGTTACATTTGTATAATATGTGACCATTAAATCATAAATGTCATGCAAATTGCAGTTTGAACCTTGGCATCAGAAGTTATTGTCTTAGTGTGGGATTGATTCCCTGTGAGAGCGATACAAGTTTTTATTTATTTGAATGACTCAGCTTTTACATGTGTTCATTACTTCCATCACATGATACAGACTGTGAATCATGAAATAGATAGAGAAAACATAATTGGCACTCATTCAAAACTGCACTTTTCACTGCAACGGGAAGTCAAGACAGAGGCCATGGCAGCTGTTTTAAATTGAAAGTATCCGTGTCCTTGTGTGCTGCCAACCACTGTTTTCTTATTCTATATCACTGGTCAGCCACAATATTTAAACTTCAACTCAACCCAAGATTTGCAATGTGTACATGTTCTTGTTTGTTGTGTATGGAGGATTTCCAAGTACTCTGTATCCCTTCAACCGTAAAAGACACATGTATAAACTATAAGAAGTGTGTCTCTCTGTGACTATGACACTCAACCTATACTCATCAAGCTGGAATAGGCTCCAGCATCCTGATGGAAAAATGCTGGACGGATGAGGGTTTACACTGGCTGGTTACACATCAAAATAAATAAATGGAAGTCCTATTCAAACAGGACATTATTCAAAATAATACAGTAGCTGAATTGTGTTACGCAGTCAGTCTCCAGTTGCAGAAGTCCTCAGAATTAGGATCACAGACCTGTGGCAAATGGAGCTGAAATGAAATGAAAACTGACGAACATGTTGTTGAGAGCAGTGCCAACTGCTCTGAAACCATCAGATCGCAGATGGACCCTCCGCAGTCACAAAGGGTCCACAAGGACGCAAAGCGAAAGCGGTCTGTTTCTCAACAGTGTTTGTGAGTTTAAAATGTTGCTTCTATAACTCAGTCTACCTTTTTCTGCTTGATTTGCCGTGGAACTGTTGTGTCTAATGCCGCGATGGAGACTTCTGCTGGAATGTCCATCATTACATGTTTACTACTGATGGTACCTGAACGCGCCTGACTTCAGTCGAGCAGCCAATAGAAATGCCCAAAACAGTGCATAGAGCATACTTGTTTGTAGAAAGATCTCTGATTGGCTGACATCCAGATTTATAAACTTCATTTACAAGGCCAGGAGAAAGAGATGAGATTCACTATCCACTCAGAACACTTTATATTACAATATGCTCAAAGATTATTATGGATTTTTGACCAAATGATGCCAAAAAAAAGTTACAAAATGCAGCTTTAAGTGGAGGTGACAGTTTTTCCAAGAGACACATGACAAGTCAGATCAAACTGTAGATAAACCGATAAAAGAATGTGATCTCTGCTGGAAGCGGTGAGGCAAATTAACTTGTATTTAAGCTGATTACCCGAGCAGCATCCCAGCCTCTTTCAGCAGCCCTGCAGTAGTGCCAGTGTTGTTAATTAGAGATTTGTGAAGGGGAAAAAGGCAGGAGTGTTAGTGATGACTGGCTGGAGGGGGCTGTACTGGTGCTGGTGATGATTGGTGTGAGCAGGTGGCCGTCACGGGCCAGCCTGCCTGTGGAACAATGAGCAGCTTCTGAGCCCTGCACGCATCATGCTAAATTGTCCATACCGTTGCCTAGCAACGGTATGGACCCCCCACACACACACACACGCACACACATACTTTCTCTACAGCCCACTATGTAACCATTAGTGATGACTTCCTCAGTGAGTGGTAGATAATTGTCATATTGTCATCAACAATGAGGAGTAATTCGAAATGTCATCTGAACAGTTTCCAGGTGTAAGTAAAACATTTCCATCCGTCTATTCTGATTGTCTCTCTCTCTAGGGCTGGGCAATATGGACCAAAACTCATATCTCGATAATTTTTCTCAGAATGACGATATGCAATATAAATCTCGAGCATTTTAATTTGAATAAAGTCTTATCAGAAAGACAATTCAGGGTTACATTTGCTGATGCAAAATGCCACACAGGCACATTTATTAACAAACTGTTGATATGGTTAATCAATTAGGGATATCTTGATCTGGGATGTCAGAATTCTATGTTGTAAAATAAAGACATTTTTGCTCATAAATGTTCAATGTTAAATATTCACAGGTGGCCACAATGGATTTTCCAATATGGCGATTCATGCCAGTCAAGGTTACTGTCAAATAGGCATCATATTTAGAATCCATGAGGTCCAGAACCTTAGAAATGTGTTCTTAATTTTAATTATGTGACTTTTGGTTGGCTAGTAACAGAAAAACCTGTCTGTGGGTGGCTGCCATATTGAACTGTCCAATATGGCGACCCCATTGAGAATTGGCTCCGCCTCCCGCCAAATTTGAATTCAGCAGGTCAAAAACTGCAAGTATGTCAAATGTCATGCACTTGTAGACAAATTCTTCCCCTAACCGACCAGACTACTACAGGAGACAGCATGTGTGAGTGAGTTCTGTAGTGTGGCTTGTTTAGATGTAGGTCTGGGTTAGGACGCAGTCAGTGATCATCTAACTGTACTATTCTGAGAAGTAGAGAAACAGCGAATCCTGAAACCTGTATTTTAATACAAAAAAATGTATATATTGATATAGGCAGTATAGTAATTTTATATATTGCCAAAACAGAAAAATCAATATGTCTTGAATCTCGATGCATCACCCAGCTCTACTCTCTATTAGTGTCTTCAGCTGCCCCTTGAGTTTTTATAAAACCTTGGACTTTATTTGAAATGACTTACATTTCTGTATTCTGCTCCCTTATTTCTGTTTCTAGGTCCAACACAATAATTTGAATTTACCTGGAAATAAGTCTTCCCGATAAGCGTTTTGCACTTTTTTTCTTTGCGTGTAATTGTGATTCTTGAAACAGTACAACTGAAAGAAGACTAGCAGCTCTATGACATCACTGAGCAGAGTCGAGGCCAAACAGAATACTTAATATCAAGGTTCAAGGTTCCTTTATTTGAGGTCAATTTGGTTTACAGTGACTAAGTGAGTCCTGTAAAGCAAATAATATGAAGAGGCTACAAAAGGGATGAAAAGAGTCAAAGAGAGCCAATGCTAAACCAAAAACACTATTGTGATAAAGCGCTACATGTTATATAAAAAAATTAAGTCCAAAAACAAATGCACAAATATACATGTGAACCAATGTGATTTTTCTAGTAACTAACATAATCAGAAGTCAAGAGACTGTTGTTTACTATGTGTTTATGTATATGTTATTAATCCTGGCTATCAATACAATATTATCCTGTCTTATATTATTCTATCTTATTATTTAGAATGTTCTGTCTTGTTGTATTATTGTGTGATGCAGCAATATGAACATTTTGAAGGATGCAAAAGCCTCCTGATTGATTTTTTTGTAATGGTAGATATAATTATTTAAGGTATTTAGTCTCTTTTCGTAAAACTGGAATTCAAGTATTCACAGATATTTTTCTCAAACCAGTGTGAGATTTCTAGAGCCGAACCTTTTCAAGGTCCATAGTTTCTGAAATCAATCTTCCAGAAGAACCAGTCATTTCTGATGCTGTGGTTTGACTTTTTTTTAGACATAAGTCAGACACAGTTGGGTGATTCAACGGAGTTTTGATGAATGCTACAAATGAAGTGAATAAAAATCAGTCATGCTGAGGTCTTACTCAAAGGGTGAAATGAGCACAGCAGCTTGCCAGAGAAATGACAGGAAACCATAGCATGACATCAACTATGACACAGTGCGAGGCCTGTTTAATGAAAAGCAAAAGTCAAAGGGCTTCTATGTGCCATTTCAAATTTGGTGCACACCTCAAAACTCCAGTTGTGAATTATTAAAAAGACACATTTCATGGGACCGTTGAAGAAACCGGAGCATAGCTGGAATCCAATCAAAACTAACATCACTCCCTAATACGCAGTGACTAATCTGGCAGTAATAAATACTATTTGCACTTCTCACTTCTCAAAGGGATACGGGTCAAAGCTAAATGAAATCTGCCTCCAGTGTTTCTCTCTGCACTGGATTTGTGTTTTTGGAGTTGATTTAATCCACTCATGGCCTAATTTATACGTATTTATATGGACATTTTTAAAGACTGGGAGTTTTTTGTTTCTTTATACTTTACATGCCAACGGGTTGTGACTGTTTTAGCCTCTGAAAAGTCACTTTCAGAGCGCTTCTAAAAACAGGCAGTTTTTTGGGCCTTCATGCATATTCATGAGGAGGCGCAAACACACACTGCTTCAGGCACTGCTCCAGCATATGTGTTTATGACAACCACAGCAGTAAATCATTAACAGTCTTACTTCTCCTTGTCTGACCACAGGAATAGTCCATTTAAGACGATAGTCCATTATTTTATATGACCGCTGCATCGCATTGGGTCACAAACACGTCAGATCATCCCATAAAGGAGATACAAGGTGGTATAACGGCTGCTAAAAGTGAAACTCATTGTGAACGCACTTAGGCTTATCTATATACTGGATTATATACTGAACATAAAGATATTAACTGTAATATCAATCTGCTGTTGCTATGTTTGCTTTACCTGTGAGGTAGTTTGAGAGGGAGGAGCTCACATTCTTATAGGGTAGTAGGAGCCAATATTGTGAGGAGGAGGAGTTTCCGCATTGTGACATCACAACACGAGAAAAATCCAACTCACCCGTTTGGAGCGGATTTTTACAAAATGTGGAATTACAAGGGAGGACGGAAACAGAACTTTTTCAACATTGGCCCTATGAATGAGGATAAAGGAATGTATATCACTGTAGAAAAACCATTATGATGTTATTTTTTTCCCAATACTGCCCCTTTAACAATAACTATATCTCCACATGTTGTCATTTGCACCAACTGGAGGAAAACATTCCTCAGTAACAACCTTTATCTGAGGAAGCCCACAGCACTAAAAACCTGAAAAACCCAACGGGCCATCATTCATCATTTCTGGAATGTCTCCGTTTGTGCATGCAGAATATCAAACAAGATGGGTGGTGTTTCTCCGGATCAGTGGCGCACACACGTCAGCCGATCAAAGCAGGCAGGGCCGTCCCGACAACATTCACACAAAGCTGCGTCCTTCCTCACTGTGAAAGTGCCTGTAAATAAATGGTTTTGTCACTTTGTTCACACATTCCTTCACCAAAGGGCCTACAGAGGCTTCAGCCTCCCAATGAGAGAACTCGTACTGCTCTAGACATAAAACTCATGCATTCATTATGACTTTAACTACATGAATCTAACAAACTAGTCATCATCAAGGCTTCTAGAAGAGCAGTAATGAGCCACTCACAGAAAAATATGTAAATTCAAAGCCAGGAACATAAGCTGCACTTTAAAAAAAGAAAATCTGCTCTATTTTTTCCACTATATTTATGATTTGAACTTTTCTCATATTTGTATTTTATATGTTTTTAAACTATATTTTTGTTCAACTTTTCATGGTGATAAATGAAGAAATGCGCAGGTTATCTTGGTTTATGAGTTCAAACAGTCTAAACGGTTTGTAAAAAGGTTATAAGAAGAAAATATGTTGGTTAAAAAAAATCTTAAAAATTTAAATGAAATAATAAGAATGTGTAATTTGACTAATCTGTTTTATCTACAAAACACGATCTCTATGTATTAAAATTGAAAGTGCATCATCACAATCTTTGATTTAAATTTCATTTTTTAATTGGGATTCAAATCAAATCGTCAGTTGAGTGTATCCTTACACCCATACTCACAGGCATTGATTGATTATTGTTACACTGCAGTGTAACATTGACAGCTTCAGTGGAAATAGCAATGTTTAATCATTTGGGCTATGAAAAGCACAAAATGCTGACACTTTCAAACGTATAGGTACTGTAGGCTATCGGAAATGGAAAAATAAATAATTTATAATGGTATCAGAATTAAAACAAATAATCAAAATATAAATTCACCCTTGGGTAGGCACTGCCTACCTTGCCTACCCTGACTGCGCGTCACTGCTTCAGTGTATGGACGCTCAACTCACCATTTGCTGACAGCACATGCAACACAAAGATCGTGGCTCAATTTTCAGCTTTGGTACTCAGAACCACAACTTCTAGTTGGAAAACTAGCATGTTTCAAAATCTGCTCATAACATGTGTGTTAGCTTACATACATTAGCTTAGCTGGCACTTTACAAGGTCCTTATCCCTCCATTCATCCATTGTTCATACTTGATGTCATAGATACTAGAGCCTGTCAGACGGTCCAACGTTGATTGGTTCATGGTTTTAAGTACTCAAAGTAGACTATCGTGCATAGAGGGTTTTCACGGCGCGTCATCAACCGCATCATCAACCATTTTGGCGATAAACAGCAGCAAAACAAATGGTGAATTATTGCAATGGATAAACCACGGAAAAGCTCCTCAAAATGCATTCTAGATGTAAAGGCATACAGGGAAGAACTTGGTCCGCAGGACAGGGCACGATACTTGGAAGAGGTACGCTTTATTGATGGTGCAGATCCATACGAGTCAGCTCCCTCGTCTTGAATCAATGACGACCCGGAGAGTCTTCCGTCTATTATGTTTCCTGATATCGTCAACTACCTAGTATTTGCCAAGCTCATACACAGCGGAAGACCTTAATACTTATAAAAGTTTGGAGGCCAATAACCAGATGGTGTGTGGAGCAAGTCATCAATGACAGATTTGTCGTGAAGACCAAAGTAAGTAAAGCAATTAAAAAAAAAATAAAAAATCTCTGGTCTTTGGAGAGAGCAGACGTGTTTTCATTCGCTCCGATAACACGACCTTGGCTACAGCTGGCTACAGCTGAACAGCCTGAAAAATTGGGCCCAAGACTGAAGGAAAATGGTGAAAAAACCGCAGGGAGGCCCTTCAGAACCTAATTCGGGTTTGGAAGAGGTCAAGGAGATGATACGCGAGGGTCTACGAAACCTATCTGCCGAGATAAAGTTGTCGGAAAAGACGCTGGAAAACTCACTGGAAAACCTACAAAGCGAAGCAAAGGTACTGAAAGAAAAGAATGAAAGAAATGCTGAAGAGATAAAATTGTTGAACGCCAGGGTTGAACAGCTGGAACAAAAGGAAAGAGAGAAAGATGTCATCATCACAGGCCTAAAGATAAAACCCAGGAGTTACGCGAGTGACGAAGAAACAAAATCGATTGAACAACAGGTCATTGACTATCTGGAGTCGAAGGACATTGTCCTGAACCCTGACAACATCAACTCCTGCCATCTCCTGCCAAAGAAAAATTATAACAGAGCTGTAAAAATAACCTTCACGAATATGAAATTCAAAGGAGAACTACTGAAGCAAGGAAGAAAGCTGAAGGAAACGAAGGTTTTTATTAATGAAAGCCTGACAAAAAAAAAATGCAAGCATCGCATGGAAGGCACACAAAATAAAAAAAGGAGGAAAGATTCTAAAGACGTGGACAAGGAACTGCAGGATATACATCACACCACTGGGAGAAGAGAACGGAAAACCAATCCTCATCAAAACGATGGAAGACTTGGGAAAATACGAAGGATCCACCTAAACAACAACATTACTGATGGTAATCATGGATATGGACCCAGATCTATATAAACACTGGAAACAAAACTCAGACTGTGATTATTTTACGGAGACTGAAATAAATGTGGAAACCAAGAGTAAAAAAGGTCTGTCATTTATTCATTTCAATTGCTAGGTGGTGGGGTGATTAAGGATTACATTAAATTTAAATTCAAAGTGTTTATTGTCATATGTCCAGTTAGAAACACGTTTTCCTGTACAATGAAATTACTACCTTGCTTATGAACTAAGATATAATAATGTGTTTATACAAGTTAAATCTAACAGTGGAAAATACAACACTGCCAATAGAACTAACAACAGCTGGATTAACCTTGATGTAGAGACAAAACAAGCTGCAAACTTGTGTGTCCAAAAGAGACATTCCCGAGTGGTGACAATATGGATGAAAAGGGAAAAACCTTCCAAACACCTTCGAAAGAGGAACTATTCTTGAACTGGAGGAATGCTAACAATGTCTGGCAGGGAACAAGGCCAACACGAACAACGATAGAGAGGAGGAGGAATAAAAAAAAAAAAAAAAAAAAAAAAGACAACACTGACTACAGATGAGAATACACAAAAAAAGGACTGTTCAGAACAACTCAAGAATGTTTGACCAGAGAGACATGTAAACCCATGTAAATATGCGATGGTAAAACAGGGGACGGGACCCAGATAAGCAAACTGCTTCTCTCGTCTCCTTTTTCGGCATGTACAAAAAAAAAAAAAAAATGTGAAAAAAAAAAAAAAAGTGAATGTAACCATTTTGGAAACAAACTGAATAAATAAAATAAAAATAAAAATAATAACGGTAAAAGTTCAGACCTTTTACCTGGAATACAAAGAGAAATACAGCACATTTTAGCTCTACATTTTAAGAACTGAGTTGCTGCTGTAGCATTCGATTAAATGTGATTATATTAAGTCAATAATGCCACATGCAGTAGCTTGATAGGTATTATATTATCATAATCAAACTAGAAAATTACTTAAGAACCACTGCTATCAACAATTCACTTACCTGACAAGAAATGGGCTGAACAAATTCAGATGTTGAGATTTTTGCCTCATAGATCCTGGTTTAGCTTCGCTAACCACAAGCGCCTCCTTTCCTCTGATCATTTTTGACATTGTTCTCCCTGATTTGTTATAACTTTTGGCAGTCTATAAAACTCCAAATGTTTTTCACGGTCTGGCCGATTGGTAAAGCCAAAAACACGACCATTTCCTCTTAAAATTTGGGATTTGCTTGTGTGCGTTTGTTTTGCTGCTACAATATCACCAAAATGGCAACTTCCGGGTTGATAACACGCCGTAAAAACCCTCTATACCCATTTACTCACATGGTTGATAAGTCTGCTATGCAAAAAAATGTTGCAGAAAGACTGAGTTTGGATTCAAAATAAAAACTCAAAGAAAACCTAAACCAGAATTATCACTGAAATCACTTTATTCACATTATAAACTTGCACACTTAACAACTACAAATAGGCATTCTCCAGTTTATGATTCATGTATACAGTTCGTCAGTGAGATGACGCCACCTGCTGCTGTAGAGGAGGTACTTCGTCTCACAGCTTTTCGATCATGAACTTATAATCAGTAATATGTAATTAAAAAAAATAAATAATGGGTTCGAGCTCAATAAGTCTAACTTACTTAGTTAGTAACTTACATTCAAAAAAAAAAAAAAAAAGCTGTTAAACTGTACCATTCATTCTGTAAACACTTGAAACCTGAAAACCACTAAATATTTTCCTTCTGTTTGTTATTTATTTATTTTAGTTTTTCTTAGTTTTTTTTTATTTTCTTAGCTGTGTCATTGTCCTAGTTCTCTTTCTTTTTATTCTTAGTTATTGTGTGTTATCTTATTTCTCTGATCTAATATCTGTATAGATGTACATTTTCAATAATGAAATCACCTGGTATAAAAGCAGAAATCAATAATGACATATGGTGCACTTCATTGTATTTGCTCATTTATATTCAATAAAATGTTTTTAAAAATCCCATAAAAGACAACAACAATAATTAGGTGTACACACGTCAACCCCAGATTGATCACATATTCTTCATCCACTGATTTAGAAAAAATCCATACAAAATCAGTACAAATCAGACAGTGAAAGTGTAAATCCAGAGTAATATTTGCTTCTTCTTATTGGGTTCTTCATGTTCCAACTTAGGTTAGAGTTACTTTTACAGCATCACTTCACAAATTAAAACACATTCATGTTTGAATGGGCTATTGCACATAATGACCTACAAAGACAATTGAGGTGTATTAAAGAATAAAAAAAAAAAATAATAGAATAAATAAATGAATAAACCTTTAGATATATGCCATAAATAAACTCAATCCTAAATAGCCTACATGCCATTAATACTATTTATTCATTCCTCTATTTATGTACACACTTCAGCACACACAATGAAATGTTATGCAGATGAGGGTACTGTCCACACTGGCTGAACTTGCCCATAAAAATACCGACTGAAGGTGTGTGAATACTATCTATGCGAGCGTGAGCAGAAATAATCTGGGTTTACCCCAAAAATGTTAATATTGTCAAATGTTTTAATGTTTAAAAACAATATAGGCCTAATAATTTTAAAATTGCTGTTTTGAAATACACTTTCAAATGTGTTGGTATGCACACAGTGGTGTAAGGGTTAGCATGTCTGCCTCACAGCAAGAAGGTCCTGGGTTTTAGCCCTGGGGTGGACACTTGGGTCCTTTCTGTGTGGAGTTTGCATGTTCTCTCTGTGCTGCGTGGGTTTTTTTGTCCTGGTACTCCGGCTTCCTCCCACAATCCAAAAACATGACTGTTAAGTTGTCTCTATATTGCCTGTATGTGAGTGTGAGTGGTTGACCGTCTCTGTGCTGGACTGGCGCCTGTCCAGGGTGTACCCCCACCTAATGAATGGAGCCGAATTCTTTATAACAATTAATAACCCATGTGCTTTACATACTGCTACCTATTGACATTGAGTTGTGTATAATATTAGGATCATTTGTGGTAATTAAGCAAGACTTAACACATCTACTGACGAATTAGGTAAAGATGGGGCACTGAATAGTTGTGGATAATCACTTTGGTAAATGACGCAGAGAGTGTTTTTTTTTCCTGTTACTGTTGCTATGGTGACATGTAGAGCAGCACTGTCATTGGTTTTGACTTTATTTGGCATTAACCAAACTCAGGTTAGGCTTAAATAAATCCAACCCACCCAGGATCAGATAATGCAGGATTCATCAAAAAAATCAGGGTTCAGTAAACTTTAGTCATATAATCAGGTTTACAGACAACACACACACAAGCATATGCACATGCACACGCTCACAACCAGCAAAGATAAAATCTAAAAATAACCTTGTACGTGGCTTGTCCTGGCTTCACAATGTCTGTTTACCTGCAATGTAAATAGTGAGGGTGAACCTCCCCTCTCTGTAGGAGGGGCAGTAGGAGGAGTTACTCCTCTTACGACATCATAAATGGAGCTAACTCAAACTCGCCTGTCTGAACACACGTTTCACAAAATGTGGTGCAACAAAAGATGGTGGAATCATAATGAGACTTTGTATTGTACGTATTACTGCTAGAAAACCATTAAAATCCTTTAAGAAAAATATGTAAATTTAAAGCCAGAAACATAAACTGCACTTTAAAAAAAGAAAATCACCTCTATTTTTTCCACTGTATTTATAATTTGAACTTTTCTTTCCATTGGATTTCATTAATTCAATCTTTTGAGTGCAGTTTCCAACTGAAAGGAGTTTTCTCAAGAAAACCTCTTTTATTATTATTGCCACATTAATGACAACCCATTTTCAGCGTACAGTAGGAGCCGATGAGAAGTTCACAATTGCTCGCATGTTAATACTGATGAGAAGACATAATAGGGGAACACCCAAAATAGTGATGAGTCCGATAAGAGCCCCTCACTGCCTGCAGCTCTCTGAAATAAGCAAGTTTTAATGTTCAAGAGGAATGCTTAATTATCCATACATGGCCATTTACAAGCATATTGCCACAGGGCTTCAGTTTCCCAACAATCCCCAGTCTAATAGAAAATAGCATTATTGCATGCAGTCAGAATTATTCACTGCATTACCCACGATTCATAGCATGCATTACCACAGCCAATTTCATGCATATGGATACAGTGGGTCTTAGCGGGGGAGCTCCTGATTGCTCTGAAACTAATTTCACAATCATTAGTTTTGGTAGGGCTGTGACGGAGTGTTTTTTTTTTTTTTTTTTTTTACCAGATTTTTGGAAAAATGATGAGTTTTGCAAGCTTTGTGCTGCTGATTATGAAGGTTGGAGTAGTGCTGCTGGTTTAGGATGTTTTAAATGTTTTCAGCAAAAGAAATTCAGAAAAATCACAAGTCAAACCTCCTCCATCCTTTACTTCTGACTCTCGTACAAGAATTCATTGAATTCAAGGCCCCTCCATAAACAGAGGACCCAGAGCAGGCCAAACACAAAGCCATTTTGCCTTAAGGTGAAGTTAATGAGTCATGACCAAGTGCAGCATTTCTTCCATATGTAAGATGAGATGAGGAGATATTCTGCTAAGCCTTTGAATCAACTTAATGCTGTTATGGGCCATTGTTTACAATAAACATGTAAATTGTGTTTATGGAAAAGCATAAAAGTCACTGGGTCAATGGCATCAATACACAAATAAATTATAATCACAGCGAGTTATAAACATACTCCAGCTTAGACGTAACAAAACAACAACAAAAATGCAAAGATACAAAATTAAGCATAGTCAAAGTATTAAAGATGCTGTTTATAATAAAAATAATAAAACTGGCTGTGTTCTTGCCAAGGACCAACTTACAGAGACTTGTATCTATTTGGTAGACATTTATAAAGTATATATGCAATAAAAGTCAGTCAAAAGTGTCAATAAGTTTGTGCAAACTAAAACATTAAAAAATGTGTATTGCGATTGCAATTTACCTGCATTTTTTATTTGCCACGTAGACACATTGTGCAGTTAAAATAAATTAACTAAACGTTCCTGTTTTTTTTTTTCCAAAGTTCACGAATATATTGCAGTAACAAGCTAAATCCACTAGATAGAGACATTCTATTTATTTCGTTTGTAGTCAAACCAATGTTCTTTCTGGGACTTCTGCATTCCTGACTGAAGCTCCTAGATATGATGTTGTTGTGGGTCTGAAATAATCATTGCCATTAAAACGTTTTTTTTTTAAATTATTATTATTATTATCAAAAAATTAAAAAAAATATATCAATGCACTATTGTATGTTAGTCTTAAAAATCTGTTCTGTGCATCAAATTAGTTCTCCTTTATGACTTTTGAGCAGAGCATCACAGAAAGCCATATATACACACACACGCACACACTATAGTTAAAACAACTTTATGTTAAAGCAGCACATGTTGCCAAAACATGGACCACCAGAAATTGGTCTCAGAAAGCAATACTGTAAAGGTAATTTAGATCAATTAAAGGTGCAAAAGGGTATTATTACTCCTCCTTTTAACAAGTTTTGGGCCGGCCATCCTGCAAGGCAACCCAGGCAGCCGATATAAAAAGGCATAATAAATGTGAACTGTGTAAACTGTGCACCTTTAATGAGCACAGTGAGTGTGGGATTAGGAAAAAATCTTCAAACACAAAGAAGTGCCAAAGACACAATTACAAAAATAAGACATAGCAAAGATGGTGTTGAAACATGATCCATTTGCTTTATTCTGTACAGTTCTGCCAGTTGCAGATGATGTGAAATGACTTTGAGCAGTTCTGATTCAGAAAAACAAAATTCCAGGTGGTGATGGGGAAGAGGAGGAGGGGGGCGGGGCCACAGCCGACAACATCCTGGAGAATAGTCAGATAAGCCAGTCTTGAACGGCTGGCTTGTGGGGAGTGGAATGAGCCTTTGGGTCCATCGCTCAAACTTCAGTAATCCAATATAGTAGCCTTATCGAAAGCCGAGCAGTTTAACAACTCCAAGTTGGATTCTATTCCACACTGACATTCCAAGTAGCATCTGCTTACTTTGAGTTTGCTTATCACATGAGTCTGAGTGTAAAGAGTCCTGCCCAATCCATCAGAAAGTGACTGGCAGCCAAAAACAGCTACTAACGTAATCCAGACTTTGCGATAGTCAGGAAACTGCCAGCTCCAATCAGCAGCATACCTGCCACCATAATTCCAATTATGGAATTCCCCCTCCCGACCAAGGTGGACATCGTCTCCAGTTTCCCCCGCCCACACACTGTGAAGTCCCTGCAGGAGTCCCTGGGCATGGCAAACTTCTACAACCGTTTCCTCCCCCATGTGGCTCAATTAATGCGTCCCTTGTACGACGCTTTGCGTGGGGGGAGACTGGCGGACGTGTTGGATTGGTCCCCGATGATGGTTGATTCTTTTGATGCTGCCAAAACAGCACTGGCCAACGCTGCCCTGCTGCCGCACCCTTTACTCTTACCACAGACGCTTCTGATTACGTCGTAGGAAGCAGGAAGCTCCGTGACAGCGAGAAGAAGTACAGCGCCTTTGACAGGGAGCTTCTGGCTTTTTCTTGCCACCCACCATTTCCGTTCCCTCTTGGAGGGCCGGAGATTCACGGCCTTTGTCGACCACAAGCCACTCACATTTGCCATGGCCAAGTCTTCGGAGCCGTGGTCTGGTTGACAGGACCGCCACCTCTCTGCCATCTCTGAGTACACCACTGATGTTCAGCATGTGGCCAGCAAGGACAGTTTAGTTGCCGACTGCCTCTCTCGGGAGGTCAATGGGTCTGTCCACTTAGGCCTCGACTACGGCGCTATGGCTGAGGATCAGTCCGCGGATGTGGGGGTGCAAGTGTACCGGACGGTACGCATGGCGCTTCTCTTGGACGATGTGGAGTTTGACGCTGCCAACGCTACACTCCTCTGCGACGTCTCCACTGGCCAGCCGAGACCAATGGTACCTGCTGGCTGGAGGCCTAAGGCCTTTGACGCCATTCACGGCCTTTGCCACCCGGGGGTGAAGGCTTCTACCAAGCTGGTGGGGGCTAAGTTCGTCTGGCCGGGCCAGCGGAAGGATGTCAGAACCTGGGCTGCTGCGTGTGTGATGTGCCAGAGCTCAAAGGTGACTCGTCATGCCGAGGCCCCTTTGGTGCCGTTCAAAGTGCCAGAGAGACGTTTTGATCATGTCAATGTGGACCTGGTTGGCCCATTTCCACCCTCCCGTGGTTACACCTACCTCCTGACCATGGTGGATAGAACCACCAGGTGACCAGAAGTTACTTCTCTGTCCTCCTCTATGACAGCCGAGGTGGCCCGGGCGTTCATTATGGCTTGGCTTGCCCGCTTCGGTACACCATCTGACGTCTCCTCGGACCGGGGTTCGCAGTTCACATCGGAGCTTTGGTCTGCTGTCGCCAAGGTCCTGGGGGTGAAGGTCCACCGTATCACGGCCTATAACCCGCAGAGCAACGGACTTTGTGAGAGGTTTCATCATGACATGAAGGCCGTGCTCAGAGCCAGCCTTACAAGCAGTGACTGGGCTGACCACCTCTCATGGGTCATGCTGAGCCTTTGCTCCGCCCCCAAGGAGGATCTTCAGGCCTCGTCAGCAAAACTGGTGTACGGCCAGCCTCTGCACGTTCCGGGGTAGTTTCTTCCTGATGCCACGGCTCCGTGGTCGGTGGCCTCCCATCGTGCCTGGTCCCGGGACATTGCTGAAGCTTTCGTCCACATTCCAACGTCTCACCATGGCCTCCCCAAGTCCTACGTTCCCAAGGCTTTGTCATCTGCGAAGTATGTTTTCATCCAACACGATGGCCATCGTAGCCCGCTACGGCCTCCTGGTGGAAGGTCTAAGAATTTTGTTGTGGATATTAGGGCAAACGTGAGCGGGTGGCTATAGATCGTCTCAAGGCTGCTCATGTGGATGTTGGCGGACCACTTCGACTGGCCCAAGCCCCATGGCGGGGGCGCCCCCCTGCGGCCGCCCCTCCCCCGGCCGCCCCTCCCCCGGCCTTAGCCCCTGCCCCGCCCCTTGCCCTTTGCCCCTCGCCAGTGAAGTTTCTCCATGTTTTGTTTCCGGGTTTACGTGTGTGACGTATCTTACCTCTCCAACTACCGAGGCTGCAATACAAGTTGAAGTTGAAAGTAAAGTGATCGGACACATCTCAGTCTCTCGTCTCCTCACTTATCACACTCCACAATTTGATCCAACCTTGTCTAACATTCCAAACTACAAAATAAGAAATAATATCCAATACATACAATATCCAAGGCTGTAATATTGGCATCGTACTGGAAGTTAGAAAGTTGTATTGGGATACGTCTACAAAAATGTGCTTTCAAGATGTGTGTTCCTTAGAGAAGGTAAAATAGTATTTTGCATTTTCTTTATTTTATTTTCACAAGCTAGAAGTCATAGAATATAAAGGTACATCAGATCAGAACTGGAGGTGCCACCCTCTGAGTATAGACGAATCAGATTACATCTTACAGTGTGAGGGGAGATTAAAGAAGGAGGCAGAAATTGTAGTGGGAGGATTTGGACCCCACCCACACATGACTTTGCTGGACGACCATCATCTCTGACGCTGTACAATTAGCTGCTCAGGCAATTACAGGTTTGTTGAGGGTATATGTGACCTATTATTTGTCGTAATTATACATTGTGCAGGAGGCTATGATTTATACTGCAAAAATATATGTTAACATGTTTTTAGTGAAGGGACTGTAAGATGGGAGGTGTTGAGAAGTTTAGGGTTCAGAACACATCAAGTGTTTTGCAATTAGAAAGAATATGAAACTTTATAACAACTTTGTTATAGAGCACTTTTTACATTCAGATGCAATACAATGTGCTGCATGATAAAAGCAACTTTCATTTCACCATGAAAAGAAAGAGAAACCTTCCAAGAAAAAAAAAAAAGGCAAACCTACCCAGTAGATACAACTTCTAAAAAATCTGTTGCTGTTGTAATCATAATTGAATTGTAATTGAGTTCAGATAATGTAATTGTCGTGGAAATTCTATAAAAACTGTCATTTACAATTTTATTAAATGCAAACTTGTGGAACCATGTTACAGTTTTATGTCTTACACATACATAGTTAATAATTATTATAATGTGTTTCAGATCAACTTTTCCCACTACCTGTCACTTCTCTTCAGGATTGTTTCACCATTTAAAAAGTTTAAATCTAGGGGTATACAGACAGAAAAAAGGCTCCAACACCCACACAAAAAATATTAATACCAATATTTTCATGGATAAATAAGTCTAACAAGGTAACCAAGTGATGAGAAACAAATTAGATAAAAGAAGAGATGTTTTAGTGTATTTTACAACTGATTGAAGAAATGGGTTAAAATGAACCGTTATCATAAGAGATGCTAACAGAAAGCTAACACAATAGGAAGGCTAAGTTTTATGTATATTCTGGGGAAAAATAACACTTACCGTAATCATAATTGAGTTCTAATTAAAAATGGGAAATTAAAGACGGAATTGTAATGAAATAATGTAATTGACCCCAACCCTGGTGCTAGGTATCAAGAATTAAGGTAGGTAAGGAATATATTCCATGATGGATGCCTTATGTTTGCCCTCCTGGTTGCTTCTATTATTGTGATACCAGCCCAGCTGATCATGGATCCCCCACCACATCGTGTTTGTTTCCTAGAAAAATTGCAAGTGGACTCTCTCACCAAGCTATTGTTCTTATTCATTTCCTATTCAGCCAGCTGCAGTGCCTTTTGTCAAAAACCATTCTCCACTTTGTGTCTGAGACCTTGTCCTCCTGCTGCCGTCCATCTGCTCCTCATTCTCATACAGACTTATTAAACATCCCCCACTTTCTCTCTCTTTCCTCTCTCAGGCACATACTACACGCACACGCTCTCCCCACACCACACGTCCAGCAAATTGTCACAGGGGGTACATGAATGAACACAAAAACTTTTTTCAAGTTTTTAATCCCATTTCAACTTTTTTTTTAACCTTTTAAAACCTTATTACTAATGTTCAGCTAATGTTAAGTTTTTGCTAATGCTAGACTAATGCTAATGCTAAGCTAATGCCATTGTTAGGCTAATGCTACCGCTAGGCTAATGTTAATGCTAATGCTAACTTGTGCTAACGTTATTGCTAGGCTAATGTTAATGCTAGGGTAATGTTATTGCTAGGCTAATGTTAATGCTAACTTCTGCTAATGTTAACATATGCTAATGTTAATGCTAGCTATTATCAAAATAATGTTGTTTTGAGCGAGCGGGTCGTAAAATGATGGATGGATCTTCTAAATTTGCGACGGGCCAGCACCCGCATCCTCGCTTGCATTTTCTTCAGGAAATGCATGCAAAATTTCTTGTTATTATTATTATTTTTATTATATATTGTTCCTCAACAGAATAGGTACAATTCAGAGACTAATTTCACTGTAGAGCTACATTGTATGTGACATTGCATCAGTGATTCCTAACTGTTTTGGGTCGTGTCCCAATTTTAATATCACAAATTTTGGCGTCTCCAGAGACATTTTTCTTTCTTTCTAGAACTAATTTTTTGGATATTGTTTGTTGTTGCTAGGGTTAGCGCACAAAGTGACAAGATGAGCCAGCTCTGATATCTTTATACTGCATTTTATCTGAACTTGATTTATATTTGAGAAAATGGTAAGTTCTTGTTATTGAAGTTATCTGTCAGTGATCATGAAGTTATGGCTCTGTGAACTGTTGTTTAAACTCTTTTCTTTTTTTTTTACTTCCACCGCATCAGATTTTTAAAATTACTTCAGACCTATCCATAGATATAAAATGTATGACACATTTCAAATACTTTTTATGTTTCTATGGACTTTTTATTATGAGAACCTCTTTTTTTCAGCAGGAAAAACACTAAATAGGGAGTATTTTCAAAAATGAATGAGGGCCCCGCCAAAGTGAAATATATGAAAATAATGCAGCTTTGACCATGTCATTAATTGATAGCAGAATTGAATTTAATGCATTATTATTTTGTCATGAGGACCGTTTTAAAGAAAAAAATTACATTTGTACACCTTGTATATTTTGCAAGATAAGAAGTCCAGGCCTTCACTGACATTTCCCTAAAACTTTATGCAGTGGTCTCTGGTTGGTAGGGGGTCATTACACCTGAAATATATTTTTATTAAAAAAGCATTTTGATATATCATGATTACAGTATAAGAAAAATATATGCTGACAATGGGAGTCAATGGGGCAAATTTTGTCACGAGGTTACCAAGTGTCAGTATGATGGATATCTCCTTTTCTATACACTTCCAATACACAGGACTTTGGAATTAAGCAATTAAAAATGTAAAAACAATAGTGATAAGGTTTCATACATCAAACCTTTAAAATGAAAGGCAAACAAATAAAAAACAAAAAACAAAATATCACTTTTGGTCACAAAGAGGCTCTGAGGGTTAAACAGGTGACCTAAAACAGCTCTAAAAATTAAATGATCATTGTGAGTGGAATAAGATCATGTGATGGTCATGTGATAACTACTATGAACATGCCACGCAATCAAATATAAACATTGTAACCATGCTTGTCTACTGAGGGTTGAAAAAGTTTCCTTTAATATTATATTTCACGTTACACTGCCAAGATCTCTGTCATATTTATTTAAGAAGAAGGAAGTAGGAGGTGGTGCCAAATATTTACTCATAATAGACAGCAGTCATTGATGGTGGGTATAAATAAAGAGAAGGGAAAGGGGGTGGGGGACAGGATATTTACAACACAGCTGTTTACTGGAGGCAGTAGTCCGAGCTACACTTATCAATAACACCATAAAACTCTCAGATGGCCCTGAATGTAAAGTCGTCACCCACCCCCCCCCCACCCCCACCCCCCCCCCCCACAAGCACCCCCACTCAACCGTTTCTGCAAAGATGCATCTGAGGTGAAATTAAATCACTTTTATGAGGGGATCAAAGGGATTACTTCTGGAGGGTTTCTATTCAGGGACACGGTAAATGCACAACTTGGATCACTTTTCAGTGTTGACACATCTCTGATTACAACACTTTTTCCATTTCCTCAGAGCGATGTTTGATAGACATGTAGTATAACAAGACTTTAGGGTGGCTAAAAATCCACCTCTAACACGCATTAACTAAACCAACCTACAGCCAAACACAAAAGACACAGTGAAGTGTAATACAGTTAGTATACCATCGCTTTGACTTTGTATTTACATGTGGATTCTTTTTCAACACAACCTGTCCAACATTTTTAAAGATGCATTCATTTACAGCTACTTCGCTAAAGCTATATTATCCATTTCTAAAACCAACCATTATAGAAGCAACACTGCACCAAATAAAGTTTAAAGGGGACATATTATCAAAAATCCACTTTTGAAGTCTTTTTGAACTCAAATGAGGTAACATGAGTGTCCACACGACACACAAAATTTGAAATAAGTCCTTTGTTTGTGGTCTGTGCAAGTCTTACAACACAGAGAAAAGTGCTCCGTTTCAAATTTACTACATTTGTGACGTCACAAGTAGGGGTGTCCCAATCCGATATTGATATCGGATATTGGTCCGATATCAGCCAGAAAACGGCATCGAAAATCTCCAATATATTATATTATATTAATTCAATTGTATAATACTGTAGATATTATGTTGAAGGTTAAAATGTATGTAACCAATTGGTTAATAATAAATAGGTCAGTTTTTCTCATACCTACTGTTACTGACTAATGTTCTCTGTTTGAATAAAATCACTTGATAAAGTCTTTTCTAACATTCCACACTACAAAATAAGTAATAAAAGTATGTATGATTCGTGCCGACATCGTATTTGTTCATGCAGAGGTGTACTTCACTCTTGTGCTTTGGCGCATTGGCGCAGTGATATGTGTTCACACACTTCTGTGTAACCTGCTGTTCAAGTAAAAAGGAATATATATTATACTTTATTGTCATATATATAAAGCTACATACACGAAATGTGTTCCCTTCATTTAACCCCTCCCTGATGAGCAGTGGGCAGCCACGCTGTAGCTGGAGCAGACAGATTTTTAGTACCTGCTATATCACCTCGTATCACTGATCTGACGTGTTTGTGACACAATGCGATGCAGCGGTTTGACAAAACAAATGATTATCACCAAAAATGCACTATTCCTGTAGTTAGAAGAGCAGAGGTGGAAAGGAAAGTGACTTAGCAGCTTAATGCTGCATTCACATCGAATGAGTCTACTGCGGCATCGGACGCGTCTGCCACACGAAACGTTCCGCCAGATCAAAAAATGTCCCCTTTCGCTTCATATGCATGTTTGAAGCGAAACACCCCCCACCAGCGACACATCCAACTCGGTGAGTTGCACTGCCTGCTGAAGCGAGGAGTTGCGCTCCTTTTTCTCCTCTCATAAACATAAACCACCAGTGAAAAAAGCCGGTGTGATTAGCGGCTAATGCTATCCTAGCTCAGTGCCGACTTTCAAAAATGAAAACTACAGAGAGAACTTTAACCTGCTACTACCACCTCCTCGCTGATTCTCCTCCATGCCAAATCCTTCCTAGTCTGGTCCCGGTTATAAAGGCTGTGCCATACAGACGACCTGACGTCATCGTCAGCAAAGACTCTGATTGGCTTTCGTCATGCGAAACAGTCTACAAATATGACAAAAAATCAGGAGCGCACTCGCACGGCCAACGCTCTTGACGCGAGGATCGGACCACACCGCCACACAGGAAAGATTTTGCCTCTGGATCGTGTCTATCCATTGACTTTGCATGTAATCTGGTTGCACGTACATTTTGTGACGCATCCGGTGTGAACGCAGCATAACACTCCGGTAATGTTTGAATGACTGCTGCTGCTGTGGAGATAAACACGGACCCTGAAGCGCTGAGACGGACTCACAATAACAATAGCCACTTAAATACCCATGTGTTTTACTGTAATGTGCAGTTTTTTGGCTGAAAACAATAACAACAGTGTGTGGATAGCAAAATAAAATTGCTTTGGTGATCACTGATCCCCCTCTTAAAAGAGCAAGACATGAAGTCAGTGTCTATAGACACGCCCACTCATGAATATGAATAAGAAGACCCCTGAACCATAGACTGTAAAAAGAATGGACGATGCACGCTCAAGGGGAAGTGAAACTTCTTTTTTTAGAGCTCCCCCTGCAGACTGGCTGCACTATAGGTCATAAGCCCCGCCTCCTCAATGTTAATGGGAAACTTGTCACATAATTTTTTTTTTAAAAAATAAGTTATTTGAGGTTGAAAAACGGGATTTGACATCATATATAACGATGATTGACAGCCGATGATTGGGCAGTACGCAAAATGGGTGGGGCATGCTACTAGGGCTCCTCCCGCCAGACTCTGACTCCAAATGACGTCAAATTTGCAAGATGGATGCGCCCCTAAGCGCTGTATTTTGGCTTCAAGAACGTTGAGTTCTTGAAGAGCTGAGTGCACGTCCACTTCCCCAAATAGCCCGATTTTAGAACTGCTCAGAAAGTCACTTTTCAAAAGGCTAAAACTCTGGAAAACAGGCAAGTTTGGGAAAATAAACCTCAAATACTATGTTGCAGGGGTTCTTAGAACAAATGGAGATGGGTGAAAAACAGCATAATACTGGACCTTTAATTGAAAACGTTTGCATACAGTACACTCTCCCACAGTCTGAACACATGTAAGGTCTTGAATGTGACATTTCTAAGGAGAAAACATGGCATCATGATGGACCAAAGGAAAATGCAACCTGAAGGCGAAAACTTTGACGTCTTGCTTTCTATGTGAACTCTGCTTATCTATGTGGTAAATTAGACCCTGTGATGATTTTACAGGTGACTGAAGACATTGATCATACAACCACTAAACACATATTTATACAAAAATGATTTAAGGAGCAAACCTAAATCAACGCGAGTGCATGATTCCTCAGCACGAACCTTAAAAACTAAAGGAGACTGTTTGAAATTTTGTTTTCTAAACTGTGGTAACAATTATATTTAAAATTTAAGATCTGAAGAGGAGATCTGTGCTCATCACTATATAGACTTTCTGTACCAGACTTTCCCACCAGTTAAGAAATGACCTAAAGTCCCAATTCACACATCTCACTCCTTTTAGGCAACTGCAAGAAGACACACTAGTCTTACCTATGGATTTCTTTATTTACAAATTACAAGTTATTTTGATGTATGGGATCTACAGCCAAATAGACATATTAAATTAATGTATATATTTATATCTTAGAACCCTGCATTTGGTTCCAAATTTTGCCAAATTATTTGGGTCCAAATTCTATGCAAATGAATTAATAATTAGTGGTTGTACAAAACACCTAAAAATTGCTTCATATTATGACATAGAGAGCCAAATAAAAAAGGCATATTGGTTTTGTTCTTTAAAAACAAACTGAAACTTCACTTTAATCAAAGGGCAAGATAATAAGGAAAACTAGTAGTAACTTAAAATGGTAGGAAATATTTCAACATGTAATGCTTTTTTCTTCTTTATTGAAGAAATGGTTTCATTTTCATTACATTTCATAGGAAATCATTGTCCCTATTTTACTAGCCACTAACTAAACTTTTTAACTAATCGTAAAGCGTGTAACATTTGCATAATTTAACAATTTTGTAATAGTTTTAGGGATGTCCCGATACAACTTTTTCACTTCCGATACAATACCGATATTGCAGCCTTGCGTATTGGCCGATAGCAATACAGATCCGATGCGATATCAGCACAAATCATACATACTTTTATTACTTATTTTGCAGTGCTGAATGTTAGAAAAGGCTTGATCAAGTGAAGTTATATTATACTTTTAAAGTGCAAACAATTCAAGTTCACTTCAGTTGTTTTTTACTGTCCGTATAAAGTGGGAACAACAGAGGACGGGGACAAAAACAACAAAAACTTATCGGAGCGCTTATATCGGAGATTTTAGATGCAGTCTGATAAAATCCGATATTCGTTTTCTGGCTGATACTGGACCGATATCAATATCGGATCGGGACACCCCTAAATATTTTACAAAAATCCACCTTGCATTTTTAAAAGTTGGCATCTTATTTGCAACACTTAAACTTGTCAGTGTTTCAGTGAAAATAAACATTTAAAGATGGTTAATTTAATACAAAAATGAATCAAGTGAAGCGGTATATAACTCTACTAAGGATCTGACTATATGCGTCACCTGTACATATCTTTGTGAGTTTGAAGCCTGGCAAGTAAATCAGATTTTAGTCAGAGCTAATTGGTTACTGCTCCTGTTAGAAGAGGCCTGAGGGCACCTCTTGTGGTCCATGAGGGCTACCCAGTGCCCACGGGCACCACGTTGGTGACCATTGCTCTAAAACAGGGATAAGCAACTCCAGTCCTCGAAGACCTGATTCCTGAAACTCTTAGATGTGTCCCTGCTCCAACACACCTGAATCAAATCAATGGCTCTTTATCATGCTTCTGCAGAGCTCAATGACAACACATTGGTTTCCACCAGGTGTGTTGGAGCAGGGACACATCTAAAAGTCTCAGGAACCAGGCCCTCTAAAACATCTCCTTTTTCTTCCTGTCCAAAATCATCTTCTGGATGCCAGAACCTAATGCAGGGTGAGGATTCTAACCTTCAGTAGTAGGCAGTGTCATTTGGTTTATAACAGCATCATTTTGTTGTACCTGCAGCTCATGTAAGCCTGAGGATGTTTGCCATCATCATCATCATCATCATCATCATGTCCCTCCCTTTCTCAATAACTTCCTTCCATCGTTCCAGACTCAGCTACCAAGTTAGTTGTGTTTATATTTTTGTCATAGCTTTTTTCCTTTTACATTGGTTTGTGTGAATTTAAGTCTAGTTCCCTAATTATCTTGTCTTGCATACTGGTCCTGGCACAAATCACGTGTTGCTAACCTGTGTGGAGGAGGACAGAGCACCAGTAGCACCAGGAGGAGGAGGAGGAGAAGGAGGAGAGACACCGGGTGCTGCTGCTCCCTCCCGCGGCAGACTGCTTAACCTCAGCGGGGTGAACCTGCGACCCCCTACACCGGGGAGGGAGCGGACCAGGTGCTGGATACCACTGCAGGAACCAGACCCGGTGCTGCTGCTGCTGCTGTGGACAGCGGAATCCACACAGCTGCTTTAGCTTTAGTACCAGGAAGGATGTCCATACTACCGTTCACTCCCCCGATAGTGAAGCGGCTCCTGGGATGGAAGAAAGGAGAGCAGAACGGCCAGGAGGAGAAATGGTGTGAGAAGGCTGTCAAAAGTCTGGTGAAGAAGTTAAAACGGAGCGAGCAGCTGGGAGAGCTGGAGAAGGCCATCAGCACACAAAACAGCAGCACTAAATGTTTAACCATCCCCAGGTAGGACCGAGAGAAACGGACACACACACTCATCGGTACCGGTGGAGCTAACAGGCTAACGCTGACAGCTAATGCTAGCCAAACGGCCAACGTTAGCTGAGCTGACATTGCAGACAGTTATAACTACTGCTAATGCATTAACTATATAGTGACAGCAGTGGAGAGGTTTTCAAAAGGTTGTTTTAGATTTTTGGCATGTAAGGAAAACTCTTGCTATTTAAATGTCACATTAGCCACATTAGCTCCTCTTGCAAATACACTTTTACACTATTTTTATTTTCTCTATATCTTGCACCACAGGAGTTGTTTCTTAATTTCTAAATTTCGTTTTACCTCGTGTATAAGGACAATAAAAGCATTCAGCTATTTGAAGGGTGGTAAACATAGGGCTAGCGGGGCCTGCATGGTCCATCTGGTCCGAAATGTACGTCCTCACTATCTGAGCGTGTACTGCAGGGTTGGGGTCAATTATAATTGTATTTCATAATTAATTACAATTATGGTGAAATTATAATTGTAACTGTAATATTGACAAATCTGTTGTTGACGTAATCATAATTAAATAATAACTGAGTTTAGATAATTGATTTTGTAAATTTATTTGCCATGAAAATTCTATGAAACATTATTTAACGCAAAACTGGGGAACCATGTTACAGTTCTACACTAATGTAGTTAATAGGTATTCAAATATGATTTCGTATAAAATAGATAAACATAACAATCATATATAATACTTTTACAAAGATGAAAACAAATAATGTCATGGCTGTAGTTTAAGTTTTTTTTTTTTTTTTTTGTAAACACAGTACAGGTTCACTTAAAAAAAAAAAAAGAAAAAAAACCCCTTTGTTTTCAGCAAACAAAGATGTTTCTTTAATTCTAGTTTCATATTTTTGTTTTAATTTAACTATATTCATCACAAACACTGCAGTCCACATAAGCGCTGACTTATGTTTAAGATGTTTAGACTGCTGTGTGCATCTCCTGTGAAAGCAGGGCTAAGTTGTGACGCCCCAAATGAGACACGGTGACGCCCATCTGTCAGAGACCAGCTTCATAGTACAGGCCCTTAAAGTGTGAATGAATTAAAAGGACAAATATTTGGTGTTTTGATAGCTTATGACCAATGAACAAATATACAGCAATATACAAAAAAATGAAAATGGGTATAACGTAGGGCTGGGCGATATGGCCTTTTATAAATACCGCGATATTTTGAGGCCATGTCACGATACACGATATATATCTCGATATTTTGCATTACCCTTGAATTAACACTTTGATGCACAAAATCACACCAGTATGATGATTCTATATGTCTACATTAAAACATTCTTGATCATACTGCATTAATATATGCCAATTTTAAACTTTCATGCAAAAAAGGGGATATCACAACTAAGTCAAAGTTGACATAACTGTATTTATTAAACAGTGAGTGGCTCAAACATAAAATTGTCAACAGAAAGTGCACGTTCTGTGCAAAATTGTCACAGAGACATTTCAAAACAAGACATTAGTGCAGGATGCAACTCACATGGCATTTCAAAACACAAAATTAAAGTGCACTTTTTGTACATAATGCCACTACAATATTTTAAAACAAATAGTGCCCTTTTGTGCATGTTGTCATTAAGATGATGTAGCCAATTGTACATTTACTGTTGGTTAATAAATTTTTTCTCTGAGATTAGTTTCTAGGTTCAAGTGTGAGTTGGGAATGATTACTAAGATGTGCAGAGAATAGACAGACAATTTGTTGTTTATAGAAAATAAGTACCATGGATTTATTATATTACAGAAAATAATAATAAACAAAAGTGGTCTCAAAACAGACTCCAGTTCACCCGCTGGGATTTAGCTCAGTTCATAAGGCGTCACAGCCTGGGGAAAAAAAATAGTTCCACTCAAACGAAAAATGAAGTCAGTCCTACCACCCTGGTAGGACTGAAGTTCGTTGGGTTGGTCCACTGGAAGAGAACCTAATTAAATAAAGTTGATCCTACCACCCTGGTAGGATTGAAGTTCATGCGTTCCTGGTAAGAGGATCGGTGCGGCGGTCCTACCGCTCTGGTAGACCTGCAGTTCACCGTCCACTACGTCATCTCCGTGGGTAGTTCACCATCTTTAGATCCATGGGAGGTTTAAAAAACTTGGCCGATGCAATCTGAGTCGCCTATACAAAGTCCTCCGTTCTGCTGCCGATCGCTCCTTTTGTCAGGTGCAAGGCACAACCGCTGGTCTGCACAGTTAGTAAAGTGCTGTCTGCTGAGCACCGGGTGTGCGTGCTACCGTTCATATGCTGCGTTTTCAGCTGCTGCTTGATCGTTTCCCGTATTCAAGCCTTCTCCTCCCGTATCTCATGCTTCCTGTTTATACTAGGATACTGGTCTGTGATTGGCTGGCGTGTGTGCGTGTGGATGAGTGACGTCAGTGCAGTCTATTAGTGCGGTGAAATAATATTGTATATAAATAACTGAAGAGTAGATGTTATAATAAATTTACTTCTGCTAAATATAATATAATTAAATAATATAAATATAATACATTTCTTTATGACGTGGGTTACAATGACATTTCAAAAAAAAAAAAAAAAAAAATCAAAAAAAAAAAAAAAAAAAGACCGCGAGTTTAACGGTATGGTCATTTTCAACACCGCACAGACTACAAGCTGCGATATATCGAGTATATTCGATATATCGCCCAGCTCTAGTATAACGCATATTTGCCTCAATATGAGCATTTGGTTTGTGTGCTGAGTGTCAGCTGTTTTAGACTTACTGTTCAGCATTACAGTGACTCACCAGTGAGAAAGCATTATGTTAACCTCAGCTCACCCTGCAAATGCTCCCTCTACCCAGGACAATAGAGGACGGTAGAGTTACATTCATCCAAAGTCCACTGAAATATACACCGTGTCTTCAAGACGATTTAAAAACATTGACATTAACAATGTTTAATTTGATATCTGTAATGTAATGTTGTTGATTCGATGATTTAATGGTTCTCGAAAAACCACCAACAATGCTTTATTTGTCAGAGATTCACTCATCACAGTAAACAATAAGACAGGAAGTGAATAAACAACAAGGCTTTGGTATTAATAAACAACAGTTATGAATTTATTTACGTTTGTGTTGTTTTTTTGTATATTGATAATTATAGATTAATTCATACTTTGTTTATGTTTACATATTTATTTGTGCATTGGAGAAAATATGCTAGATCACTGACATGTATAGCATAAGGATATATTATACAACACATGACATTGTGCATATTTTGCTCCATAAGGTGTTGTTATAGGACTCAGATTTTCTCTTTCTTTCTGTGTCATTGTCTTTCCCTGTTGAGATGACTTTATTGTCTGTTAACTCATTCACTGCCAGCCCTTTTCAGAGTAGCTAACCCCATATTGGCAGGTGTTTTAGATGATTTTCGCTAAGTTTTTAAGATCCACAGAATATTTTGTACTATGACAATCTGAAACCAGATTCTGAAAGATTAGACTCTCGTTTCATCAGAAAACATAATTTTGTTTCTAGCTTGTTTTGTTCTTTTGTAATCGGCAGTTGAATGGCGGCAAGTTTCACTGAAATTGCCAGTTTGTGACAAAAAGCTCTTTTTCTGAAAAAAACCTATTAGTGACTTTGAAGCAATTATTATTATTATTTTTTTTTTTTGCTTTAGTGACACCTTAACATTAGTTTTCTTCTATAAAACAACACTGAGACCAGGCTTTTGATGGCAAAATTGTTATTTTGCTAACTAGGTCAGAGTTGAATGATTTCTTACTGTATTTTGGCATTCCTCCAAGTCTCTCCCCCGTCATTCTCCACACGCGCAACTTCCTCCTCATCCCGGACGTGCCAAGTCTCACCGCTTGCCTCATTTTTTGATCGTTTTCTCTCACCGTCGCAACACTCTCAATAATCTACTTTGGTTCCACACATGCTCTGGTCAAGTGTGAGCTGCTGGGAACTTCAGCATCAACTCTCGTAGCACCATGTTCTGTCTTTTAATCTCCTTTCCTCTTCCTCTGAGATCTGCCTATCACGGATGATCTCTCATCCAAAGGTGCTCTGCTGCCACCTACATGGCACCAGTTGGTCACTACATCATGGTACAATTAGATATTCACAGGAGCGCTTCGTCACACTGTCTCCTAGCAACCCCAGCCAAAAAATACAAATAGCATCTTTAGACGTCTTTGGCAGTCAATGAGTTAAAGTTGCCAAAATGCAAAGTGGGGTTAATAGTTATTAATTTCACATTTTATTTGCTTTTAAGGACTTAAGGAAGTGGGAGTGTTACGCTGAAATCACGCAAGATTACATTGCGTGAGCTTAACATGTCCATTTGCTACACTTTCATGTTTCTAATGTTTGTGTATCACTGATTTGCTTTAAAGCAGATATTTTATTTTATTTTTTATCTGTATGTAGTAGGGATGTAACGATTAATCGCAAGGCAGTTAAAAATCGATTCATAGGTATCACGGTTGATATTGATTTTCTGAAAATTGAATCGCAGTACTTTTTTTAACCAGCAGAGTTATACCTTTTTATCCACAAGTGTAGGCGGCGGGCAGAGTCTGCTAATACTTTCTTTCTGGCTGCCTTCTACTCTTAAATATGTTAATAAATGATTCATTACCCCTTTAGCACCGAAAGAATATCTGTAATATTTCTTGAATATCTGTAAAAGTCACGTTTTTCTATTAGCTCTGTCTGCTAACATAGCTCCTCTTCTTCACTGCAAGATATCTGCATGCCAACCGACCACTGTGTTGCCAGCGCCCTCTGCTGGTCCAAACAAATATGACGTAAATCAGTGAAATCATGTTTTTTTTTTTTAAAGTCCAATTGTTAAGGCACAAAATACATTTTCAGTTGCACTTTCAAAAAGAAAAAAAACTATTATGCAGTTTTGCATTGTTTATTATAGAACCAGAATTTAAATTAATAGGCTTCATTTTCATTTGTATTATTCCTTTATTTATTTCATTCAAGATTTATTTTTAGTTAAATTGCATTGTTTTGAATAGTTTATCAAGGAATTATTTTGACAATGAAAAATAAAAGGAAAATAATGCAGTATTTTCTAGTTTTTTTCCCAAAAAACAAATTTGTCTACAGTCCCATTTTGTAAAATAAACCGTGAGAGAATCGTATCGTGAACCCAGTATCGTGAATCGAATCGTATCGGGAGTTGAGTGAATCGTTACATCCCTAGTATGTAGTCATTTACATCAATTAATGTCAACGTAGGCAACATTGTTATAAATTCTCATAATTTACTTTATGAAATGCTTTGATGAATCTGATTTGATATCAAACCTGAATGATACCTGAGATAAAATGAGTTAGATTTTTCAAGAATGTTTTTATTGTAATTTTCAATTTGAGAAAAATCATTCTACTGGCTGAATTGGATGCTCTAGAGTGGAGCAGGGTTTCTCAAATGGGGGTACGTGTCATCCTAGGGGTACGCGATGGCGTTACAGGAGAGGAAAATTAACAAATTGTCAGTCTTGGTTCCACAACAGGCGTGAGATGACTGGAAATGATAAACTATAGAAAGAAATCTATTGAGTAGGCAATAAATCAGTGTTTTTTTAAAATTAAAACTGTACATAATGTTAAAAAACTGTATTTCTGCACTTTCACTTTGTGAAATATAAATCTACTTAAACTGAATTGCAATAAAAAAAATATCTGAGCTCAAACATGATCAAAAACTAATTCTAGAAAAAAAAAGGTCTTTGGGGTTGCCAAAAATTCTTGATATAAAAATGGGGTCACGATCCAAAAAATACTGTTTCTTTCCACTTATTTACAAAGTGATATTCTTTAAAATGTGTTATCACTGGTTCATTCCATCATTATGATCTATAGTTGTTTTCTAATGCAGTTGGACAAAGGGAGGGACTTGATTCAGAAATAAAAAGAAGGGGGTATTTGAGCAAAAAAAGTTTGAAAACCACTGTTCTAGTGTGCTAGATTTGTCCCGCGGGCCTTGTGTTTGACACCCGTGATACAAGTGATAAAGTCTAAAGTCCGAAAATTGTAATTTGACACCTGGTTGGAAAATGATCTAAGGAATCTCCTCAAACAGCAGTGCAGGGAAAAATTGATCAACCTGTGGGTATCTGCCCTCTTTTCTTGACTTCCAGGTCTTTAGATGGGCGCCTGCAGGTTTCCCACAAAAAAGGTTTGCCCCACGTCATCTACTGCCGCTTGTGGCGCTGGCCAGACCTGCAGTCCCACCATGAGCTCAGGGCTGTGGACCACTGTGAATTTGCCTTTCACACCAAGAAGGATGAAGTGTGTGTGAACCCATACCACTACCAGAGGGTGGAAACTCCAAGTCAGTGCAGCAAGTACTGCTATCTCCACCATTCATATGAATGTCTTCATTAAAGTGACATTAATCATTGTGCTTTCCCAGTTTTACCTCCTGTGCTGGTGCCGCGTCACACCGACATCCCTGCTGAATTCCCACCACTGGATGATTACAGTCCATCTGTTCCGGAAAACACCAACTTTCCTGCTGGCATCGAGCCCCAGAGTAACTATATTCCTGGTAAGAAAATTCCAAAAGCTTAAGAATTAAGATGCGCTGGTGCAGTGCGAGGGCGCACGGTGGCACGTCCGCCTCACAGCAAGAAGGTTCTGGGTTCAAGACCTGGGTCCTTTCTGTGTGGAGTTTGCATGTTCTCCCCGTGCTGCGTGGGTTTCCTCCGGGTACTCCGGCTTCCTCTCACAATCCAAAAACATGACTGTACGGTTGATTGAAGTCTCTACAATCGCCCATAGGAGTGAATGAGAGTGAGTGGTTGTCTGTCCATGGTGTACCCCCGCCCAGCGCCCAATGAGAGCCGGAGATTGGCACCGGCAGACCCCCGCGACCCTGTAAAAACAGGAATAAGTGGGTTTGAAAATAGATGGATCGATGGTGCAGTGCGATTTGTGAACCTTTTCTAAGAGTGTTTGGAGAGATGGTTTAAAAATTAAAGAAAAAAACCAATATGCAAGCAAGGTTGGGGTCAATTATAATTGTAATCTCATAATTGATGATTAAATAAAATGATGGTGAAATTATAATTATTACTGTAATTTAAAAAATCTGTTGCTGTTGTAATTGAGTTTAGATAATTGACTTTGTAATTGTAATTGTCATGAAAATTCTATAAAATCTATTATAATTTAACGCAAAACTGGGGAACCATGTTACAGTTCTATGTACAGTTCCACACTTATGTAGTTAACAATTATTAAAATATGTTTCATATCAAGCTTTCCCACATTTTACCATTGAAAAAATAAATAAATAAATAAATGTAGGGGTATACTGGGCATAAAAAAGGCTCAGATGTCCACACTAAAAATATTAAAACCTATATTTTCATTGATTAGGAAGTCTAACAAGGTAACCAATCGATAGCAAATAAATTAGATGATAGATATTTGTTTTTAATGTATTTTACAGCTGATTTAGGACCTTTTATCATTAGAGATGCTAATGCAAGAGGAAGGTTAACTTTTTATCAGGTTATTTATTTCAAGCTCAGTAATTGTAATTCAACTTTAGTAATTGAGAATGTAATTGATTTTCTGAGGATAAAAAATAATTGTAATTTAAAGCTGCAATATGTAGGATCATGAGGCGCTCCACACTCTCCCCTCCCCTCCTGAAAAACTCGCCGGTCTTCTTGGGAACGCTTGCGTGCACGCACACAACTGTGGAACTCTTTGCCACTGTTTTCTCCATTGAGACTAGTAACAAATGTATGGACTTTGCCTTGTGCCATTGGAGAGTTTTCTGATGTTTTAGCATGAATTGAAAGCTTGTAACTAGGGATGTAACGATTCACTCAACTCCCGATACGATTCGATTCACGATACTGGGTTCACGATACAATTCTCTCACGATTTATTTTACAAAATGGGACTGTAGACAAATTTTTTTTTTTTGGGAAAAAAACTAGAAAATACTGTATTATTTTCCTTTTATTTTTCATTGTCAAAAGAATTCCTTGATAAACTATTCAAAACAATGCAATTTAACTAAAAATAAATCTTGAATGAAATAAATAAAGGAATAATACAAATGAAAATGAAGCCTATTAATTTAAATTCTGGTTCTAAAATAAACAATGCAAAACTGCATAATAGTTCTTTTTCTTTTAAAAGTGCAACTGAAAATGTATTTTGTGCCTTAACAATTGGACTTTAAAAAAAAAAAAAACTGTCATTGCACTAATTTACATCATATTTGTTTGGACCAGCAGAGGGAGCTGGTAACCCAGTGGTCGGTTGGCATGCAGATATCTTGCAGTGAAGAAGAGAAGCTATGCTAGCAGACAGAGCTAATAGAAAAACGTGACTTTTACAGATATTCAAGTAATATTACAGATATTCTTTCGGTGCTAAAGTGGTAATGAATCAATTATTAACATATTTAAGAGTAGAAGGCAGCCAGAAAGAAAGTATTAGCAGACTCCGCCCGCCACCTACACTTGTGGTTAAAAGAAGTACTGCGATTCAATTTTCAGAAAATCGATATCAACCGTGATACCTATGAATAGATTTTTTAACTGCCTTACGATTAATCGTTACATCCCGACTTGTAACACTCACTGCTGTGGGGACAGTAAGAGGCTCACAGCCTCTGCTCTACCTCCTGGTCCCAGCTGATCAGAGCAGACACACTCCACATTGCAAATGAAATGGGTCTGTTTTCTGTTTCTACTTTTGATAATGTTTCTTATAGGTTTATAAGCTATTTATTCCATCTGTTATCACTCTCTCTTTGACTCGCGTCAGACTGTGCACGGACTGAAAACTGATTGCTCACAGTCCGCCACACACCAAGGGTTAGGTTTAAGTCACGTGACCTAAACTGGCCAATGAGGGACGCTGCGTACGGATAGAATGTCGGTATACTTATAACGGCAACTGTACGGATAGCCACTGCCGATTATAATTGAATTGTAATTGAACATGGGTAATTGGAACTGAAATGTAATTGATACCAACTCTGTATGCAATATTGTGGAAACGTTGAGAAAATGAAGTTTTATTGCACTTCTCAAAGTGTGTGGCACGCCCCCTGGTGGGGAACAGAGGTACGACAGGTTGGGAGTGACAAATCAGGAGGAAATTTTCAATTTAATGCTAATCTTCTTAAAAACCTTTCTTCATTGACAATAAAGATCAATAACACTAAACAAAACGCCTACACACACACAAAGTAATAATGAGAATGGAGCAGAAATTAAGAGCATTATGTTATTAGACTGAATTAGATATGCGACCGAGAACAAACTGTACCGTGGAACTAAAGTGCAAAAATAGTCATTTACGTCGGCATGTGAAGTGGAGCAGAACAGAGCATGTTGAGCAGCTCCTTTTCTTACACAGTAATTTGAAAGTGAAAACAGCACTATTGTTAATTATCTGCATATTTACAGTCCCTGGCATTATTAATTCATCGTGATTTTTTTTTTATCCATCCACCTTTTATTTAAAAACCCTAATTCCACAAATGTTTGAGAGCTGATAATGTAGGTTTTGTGTTTTTAAAAACTGCTTTGTTTGTGCACAGCAAAATGTTTAGTTTTTTGTGGGATTTATGCTGCTCATTTAAGTTTTGTTTGGAAGTCTTTATTTATTTTTACTAAATAAGCTTTTGTGTTAGATCAGATTGAATTATTTGAACAAGCTAATATTTTATTTATTTTTATATATATTTATTTTTTTTGTAATATGATTACCATTCGATTTGGTATTTTGATATACATAAAGATAATAGTGATATATTTGTTTGGTTACTTTAATTAACGGATACTGACATATACCTTGTTTAAGAGTATGAAATAGCCACAAAGTGAGGAAAAAAAGAAAGATGCGTAAAAAGGGTATTACGTAAAATCGACTTTCAACATTTATATCATGTTACTATGTCATTCCCTCATTAAAAACATGCCTGGAGTGTTGCCTTGGCTCATTCATCTATGTTTGAGGAATCTTTAAAAACGTCCATTTTAGGTGTAGCTACACCTGAGTCCTCCTAGGAACGCCCCCACCTCCTGGAGACGCCTCGACCCTTTCGTCACCAGCCGAGTTACCGCTCCACAGCAGAGCCCCTCCCCCTCCTATGTTCTCTTCCTTAGTTCAGCACCCGCCTCCGCATATTTAGCTTTTCATTTACTTATTTTAAATACTTTTGTAAGAAACCCATGGCTTATGTTGTTTGTACTCATTAATGTACGCAATAAAATAAAAATGTAAATAACACTCGTACCCCTCCCCCCGCTTTCAACCTCGTCAAATTAGCTGCAGTCACAGCAAACAGCTGAGAGATAACTGTGTGTGAATCTGTTTACGCTGTTCATCGTAGTAGCTGCCTGCCTTTTCAGATGACTGCTTTAAAACAAGAGCTTATTTGAAAGTGGATTAAGTACACAGACACACAATGCGATCCCTATTCTGGACTACTGAACCAGCAGCACGGGTATGTGCGTGTGTTGGTGACAGAGATCTCCGTCCGTACGTTAGCATTCCTCACTTTGATAATCATTATAATGTATTGTAGCGATGTCAAAATATAGAAAGTAGCCAAATACAGCGCACAGAAAAACAGAAGTAAACAACAACCATGCGTGTTTGTATGAGTACTGAAGGGGGAGTGTTGATGGGCGTGTCAGACAAGCTTGGAGTTTCTTAAAGAGACAGAGGCGAAATCGAGGTGTCATGAACCGTGTGCTACAGAGGGAAATTTATTTTGTTTTCTTTTTTTTATATACTGTATTTGTATTTTCCAAAAAAAATTGGGTAGCATAGTTATTTGAGTATGACTCAGAATGGTACTATGTGCCTGAAAAAACATGATACTCCACGTAATATTTGTTGATCTATGGAGTCGTAGCACCCTGAATCGTGAGGTCCCTTAGATGACACACCCCTAACCTGTTCCATGTTAGTTCAATACATTTCAAAATGTGTTATTTGTCAGGATTATTTGAGGGGTAATGAGCGCATGTGGGGCTTGAAAGTTCACCTTTGTTCAAAGTGGGAAATACCCCAAAAATGATAGAGAAGCGCTGCATTATTGTGTGTTTAATGGTGTATAAATCAGTTCCTACATCACTCAAACATTCCTTCTTCTTTCTACTCCTGTGTTGCAGAGACGCCGCCCCCGGGCTATTTGAGTGAAGATGGCGAAGCAAACGAGCACCAGCTCAATCACAGCATGGACACAGGTGAGTCAAAACTGTATCTGTAACCAAAGCCCACACTGCTGTAATTACACCTCACCATGTGCCTGAACCAGCCCTTTATTATTATTATTACCATTTCTATTTCAGGGTCACCCTCCCTGTCGCCCAATCCCGTGTCGCCCACAAACGGCAACCTCGGTAAGTAAAACCAAAGAGGTCAGCTTCACTCACTGTCATAATCTTTCTTTGAGTTTGACAGGAAGTTGTTTATTTATTTCAAGTAATCCAATCTATTTTTAACTAATGCTGTTTCGTTGTGTAAACCAGTGTTTCTCAAACTTTTTTTTTTTTACTTTCTTTATTTTGTTTCTGAATCCTAGTACCCCCTTTGAACGATTGATAACACACATTTTAAAGAATCTAATTATGTAAATGAGCAGAAATAAACAATATTTAGTGCAGTGGTTGCCAACCTTTTTTGGATCGTGACCCCATTTTGATTTCAAGAATTTCTGGTGACTCCAGACATTTTTTTTTCTTTCTAGAATTAGTTTTTTTTTTTTATCACGTTTGAGCTCAGATATATATACTGTGTATATATATATATATACTGCATTTTGGTTGAACTAGATTTATATTTTACAAATTGAAAGTATAGAAATACAGTTGCTTAAGATTATTAATTTTTAAATAATATTCAAAATTCTATTTTAATTTTTCAGAAATTTTATTTGTCAATTTTTCTCGCTCTCTCAAGTTCCCCCTATAGTGTCACTGCGTACCACGAGGGGTACACGTACCCCCATTTGAGAAGCACTGGTGTAAACATTAAACCAACAAAAGCAAAGCAGGGGGACTTAGGGGCATTGGAATGTGTTTAGATTTATTTACAAAGTATTGTCTGAAATTGAAAATAAGAGGCATTGCTTTTAGTTGTTTGTAATGATCGTCGTGACAAATCCCACACTTAGTTTGTAATATTTTGTGTAGATTACATATCATATGCTGTAAATACGCTCCTTCCACAGGGCTGTAATTGTGGGAATGTGATATGAATGAAGGCCTCTTCTGTTCCAGATAATGTAATAAACTCCTGAAGGTTATTATTTAAAGAAAGTAAATGGGTCCGTGACGTCTTGGCCATTCCTGGGCGGGGCCACGAGGGTCATGGGAAAGAGCATTTGAAGAAGAATCAAAGGCAACCATAACAGCAGCTTGTCGTAGATCTTTAATCCTGAGTCCACTTGTAAACTTCCTGTCGTCCAGAATTGGGTTCAATTGTAATTGTGTAATAGATAATTAATTATAATTGTAGTTTTTAAAAATCTATTGCTGCCGTAATCGTAATTAAATTGTAATTGACTTTGTAATTGTAATTGCCATGGAAATTCGACAAAAACATTTTGAATTGTAATTTAACGCAAAACTGTAGAACTATGTTACAATTTTACGTACAGTTCTACACATGTATATTAAAATGTTTCATATTAAGCTTTCCCACATTTTGCCATTAAAAAATAAAAATAAAAAATTGAAATCGAGGGGTATACTGACACAAAAAATGGTATGGAACCCATGCCAAAAATATGAATACCTATATTTTCACTGATTAGGAAGCCTAAGAAGGTAACAAATAGATAGAAAATAAATTAGATGGTAGATATTTGTTTTTAGTGTATTTTACAGCTGATTTAGGACCCGTTATCATGAGAGATGCTAACACAAGAGGGAGGTTAACTTTGATTAGGTTATTTATTTCAGGCTCAGTAATTGTGATTTATTTGTAATTGAACTTTAGAAATTGAGAACGTATTGTAATTGACTTTCTGAGGATGAAAAATAATTGTAATTGGAAAAAATACTGGTAACTGTAATCATAATTGAAAACGTAATTGTGACTGAGAAATGTAATTGACCCCAACCCTGCTGTCGTCTCAGACTTGCAGCCCGTGACGTACTGTGAGTCAGCGTTCTGGTGTTCCATCTCCTACTACGAGCTGAACCAGCGCGTAGGAGAGACGTTCCACGCGTCCCAGCCTTCACTCACAGTGGATGGATTCACTGACCCGTCCAACTCTGAGCGCTTCTGTTTGGGCCTGTTGTCCAACGTCAACCGCAACTCAGCCGTAGAGCTCACACGCAGACACATCGGTTGGTATTTAACGACCAAATCATCTGTTTTCTACGTGTGCTGGTTTTAATGTGCATGGTGACACCTGGTTCTTCCTTTTCCTTTTTCAGGTCGAGGTGTGAGATTGTACTACATCGGGGGGGAGGTGTTTGCAGAGTGTTTGAGCGACAGTGCCATCTTCGTACAAAGCCCCAACTGCAACCAGCGATACGGCTGGCATCCCGCAACCGTGTGCAAAATACCTCCAGGTCAGTGGGACGCTGATGCATGATCACTACTTAAAAAAAGGTTAGAAAAATATTTTAGAGCAGGAGTGTCAAATTTTTTAGTTCATGGTTCAAATACAAAGTAGTTTGACATTAAGTGGGCCACAGAATAAAGGCAGGAAAATGAGTCATTTTAACATTATTGTATTCTAGTTTGCACTTCCACAAACAAATATTAAGTATGTAAGGCACTGACAATATCCTAGTAATAAGTGACAGATATCATTCACTGCAGAATCTTCACCAGAAGTCCTTGATTTTGTGACCAATTTTGAAAATTAAATTTGGGGAAATTTTGTGGACAAATTGCATTTTTTTGAAAAATTGAGTTCTTTCAACAATTTGAGCTTAAAAATGACTGCAATCATTTTATACAGTATTCGCGTGAAAAAACTGATCCCTGCAAATATTGTTGCGTATCATTGAATATGTGAAATAGGATGGGCTACAACTGAATTGTGCTCCGTGTTTTCTGTCATTTTACTTCGAGTGTTATATGCATGAAAATGACAGATGAATATACAGCTGGTCTTTGTTTATGGAATTGGCCAAAAATGTTGTTTAATTCATGTTGGTTCTGCTGTGGGATTTTCTTTAATCGACAGTGTGTTTGTTTTAGGCTGCAATCTGAAAATCTTCAACAACCAGGAGTTTGCTGCTCTCCTGGCTCAGTCGGTGAACCAGGGCTTTGAGGCCGTCTACCAGCTCACCAGGATGTGCACCATACGCATGAGCTTTGTCAAGGGTTGGGGAGCAGAGTACAGGTAAATGACCTTTGAGCAAACCAAGCTGTTAGCGACAATTTTATAAATTCAGTCGGTCGTGTTTTAAGACATCCCCCTCGTCACTCTCTTTTATGCACCTTATAGTTGCATATTCACAAGAAAAAAATATTTACTTTTTTAGATTTTATGAAAACGGACAAATAAATAGTCTTTGTTTGGCAAAATAATGGGCATGACAAATCGTAAATGTGGTTAAATTGCCAAAAATAAGCTTTAAATATGGTGAAATTAGGTTAAAAGTGACAATAATGGGTCAACATATGTGACAGTAGGTGGAAAGAGTTTATACAGTAAGTGCCAAAAATATCTTGAAAGGGGAAAAAAATGTGCAGAAAATGCATGAAAATTTGACGGAGAAGTGTCAGAAATGGGAGTAATGTAGCAAAATGCATTAAAAGGAGAAAGAATATGGCAAGAAAAAGTGATAAATAGGTTCAAATATGGCAAGTTTGGTGTAGTTGCAGAAAAAGGGTAAAAATAATCAAAAATGGGCTTAAATTGTTTAAAAATATTCTTAAGTTAACTCATTCAATGCCAGCAATTTTCAGAGCAGCCAATTCGATATTGCCAGGTGTTTTAGATGATTTTCACTAATCTTTCAAGACCCACAGAATATTTTGTACTGTGACAATCTGAAATCAGATTCTGAAAGATTAGACTCTACTTTCATCAGAAAGGGTTTTTTTTTTTTTTTTTTTTTTTGGTTTATAGCTTGTTTCGTTCTTCCGTAATCAGCAGTTGAATAGAGGCAAGTTTCACACGAATGGCCAGTTTGTGACAAAAAGCATTTTTTTTTTTTGCTTTAGTTACACCTCAACATTTGTTTCCTTCTATGACACTACAAAAACAACACTGAGACCGGGCTTTTGATGGCAACATTATGTTGCTATCTGGGTCAGAGTTGAATGGATTTCTTACTGTATTTTGGCATTCCTCCAAGTCTTTCCCCCGTCATTCTCCACACACGCAACTTCTTCCTCCTCCCGGACATGCCGAGTGTCAGCGATCCTTTTATCTCACTATCGCGACACTCGCAATAGTTTATTTATTTCCACACACGCTCTGGTCGAGTGCATTCAAAATAATTTTGTAAATGTTTTGTATATTTTTTATGTACTTTTATTTTCTGTTATTTCTGCATATCTTTGTGGTCATTTTGTGTATTTTTGTAGTCTTTTTATTTATTTTATTGTCATTTTGTATGCATTTGAAATCATTTTGTAAAATGTTGTGTATTTTGGTTTTAATTATGTACTTTTGGGAGTCATTGTGTGTTTACTTCAGGGGGGTGCAAAAATGTCTGGAGACCGCATCTGGGCCCTGGGCCACCAATTGCCCATGTATGCTTTGAACCATGGTTTGCTACGTGTAATAAAACCTTTACTCTGTGTTGTATACAGGCGTCAAACCGTGACCAGCACCCCCTGCTGGATAGAGCTTCATCTCAACGGTCCTCTACAGTGGCTGGATAAGGTCCTCACACAGATGGGCTCTCCCAGCATCCACTGCTCCAGTGTGTCCTAGGGACCCCACCCACATGTTTCACCTCTTTCACCACAACCACATAGGAAAAAAACAAGACTTCAGGAACAAAACAAAAAAATCTTTTTTTTTCTCATTATGTCTGACATGTATAAAGCACTTTCCCATTGTTTCCTCCAATCAACATGATTTTAGGACCGCTGATCACTCCTAATCAGGGTCTACACACACACACTCGCACACCTTCATCCCATCTCATCTTTTTTTTTTACCTCCTCTCAGATCTCCATTGTTCTCCGAGCTCACTTGCGTCAAACTCAAGGCCTGGGGGCCCAAATCCAGCCCTTCAGAGCATCCGATTCAGCCCACAGTAGAAACTGAAAATGAATCATTGGTTAAATTACCAAACAATTCAGTTTGAAGTTATTGTTGAAAAAACTTCCTGCAATTTTTCCTCAAATTATTCTACAAAATCTCCCCAAAATAAAATAGGTCAAAAAAATCAAAGGACATTAAGTATTTGTCACTTATTGCTTAGATATTGTTCCATACTTTGTGTCTAATTCGTTACTGGAAGTGAAAACTTTGGCACATTAATGTTGAAACTGTTTGTTTTCTCATCTAAAACCCGTGGCCCCCACATGATCCAACTGGTCCATATTTGGCCCCTGAACTAAAATGAGTTTGACACCCCTGTCCCCAGCACTTTCATTATCCACACATTTCACTACTTTTTTAATTCTGTGAATTAGATAAAATTGAGAATACATTTCCATCTTTGATGATTCTCTACCATTGTTTGTCACCATTGAATTGGGAATCCTAGTCATCTGCTGACTGACAGAAAAAAAGTTATATTTAAGTAATGCTTTAAGTACAAGGTACTTTACTTTGCTCATACCATGGAAAGTTCTGATGGACTTAAAAATATTCAGCATTATTGTCCCTTATTATAAAAGCCCTTTTATTAAAACTATTTTACTCAGTAAAAAAAGAGACATTTTCTAAGTTATTTTTTCATATTGTCTTGCATGGGAATATATTTTTGTTATTGCCCAATATGATTGTACATAAGTATTTATAGCTTGTGATTTGACTTGTGTTGCTTAAAAAAGTGGACCTGACTTTATCTGTGGCACGAGACTAAACACATGAATAGTTTAGCTTTAATGACCCTGTGTTAATTGGTTCCTTCGTGGGACAATGCACCAGCCAGGGTTGGGGTCAATTATAATTGTAATTGATAATTAATTACAATTATGGCATGATTATAATCGTTATTGTAAGTTTAAAAACCCTTTCGCTGTTGTGATTGCGTTCAGATAATTGACTTTGTAAATGTAATTGTAACATGGAAATTACAATTTAATTAAACTCAAAACAGTCCTATGGCTTACGTGTTATATGTAGTTAAAAATTATTAAAATATGTATTTATATCACATTTTCACACTTCCTGTGATTGAATCTGCACTCATACTGGTGAGAAGGGTTAGCGGCTAGAATTAGGATATAATAGATTTATTTATTTTTTTAATAGGGACGGATACAAAGAGTAACAATGCTGTGAATGTAACTGTAAGTAATGTTTATTTCTATAGCACCTTTCACAGACAGAGGTCACAAAGTGCTCTACATATCCGCTCATGTTCACACTCACATTCACACACCAATGGGACAGAGCTGCAATGCAAGGCGCTAGTCAACCACTTGGGTTCAGTGTTTTGCCCAAGGAGACTTCGACACATAGACCAGGATCGAACCCCCAACCTCTCGATCAGAGGATGTAACTTGAGCCACGGTGCAGGAATGTGGCAATTCATGTAGCTTTTAGATGGTGCCCCCTGGATGTCCCTAGCCCGTTCGGTTCCCAAAATATCGTTGAGTTTTCGATATTTAACAAACTGCCAACTTTTAAACGGAAGCTCGCCGAGACCCACGTGTGATACTGCTGACTCGCTCGTACCGGAGCCCAGACAGATGGATAATGGTTCCATCCCACCAACATCCTCCCATTCAGTGCCACAGGTCATTTTATCCCTCCCATAGGTGGAGACAAAACCAACCTCTCGTTATTGACTTTTGGTATTCTGTGAAAATCATAAATTCTCCACACATTTTCTGGTTTTTGGTTGAAGTGACTGTAACTACGTACCCAACACGATAGGAGGGTGGGACCAGAGTCAGCCCTCATCATAAAGGACTGACTTTCCAACCATCTTATAGACCTAGGGTTAGGGTTGGAGTGTGTGCTAGGTGTATAAATGTGGATGGGTATTCAAATTAGGTGTTTAGGTTTTTGGGTTAAGGTTTATGGTTAGATTTAGGGATTGGGCCAACCCTGAGGAATCGAGATCAAAGGGACTGGGGTTAGGATTATGGTTACAATCTCCTTACTGGTTGGACCTCCGATGGAAAATCCGATAGCAGGGTTGGGGTTAGAGTTAAGGACAGGGCTAAGATTCTACTAACTGAGGTTGGGAAAGGGTTAGGGTTAGGTTAACAGTTCGGATAAAAGGTTTGGGTTAATGTTTAGGGTTGGGGATGGGGTTAAGGTTAGGTAGGGGAATGTGTTTCCTCAATGAGACACCCCGGGGAGTTCAGGGACTCCCCCAGTTGGATAGGGAATCAAAGGTAGGCACAGGATGACGCTTGTTATTCGTGATCCTCTTTTCTTTGTGTCACTCATCAAAAAGGTTTTGTGAATTTGTATCTGTATAATGCAGTCAGTGCAGTGTTGTAAATATAGGTTTGGGATGCGGTCAACCTTGAAGAATGGAATAGAGGGGTCAAGGGCCAGGATTACGGTTAAGGTTGGAGTTCAGATGGAAGATTCGATAGCAGGCCCACTTTTTGTGCCTAGGGTTCAGGGCAGAGCTAGGGGCTGGGTTGGGATTAGGGGTCCAACTCCCTGAAAAACCTCCAGTGACCTAAGGTCAGGGTCAACCTACCGGGTTAGGATAAGGGTCAAATTTAAAGTACTCTATAGAGTATTACTAGGGTCGGGGCTGGGCCTCAGAGTGGGACCCGTGCCTAGGATTAAGTCTAAATTCTCCCATAAGGGATGGCTTCTAGGGTTGGGAAACCCCTGCGTCCCTCGCCCAGCTGCTCCCTGAAGACAAGCGAGTTCTTACCGACAGAGACTTATGCGTGTTCAATTAATCCTTCCTTTATTATCTCATCTTCAACTCACTGGGCGCCATTGTACCCACATTACTAAACCACAGCCGCTCCACTTCTGTTCCTGTTAGTATGGGCAAAATCCAGACCCTTAAACGTGACCGTATCCAGAAAACTCAACTCTTGTGAATACGCCGTTGGCACTAATTTAATGGAGGGGTGGTGCGAATTGAGCGTCTCTAGGAACTGATCAAACTCTCTCCTGGAGTGTTCCCATACCCCCAGATACCGGAACATCATGTTTGGGGTTTTCTCACATTTTGGCCAAACCGTGGACTCCCACTCTGCCATGTACAAGTTTGCATAAGACGGCAAAAATCACTTACCCATTTAACCTGAAGGTACATCCTAGTATCAAATTGGAAATCATTCCTAGTAAGGTTGAGTCTCAGAAGTTCCATCAGTAGCTCATCCGGACGTCAGACAATCGGGTGCCTACTGTGGGCGGATCTCACTGCCTCTAACCTCCTCTCTGTATCAATGTTTGTTTACAAACTTTCTACGTCCAGGGTGAACAGGAGGGCGTTCACTGAGGGGGAAACCCCCTGGATCTTTGGTAAGAAATCCCCCGTATCCCTGATGTATGTGGGGTGCAATTTTGACAGGAGATTGAGGTAAAACTTTGCTAACTGTGCTGACCTAGCGGATTCACTGCCACAGTCCGAAACAATGGGTCTCCCAGGTGGGAATTTCCCCGGCCTTAGCCATATGCCCTGGTCCTTGTGGATTTTCAGTAAGAGATAAAACTGTCTGGGCCTAGGGGGGTCGGTACCTTTAAGAATACTCCATCTCGATGTTCCCAAAACTATGGGTTGTGGTAGGGGTAAGTAGTATTCCCTATTCTTCAGTTGCCTTTCTGCTTCCCCTCGTCCATAATGACCACCATTGCCCCCTTATCTGCTGGTTTGATCATTATTGGTCTATTCTGCAATAGCTCCTACAAGGCGTTATCTTCCTCTGGCTTGAGATTAGGGATTTCCGGTGAACTTCTAGTCCCCGACGCCTCTCCCCTATCCCTTTCTATTAGCTCCAAGAGCTTTGGTGGCAATTTCGATGGATCAGGTTCCCATCTAGACCGTACGTGGAACAAGGTTGAGGGACCTGCTCTACCCCCGAAATATGCCACCAGTTTTAGCTTGCGGTGATACTCTGCCACCTCCCCTTTTCCCATTTTATGGGAATCCGGTCCCGTCTAGTTGTCGGAGCAAATGAAAACCCCTTCTGGAGCAGATCCTCATGTTCCTCCCTGATCTGGGGCGATGTGCTCAAATTAAAGACTCTCCCATGGCCCCCCCATTTCGCCCCTGGATTCCTGGTTAAATCCATTCTACCATCCCAATGTTTTAGTATCCGTACAGCTGACCCTGCCTCGTTCCCTCTGCCAAAGGGTTCCCCCCTTGATCTTCCGGTGGCGCTCCCGAGGGGCCTGGTTCCAAGGTCCCTTCCCCCTCCTCTAGCCTCAACTGGGCATGTCCGTCCAAGCTCCCCTCTCCTCACCCTCCGTTGCCTCGGATGCTTACCCACCCCCTGAGCTAACGGGTCAGTTTCCTGTAACTCCCTTTTTATCCTCTTCAGCTGCCATTCCCAGTATCACTCCCCTCCCAATCTCTGGAAGAATTGTTCCACCACCCCCCCCATGCTTCCCTTCTCTTGGAGTCTGAGTGACTCCTAACTGTTCGTATTAACTCCCTCTTTTTATTTTTGTAGTGTCTCAACAGCCACCCCTGTGCCTCCCAATTTACGTCATTACGGGGTCCTATGTTGAAGCACCTCCAGACCACCGACCAGTCCGTACAGGCTTCCCTCAACCATATCTCTATCTCTGTACTCAATTGTCGGGAGTTGTCCTCCTGTCTGTATATATCTAACCTGTCCAGGCATCGCTGCACCCGGATCAGCTGTTGTATGGGCCCAGTGGGTCCCCCGAGCAAGCCGGGTTGTTCCCCGGAGCCCCCCGCGGGCATCCCATATCCTGAAATCACATCACATCCCCATTTATAAAAGGCCCTCTCCCTTTGCGTGTTCTCCCCTTATAGCCACCCCATCGTTCTCTGTCCTTCCCAAAAAAAAACCCAGAGGCGTCCCTAAATGAAGTGCAATGATGGCTATGTGTCTGGCAGGGACTACGGAGTAGGTCGCCATCCAAAATTATTATTATTAAAATGACTCTCCATCCGATTACTCGAGGGCCCATCCCCTATATGGTATGTCTGAACAAGTCAAAGATCAGGAAAACGGAAGTTCTCAACTAAAAAAAGAATCTCAAACTTTGCCTCTAATTTAATACAAGTGTGTGAAATTGTAACTGAGAACGGAATTGTAATTGACTTTCAGGGAAAAAATAATTATATTTTATTTGTAATTGTAAAAAATGACAGTTGCCATAATCGTAAGTGAATTGTAATTGAACATGAACATTTGAAAGCGTAATTTTAATTGACCTCAATCCTGGCACCAGTTATACCAGTTTAATAACTGGGATATTTGACCTGCAGTGGATCAAAGGCACCACCTGACTTTGATGTGTAGGTTATATTATGATTTAATCCAGTGAAAGTGTCTCTGTGGGTAATTGTGACTGTTGTTCTGCTTTAGCTGTGACTTCCTTGTCTGATAAATATGTTAAAGCACATGTACAGTGCGACAGTATTATTAGGCATGTGTAATATATGCTCACTGTCCTTGGGTTAACGTGTTAATCTCACACTCGTGTACAGCAGGGTTGGGGTCAAGTACATTTTTCAGTTACAATTATGTTTCCAATTACCCATGTTCAATTACGATTACAGTGACCAGCATTTTTTTTCCAATGACAATTAAATTCCTATATATATTATCCTGAGAATTCTCAATTACTAAAGTTACCAGAATGAGCTTTTATTTTGGTACTCCCAGTGAATTTGCATATTAGCTAAATATTTAGTTTCACCCATGACTTTTAGATTTAATATTTAACATTTAGATATAAAATTGACATTTTTGCTTGAAACACATTTTAATAATTAACTACATATATGTAGAACTGTAACATGGTTCCCCAGTTTTGCATTAAATTATAATTGACAATTTTTAGAGTTTCCATGGCAATTACAGTCCATTATCTAAATTCAATTAACAGCAGCAACAGATTTACAAATTACATTTATGCAATTATAATTGACCCCATCCCTGGTGTACAGTACTGTAGACTGAGTCACCAGGTTAACCATGTGATGTGGTCACATGGTTTAAAGCTACGGTACATTAGGTAGTAGCTCTGTATCACTACTGCTGTCCCTTTCTTCGTTGGTGTTTTCTGTCGCAAGTCTTACGTACATGATTTTACATGTAGCCTAATATTTGTTCTCCAATGTTCAACCAGTGACATTTTAATAAATTGCAACAGAAATACGACTTCCTTGGAGTGTTGGAACTTCATTGTGTGACGATGTTTATTGTAGCATTACAAAGAGGTTTTACAAAATGTTGCAATGTTTGCTTATTAACGACATAAAAACAGCTGCAGCTCATGATGCCACTCAGAGGAAATGCCTTATTAGAGCCCCACATGAAAAAAGAAATGTGATAAAACTCAAAATGTTACAACTGAGCCCAAAACGGAAAAAAAAAAATTTTGCCCAAAATGTAACAAGTTGTTAGATTATGTGGCAGACACACAATTGTGTAATTTTATTACGTCATCAGGGGTTCCTGCAGATCCTTATAAAGTCTTAAAAGGCCTTAATCGTAATGTCTTAAATCAATGTTTCAAAAGTCTTACATTTGGACACAATCTTTACACATGTACAAAATGTAAATTTAACAAAAATTGTCTGCCCAACAAAGTCTTTTTTGTTGTTTTATAGATTTCTGGCTATTTTCAGAGTGATTTTGATTATTTCATTCTTTTTTTTTTTTGTATATTACTGTCATTTTGTGTGTTTACTTTGGGGGGGGGGCACCAGTTGCAGCTCTGCACTAAACACCAGAAAAAAAGTTGACCCTAACTCTGTGTAATTAATGTGGTGTTTTTTTTTCCCCCAATAATGTGTACTGTGAAGTTGATCTTAAATTTAATTTCAAATGGCAATAAAAAGTCTTGAATTTAATTTGACTAAAGCTGTAGGAACTCTGATCATAGTGAGTCAATGATTTATGGATTATTTATCTGTAGTGCTTCAAAGTAGAGTGTAGTATCATACACAAATGTGTGTATTATTAACGCCTTTTGGAGAACAATGACACTTTTGGTAACTTCATATAATTTTACACATATATATATATAAAACAAAGTTTTCCCATTTTGGGGCTTAGCATTTTCTTACATTATTGACCAGTTGTAACATTTTGGGCTCAAACATGCCTGCTATATTTGAAACAGTTTTAAGCCTTAACTTGGCTGTAAAATACCTTAAAATCATGTTGAAAATGTGTATTTTTAAATAGTACACTTATAATATTGGATTTTGAGACAAAAACCTTAATCATGCAGGAAACTTTAGTTTTTTTAGGGGGACATTAGTCACATGAAGCAATTTCTCACATTTTGTCTGAATTCATGAATTGGGTTTAAAAAAAAAAAAAAAGTTTAATAAGAACTTATATAACCTTATGTTTACCCTGATAGTTCTGATGTTTTAAATTCAATCTGTCTCTAATCTAATTATTTATGGGGTCCACCTCAAGGTTGACTTTTTCATATGCCCCATTATGAGTGATTTTTATGTTTAATATAGCATTTTTTGCTGGAAACAATGTTTTGCTTTGAATAATGAAGCTTAATAAATAACCTCTTAAAACATACTTTTATTGGAGAGCCTTCCCTGATTTTTGTAACGTGTTTTGAAAAGTCCTATACAAATAACTTTTTTTTTGTTACCTATTTATATGCATTAGTTTTTTACAACTCTAAGAATAAGGCACAAAATATGTTTGAAATAATTAGATGTACCAAAAAAAATGGATCAATAAAACCCCACAAAATGATTATCAGTGTTTATCCACCTGATGATTTATGACTCAGAAAAAGGCTTTTCTTATGATACACTGATATTTCAAATTTTACTTCAAAAGTTTATAATTATAATAAATCCCATAATTTAGCGTTTTCATTTGTGGAGAGCAACAACGTGGATCTGTTGGGAGGTCAAGGAATGATGGGAGCGACGAGGCCAGGTCTCAGGAAGCTTTATTTAGCTTTCTTCACCAGATGATAACCCGTCCACCTCGTCTTCTTCACCACCGATGGCCATCCAGAACGCTTTAGCCACCTACAAAACACAAAGGAAACGTACGCCTTTAATTTATGAACAAACCAACGATGGGACATAAATAGTTCAGCTCTGAGGACGTTTCCCACCTTCTCTGCATGAACTTTTCTCTGCTCGTGAGGTAATGAAGAAGCTTTGTCTGCAAAATGAAACATAAAACATCTTCAAATTACGGACTGATCGATAGACATCTTGAAGGGTTGCTAACTTTTCCCAACAGTGAGCATACTCCTCACCATCCACTAATCTCTATCCAAAAACATAGTCATGAATAAAAAAAAAAAGTCAACATTTACTTTTCTTGTATTTTTTTTTTTTAAGAAAGTATCTATTCATACGGTTGCTGTACGGACAACCCCCGGTGCTATTGGTACGTTTACCAAGTACACGTACGTAGCGTCTAAGGGTTAGGTTTATAACCCTATATCGCAACAATTTTTAGGGTTAGGTTTAGTCTTTGTCACGTGACCTAAACTGGCCAATGAGGGGCGCTGCGTACGGATAGAATGTTGGTATGTTGATACGGTAACCATACAGATAGCCACTGTCTTTTTTTGTAGTGCTTATTTATTCATTTTTAATCTTATTCTAACTATTGTTATTGGCTGGGCAGACACACATGCATGTCTGTTGCCGTGTGTATGTGTGGCTACACTATGTTCACTATTTTGCTTGTATACCCTCGTGTATACATATTTTGGGTGCTAGTATACAGGGTTTGTTTTTGAAGAGGACTGATTGGGTTTGGGGGGTGGGGGCAGAGAAAATGTTAGATATTTTTCCCTATATATATATACATATATATATTTTTTTTTTTTATTATTATTTTTCATTGCACCTTTGTAATACACCTTTTTTTCTGGAAATAAAGAGTTGAAACATATTTACCTTTCATTTCTTTCAACTTTGTAAACAGACGTTCAAAGTTATCCACGTCCACATCCCCAGATGTGAGGTTGGCGAGCTCCTGAATGTCTAAATCTGTCATTGCATCTACAACACACACACACACACACACGCACACACACACACACGCACACACGCACACACGCACACACACGCACACACACGCACACACACGCACACACACGCACACACACACACACACACACACACAGTTGTGTTAAATGAAGTGATGATATAATTCAAAGTATAAACTGTATTTTCACTCGTACCTACTACTGACTGCTCCTGTGCTGCTGCTGCTGGGCTGTGTACTTCTGTGTGGTTGGACTCCTCGTTTACCAGAGCTCCCTCTACTGGTAGACTGGAGGACTGCCACAGGAAAGATGTAGAGTACACTTATTTACGGTAAACAAGTGGTGGGAATCCACTAAAAAAAATGTATCTAATTATTTAGGGACTTTATATTTAATTAATCCCAATTAATTAAAAAACAATATTTGACATGAGAAGCTAGGTTTTTCCAATTTAAATGTATTTTGGTATCTGACAGAATCAGTGAAAACAATAAATGAGCTTAAACAACAAAATAGTGTTTATTATTTCCATCACGTGTACTATGAATAAAGAACATTATGATATGGTCATTAGGTAATTGATAATTAATTACAATTTTCACACTATTATAATTATAATTGGAGAAAATATGTTGCTGATGTAATCGTAATTGAATTGTAATTGAGTTCAGATAATAGACATAATTGTCAATCGGCAATTACAATTTAGACACAAACCTGTGGAACCGTGTTACAGTTCTATGTATTGCATTATTAGTTAATCAATATTAAAATGTGTTTTCATATCACGTTGTCCCACTACCAGTCACTTCTCTTCAGCATTGTTTTACCATTTAAAAAAATAAAAATTAAATCTATGGTTATACTGACAGAAATAAAGCATCAGACACCCACAACAAAAATATTAAAACCAATATTTTAATTGATTTGGAAGCTTAACACGATAACCGAGAGATGAAAAACAAATTGGATGATATATATTTTTTTTTTTTTAGTGTTATTTTACAGCTGATTTAAGACGTTACATCTCTTATAACGAGTCAAAACCGTTATCATAGGAGATGCTAACAGAAAGCTAACACAAGAGAATGGTTACATTTTATGGGGTTGTTTATTAAAGGCTCCGTAAATGTGATTAATTGTAATTGAACTGTAAGATAATTTACTTTGGAATTGTAATTACCATGGAAATTAACTAAAAACTGTCAGTTACAATTTAATTAAATGCAAAACAGGTCTATGGCTTAAACAATTATGAAATAATGTTTCATATTATGTTTTCCCACCACCTGTCAGTGAATCGTCACACTCATACTGGTGGTAATGGTTAGAAGAGTTAGAAGTTAGTCGTTAGAGTATAATAGGGATGTAAAAGATTTTTTTTTTTTTTTTTTTTCAATAGAGATGATACAATACTGTGAATGTAACTGATGTTTTGTACTAATAGTTTATAGTTATTGCTAAATTCCAACTCTTACATTAGATATTATAACAAAATGCACTAAAATATAAAGATGCTAAAACGACATCGTGCACATAAAAAAAACACATACAATCATCACAACGCTATATCAATAAAAGTTAGTAAAATTGTAATTGAACTTTAGTAATTGAGAACGTAATTGTAATTGACTTTCAGGGGAAAAATAATAACTATAGTGTATTAGTAATTTGAAAAAATGCTGGTCATATCGTGATCATAATTGATTTGTAGTTGAACATGGATAATTGAAGACAATTGTAATTGAAAAATAAAATTGACCTCAACCCTGATTGTGAACGTAATTGTAATTGACTTTCAGGGGAAAAATAATAATTGTAATTTTAATTGCAATTGGAAAAAAATATGGTCACCATAGTTGTAAATGAACATTGATAATTGAAGACGTAATTGTAATTGAAAAGTGTAATTCACCCCAACACTGATTATGGTATACCGGGAACTCATGCAATGAGAAATGTTCCGCGCTGTTTGGAGTGCGTTATTTTTCTGTAATTAATTAATCGCGATAAACGCGTTAAAGTCCCAGCCCTAATTTAAACGTGATAAAAGAAGAAACAGTGGTATAAAGTGAGTGAAGTTGTTACTAACTGGTGAATCTTGGCTGCTTCGAGGGTTGTTGTGTCGAGAGGCGACTAAACTACTCATCAAACCAAAGCCCTGATTGTGTCCTGGAAACATCACAAACAAACAGTGTTTAGAGCTAAACAATCAATGTTATTGATCACTTCATCATCTCACCATCTTTCATCTCCACACTCGACCACACGTTGGCATTGAGCGCCTGCACGATACGCTTTACACCAGTGGATTCTGGGAAGTCGTCTATAACAGAACACAAAGAAACACCATGAAGGACAAATCTCAAGTACGTACGTCAAGTAACGTTTTAGGACATCGTCAGGTCTCAGAGTGAGGAAAACCTCTGTCATTTATCAGAACAAACGAAATCATGACTCAGCAAAACATCTGTCATTTATCACACCAAACGGACTCATGACTCAGCAAAACCTCCGTCATTTATCAGATCAAACGGAATAATGACTCAGCAAAACCTCAATCAAATTGCATGATGTAATTTATCAAACCAGGCGCCGTCAAATGGCACAGCCTCAGGCTTCAAAATAAAAGTAATCAGACTCAAAGGCCTCAGGCCTTACAATACGACATGGCATTTTATTTTGAAGGAACCAAAAGTACACATGACGAAGTAAGTTGAAAAGCCGTTCTTTCCTTTTATTTTCTAAAAGTTAAGATAAATCAACGTATTGTTTGATTAATAAATACATAGTTAAATGAAACATTGATATATCTTCACCTCAAAAATAAATAAAAGAAATAACAGCTTTCAACTTTAATCTTGTTTCCAAAGCAACACATATTGATGACCAGGGTTCTAACCAAATATTTTCACAGCGTAGGAGGATCGCGTGGAGCACGAGGGAGCAACACCGGCGTGGAACATTTTGAAATTTTTAACACTCAGGGTGACAAAATTTAGTGAAGTAAAGCTAAAGTAGTTTTTTTTTAATCTTTGTTCCAGCCTTACTTTAAAGCTAAAAGTTATTAGTTGAATTGGTGAAGGTGATGATGAATGTAGTTAGAGTTACTCATGCTTGGTGTATATATATATATATATATATATATATATATATATATATATATATATATATTCCACTAATAACACTGTAGAGACAAGAAATAATATTTAATCAAAAAGATTCCAAGACACGCTTTCCAAATTTAAATGAAGTATTATGTGGGACCTGCAGTAATATCGGAACGAACACACACACGGAGGACGTGTGAGCACACACACACACACACACACACACACACACACATTTTATACTGGAAGGTGCACACAGGCAGCATCGGGGGCAGCTAAGTGGCTGCAGGGGTCCTAGGGCATAAACTGGAGCATCCGAGCAGATGGCCTGTATTAAATAGTCAGTGCGGCTAATGTATGTGTTTCTCAGTTATACAGAAAAGAGACTTAAAACAACTCGTGCACACCTGGAAGTTTCTTTTGTTTCCAAGTGTGCAACAATTATTACGACGGTACCGATTAAAAAAAGAAAAAGAACAACAAAAAAACCCCTACGTGGCTGAAAACGGAGCGTAGGGAGTGCCTAAGAACAACAGCGCTGGCGAGAACCCTGCCTCGCTCTGAGAACTGAGGATGTCCTAAAATGTTCACCGTGCTCCAATGTTTTTGTTGTATCTGCTAAAACACATCACTCACCCTCCTCATCTGGTTGCTCTAGTGGATTCAGCTCCACCAGCTCAAAGGCGTGAGCCAAACACCACTGTTGAGCCTCATGTCTTGTAACGCCTTGTAAAATAAAACATGCAGAAAACTGGGGCTAAAGTTTTTCTTAAAATCACCACACACACACACATTTTGGTGCTGGACAACTTACCGTTTTCACACACTCTTTCACAAACCAGGATTAGCACCTCAGGAGCCAGATCCTCCACCACTGATATCCAAGGTTGAAGCTTTTCCAGCCCGTCCTTCTGCAGATAGGATGCACACGGTGTGAGTGATGTCATTGGTCCTCATTTATCAAGCTTTGCGTGAAAACAGGTGCAAATCTTAGTGAACATTGTGTCGTACGACATGACCACCGTGGGATTCATGAAACATTGGTCAATCTGACCAATCCCAGTGTACAAATGATCAGGTGCTGAATTGATAGATGCGGCGACTTAATTCAATAGTCATTAGCTTGTTACGCCCTCCTGTTTCAGAGGCCCCGCCCACTGCGGTCAAACAAGAAACGAACCTTTTCTGAGATAAAAATCATCATCTCTATATTTGAGGAGGAGCAAAATAAGGATGTGCTTTTTGAACGTATGAAAACTGGAATTAAAGGAGTTTATTTAAACGCTGTGTGGAACAGGTGACGTCTGCCCCCCTGTGTGCGCTGTGAGCAACTACACAACTGAAATCCTGGATAGACAAAGAAATAGGATGCTTATATCGACCTCAGTTCGCAAGCTTTAGGCAATAAATATTACATTAAAAGAAACTAATGATCAAAAACCATTAAAAAAAAAGCCTTAAAAAGACTAAATGTTGTCCCTTTTCTGTGTTTATTATGCCTTCAGCCAATTTCACATATAATTCATCACATTACTTATTACATACTGTAGTACAATTGTAAAAGTTGATGGTATTCTTTTCACTGAAACTTTGTGACAAATGTTTTCATGTGGTGCAGACCTGGTGTATGGTCATATATATATATATATATATATATATATACATAAGATATATTTTTAAAAATGCAAGGTGGATTTTCTATAAAATCTAACAATTGCATAAAATAGAAGAAATAAAGTCTATCATGTTGAAACCTCAACATTTCTTACCTTTAATATGTTATGGTTTCATTTATTCAGACAACTGTTGTTTTTCCAGGAAATTTACTTTGATCTCCTGACATGTTTTTCGACTGTCAACTACCAGTCTTCTTCAGAGTCATCGGCTGATCACTTTGATGTGAAAAACAGTAGTCTGAATAATGCAACCTTAAAGAAATATTCAAAAGGAAGACAAAAAAACTTGTTGGATATGTTATGCGAAAGTCAAGAAAATAATCTTTGCGTGAATATGGTCGTGCGCTCAGATCTGAACGTACGCACGGTTGCTAAATGAGTGCACGTGTCTGCTCACATACCGTAGTGCTGTCAAAGTAAGCGATGAAAGCCTGCGTGGACTGAGCGATCTCTGAGGACATTTGAAAGGTACTCGGTACAGCACACAGACTGACGTCAGCTGTGTAGTATTTGTTGTTGATAGTCCATGGATACCAGGCTACTGTGTTTTCTTGTCTGATTGGCTCGGGTACAGTTTTGGTGCCGAGGATCTCTACGGAAAGAACAACAGAGGGAAAAGATTGAAAAGAAAAGGTTTTTTTTTCTCCAAACAAAACTGGTTCAAACAAAAAAAAGTAATGACAGATTATTTGGCTAACTTAATCTGACTAACATGTTACGATTCTCAATGTGGGCCAAGTTAAACTCAATAAAATCATTCTGCATTTCTGTTTTTTAGGTGGGAATCCATCAACATTTAGGAACAAATGTTAGGTAGCAAAATAGTATATTTATTTTCAGGTTTAGGCTTTTATCAAAATCCTAATTTGGATCCTTGTTATCAGTCAGTAATGGAACAAAAGCAATAAGTAAAACAACAACAACAAAGCAACAAAAAACCACACCTTCTACGGCTGGGCGATATGGACCAAAATTCATGTTTTGAATTTTTTTTTCAAAATGCCGATACAATAATATGATATGAATCATGATCATTTTAATTCAAACAAAGTCATACCAGGAAGACTGATAAAAAAAAAAAATGATATAACTTGTGTGTGTATTACAAACATGGGAATCTAGAAGATAAATGACAGCAAAAAATACAAAAAATTACAGCACAAACAAAAAATTAACAGAGAAATACACAAAAAAACAACACAAATACCATAGGACAACAAAATACACAAAAAGGAGAAAAAAATGCACAATAGGACAACAAAAATACATTAAAAAAATAAAATAAAATACACAAAAAAACACAAAAACATACAAATAGAGAAATACACAAAAGAAGAACAAAAATACACCAAAAAAAAAAAACAACATACAAAAACATACAAATAAACAGAAATACACAAAAGGACACAAAAAGAGAACAAATGCACCATGGGACAACAAAAATCATACATACCAATAAAATACACAAATCAACTCAAAAAGACATCCAAAATTACCAAAAAACACACAAAATGAAGAAAAAAAAATACACAGTGTATGTAGAGTGGGACATTTATTAACAAACAGCTGAACAATGTGCCACATTTGGCTTTTTGTCCAATAAGGGACAGCATGTGTGAGTGAGATGTGTAGTGTGGCTTGTTTAGGGGAAGGTCTGAGTTAGAACGCACTCAGAAATCTATTTAACTGTGATTTTCATGTTCTGAGAAGTAGTGAAAGCAGCAACTCCTAAAATTAGTATTTTAAAACAAAATAAGCTACAAAGTAAAATATATATTGATACAGGCGATACTGTAATGTTAAATATCGCCAAAATAGAAAACTTGATATATCTTGAATCTCGATATATTGCCCAACACTACCAACTTCTATCATCACATAAACATGTCAATCATCACATAAACATGTCTATAGGGCCAAGCTGTCTGCTTAAGATTATACATCAAATAGGTAAGAATATTACTTTAAAGCTAAAATTTCCTATGACAATGTTATGTTTTTTGTTTTGTTTTTTTTTAAATCATGTTTGTTTATTAGTGTGATCCAGGTTATCTTCAGTTTACAGCAGTGGAAAGACTATATCTTCACAACACTGTGAATATATATATAGACTGACAACATCAATAAACCAGTTTAATACCGATCAACATTAAAACATCCAGCTCTGTTAACATAAATGCTGAACATTAACGCTTCGTTCACCTCTAATAAGCTCCTCTTCTGGAAACCTTCCGTCACAGCTGGTAACCAGCACACACGGAACATCCATGTCTGTGTTTCCCTCTGCTGTTGACATCTTTTACATGTCAGGAAAGGATTCTGCTCAGGTAAAAACTAGCTTAGCAACCTATGCTAACCTCTCCACTCTTTTTTACAGTCTATGCTCCACTCTTGACGGAGGCGTGACAACTTCCGGTTCGACCGGAAAACACATATTTTTCGTTTAGCGTGAAAGTACGAGTAACTAACTAAAATAATGTCTTATTATTATTATTATTATTATTATTATTATTATTATTATTATTATTATTATTATTATTGTTTCATAAATAAGTAAAATAAATAAATGTATGGTTTTAATTTTTTATTGTATCATATTCGCTGAAAATTTGCGTTGGACTAATAAAAACGTTTGTTGCAAGAAAAGTGATGTTTTTAATCAACATTGTTGATAAAAACAATGTTTTTCCCTGCGCAAAGAAAACCACTGCCAACAACAGAAATTAAACTCCGGACATCCAGTGCAAGTGAGACAATATACGATACTGGGCTCACAATATCGGTACCACACGATATAACTGAAAGGTAAAAAATGAAATTAAAACATTTTCAATTTGAAAAATAACCATGTTTATTTGACTTTAACTCGCCTGAATACAGCTGGAGACAGACCGACACTTCCACGACCCTGAAAAAAGAGCCATGCAGCTGGTTTGAAAATGCATATGTATACATTATGTATTATGAATATACACTATGTATACACACACATAATGCATTAACATAAATAAGACAATGTTCTCCTACTTAAAGTGCAAAAAGTGCCACTCTGCAAAAATAATGAGAAACAGAGACTGACAATTCATACCAGACTAAAATTAAAATGAAATCATGTCATCATCATGATTCCTCAAAAAAATCGGTACATCAACATGGCATCACAAGTTTTTTGTTTTTTTTTAACATCCAACTAGAACAGTCAACAGCCCAGATTTAAGATATGTTTCAACATTCTAACATTATTTGTATCTTTTTGTATTTTATTTTGTACTTATTTATTATGAACCTGATGTGGGCGGAGCAAGAAGGTGATTTAGGTTGCCATGGTGGTGGCACAGGTGTTGTTCATTTGGATTAAGAAGCAAACAGTTTTTGACTGTCTGGATGGGTTGCCTGTGTTCACCTTTTAGGCAAGTCTTTTGTATATTATAATCACTGGATTATTATTGGAATACAGCAGCAAATTTATCAAAGGCAAAGGTGGACATTTTCATTTTGGGTTCATGGCAAAATAATCCCTGAAGGAAACCATGTGTGTACAAAGTTAAAGTGCTTTTCTTAATACTTTCTTTACAGAAACCATTATTATTCATTCACACCAGTGGTGGTAAGCTACATTGTAGCCACAGCTGCCCTGGGCTATACAGACAAAAGCGTCGCTGCTAATTTGCACCCATAGTCTCTCTGACTACCACCACCACCAGCATTCATGCACAATTCATACCCATTCATACCCATTGCCCAAGGGAACAGCAACAGTGGCTGGGATAGAGCGGGATTTGAGCTCGGTTTCATGATTATGGATGATGTACAATATAGTATTGTACTATATGTTGATGGTATATGATATACTATATCCCGTACTATCTTGAACTGATAGAGTACGCAATTTGTGCTATATTTCTGTGAAAATCAAAAAATCTCAATTTTAACGGTAATGAAAATGACATTTTAGGGTGATCTAATTGCCAACCTTAACTTCTGTGTTTTCTGATCATTTTAGATATTTTTTTAATGGTACCCTAATTTTTATTCTGTTATATTTGATAAATGAGTGATGAAAACGTATCAATTAATTACAGTATTTTATATATATTGTTTAGTTTTTTTTGTTTTATTTTACTCATTTAGTATATTTTTATTTTTATTAGTGTGTGTGTGTGTGTGTGTGTGTGTGTGTGTGTGTGTGTGTGTGTGTGTGTGTGTGTGTGTGTGTGTGTGTGTGTGTGTGTGTGTGTGTGTGTGTGTGTGTGTGTGTGAGATTACTAAAGTCACAATTACTGATGAATTACCTCATAAAACGTAACCTTCCTCTTGTGTTAGCTTTCTGTTAGCATCGCTAATGCTAACCGGTCTGTAAATCAGCTTTAAAATACACCATAAACAAATATCTACCATCTAATTTCTTTCCTATCTATTGGTTACCTTATTAGGCTTCTTAATCAATTAAAATATAGGTTTTAATATTTTTGATGTGGGTGTCTGAGCCTTTTTTTTGGTCAGTACACCCCTCCATTTTGTATTTTTTTTAAATGGTAAAATGTGGGAAAGCTTGATATGAACCATATTTTAATAATTAACTACACATGTGTAAAACTGCATAGAACTGTAACATGATTAGTTAGTTTTGCGTTAAATCATAATTGACAATTTTTATAGGATTTTCATGGCAATTACCTGAACTCAGTTACAATTCAATTACGATTTTAACGGCAACAGATTATTTTCAATTATGATTACATCATAATTGTAATTAATGACTAATTACGCGATTACAATTATAATTGACCCCAACCCCTGAGTGTGCGTGCGTACTTTTTTGTAACCTATAAAGTATCACTGCACACAACCTGTACTATAAGAAAGTCTTGACTATGAAACATTACTGAGTTTTGCTCAAACTGAGATGGATTGAAAAGTTTTACAGTATATAGATACTTATGTAATTCCAGTATCAGACGCTTTATTCTGAAGAGTGATGACAATGGTCTATTTTAATGGATGTTCCAAGTCTTTGTAACATAAAGGTCACTTGGCTTAACGTTGACATTCAACACTTTGTCATGGCAAACAAATTATTCTCTGCAAAGGTCGGCATTAGATATATTTTACTCACTTCTTTTTACGGCATGTTTTTCTTTCATTTATTTCTATTTTTTATTTTTTTTTTAAATCTGCATCTGACATGAGAAATAGAGGCCAATCCTGTCACTCTGATGTATAGTGGAGATGGAAGTGCTGGCTTCAGGAAGCAGAAAGCAGCAGATTGCAGCACATCAGCATTCCTCTAAAGAAACAGGCCCCTGATTGCTGTGCTATGGGCTACTGGTTCACAGCTGTCTCCAGACAGGAGTCCATACCTGCTCCAGCATGCCAATAAGACAGCCGTAGCTTCTCCAACTGCTAACCACTGGCTCTCTGCCTGCTGAGACTCCGACTAGCCTCTCCTCGCCACTATACAGTACATTTGCCAGGAAGTGTGTGTTTGCATTTTTAGCAATTTTACAAAAGGTGCCACCTTTTCACAGCCCCATTGGAAACAGATGTGTGCCTTTGAGGGGAGTGTGTGCCAACACCTGGCTCGTAGCGCTGCTCTGTCAGAGACTCAGTGGTCTGAGGAGAATGAAGGAAGGACATTAGCCGACAAATCTGGAGGAGCATTAACTTTATATTTGAGCAGTAAAAGTTTTTATTTGTATCATATGTCACCTCAGTTATTTCTATTCAGTTTTGCAGTCCTTTTATTTTGAATATGAAACGATATGTAAATAATAATAAAGATAACGTGAATTTTGCAATTTCTTTTAAGGATGAATTGATCATTTTTGGGGCTATGGTGTGTGGATGTCTTTGGGTTCTTATTTGGCAACGCGAAATGTGACTGAATGTGCTAGTGTTTTGCTTGTTATTTGCTGGTTTGCGATGGAAGTAGATTTGTGTCTTTATTAATCAATCGAAAAAAGACTTTTCATTTGAACAAAAAGTTTACTTCAATCAAATAGAAATATTTTCAATCAAAGAAAAAGTGTTCAAATGCAAAAAAAAAAAAATATTTGGGACCCAAACAATTGCATTTGAACACTTTTTGTCACGTCAACATTTGGTAGAAAGGTGAAAAGTCGTCTTTTTCTGGTCGCACACAATATGAAATATGTGAGTTAGTTAATGAATGAATTAAAATGGTTATATCTTACCTTCCCAAAATGTAATACGTAATTGTGGGAACCTTTGTGGTCAACTTGTACCAGGATCAGATTTGTATTTTTGGTTTGTGGGCTGTTATGTTTGAAGTTGTTTCAATACATTTTCTTCTTATTTTATAAATAAAAGAGCTAAAAATGTCGAGCTACTTACCCCAAATGACTATTTTTGTGCCGCACTTGGACCAAATGTGCTAAATCTGGACTAAGTTGGGCGGTCCAATAACAACCCAATTTCACCAGCTATAATTGGGCTAAAATTGGACCAAGTTGGATGATCGAATGACAGCTAAATTTCAACGACTATACTGGGGCTAAATTTTGACCAATTTTGACACTAAAACCCCCTGCATCAGCAGAATAGCACAAAAATAGGCAACTTCCATGATTGACAGGCAATAAACATCCCAACAGCAGAGCTACAGAAATAACTGGCTTGGATTGTGTTAAGGCCACCTGTTGAAGGCCTATACTCAGCTTTTAAGTGAAAAGGTGTATAGCATAAATGAATATCATATTAAGCAGTCAATACACCTCATAGAAAAATGACTTCAAAAATACTACCGTATTTATTTGGCTTGATTTTTCTCACTTGTTTCCTGTCCAGTCCTCCTACGTCCTCCTTTAAACATCACCAGATATTCATTAGCAAACCTTAATGGATAGATTGACCCACTGCTTTAAGCAAAACGTCAGCTCCTGCTGGAGCACTGAGTGTAGTTGATGTTCTAAACTCCTCGGAGAAACGGTCCAGGGACCTTGATGTCTCTTTAGCACCTTTAGCAAAAGTGAACAGAAAACTGGTGGAATTCAGCTCCAGTTGGGATGGGACAGTGGTTGTAGTGGGGGACCTTAGGGAGCCATTGTTCAGCTTTCTGTGCTTGAGGACAAGGAGGAGGTTTTTAGGTTTGGTGTCACGCCCAGGTCAGCGCTACGAGGGAGAGAGGGGCACTGATCCAGTTCTGCTGGAGGCACCACTTGGTCCTGGACAGCCTACCTTTACCTTCCACTACTGCAGGCATCATCGCATCTCATATGGCTGATCCACGCTCAAAGACTTTGGATCAGGAAGGCCCTGAAGGAATCTCAGTCAGCAGCAGAAGAATCACAGGTGAGAATCTGCTTTTTCATTCTGCCTTTTACTCTTATACAGTTACAGTGCTTTATGATGGGTAGCATACAGGATATATTTGCTATATCAGAGTTTTGTGGAGATATTTTTTGGACAGGATCATCCAGATTTCTCTAAATTGGCCCTCTGAGTCAGTATGTAACGCATGCACCAATGATAGAGACCTAGTGTCATTTACCCATAGTATCAAATATAACAATGATACAACCAATATTTACAATAATATAACAAAGAAAGAAAACCACTTTATCACACATGAACTACGTAGAAACATGTAAGGGTGGCAGTTCCTCTAGTGCAGTGTTTTTCCAACCTTGGGGTTGGTACTGCATGAATAAATATTGAATAAATATTATTATTATTAGTTTCAAATCAAAGCACAACACACAATCTCAACACAAAATACCTTCACTTTCGCAAATATAAATCTACTTGCAGTATAAAGACAAGAAGAAAGTATAAAAAACATGATCAAAAACTAATTCTGGAAAAAATTGTTTGGGGTTGTCAGAATTTTGGGGAGCTGTGGCTACAACAGTAGTTTACCACCACTGTGTGTGGCGTGAAATAATATTGCAAAGCCCCTTGAGTGTCTATGAAAAGCACTATATAAAATATAATAATATAAAACTTTAAACAGATTTATAACAAAGAAATTAGCTGACAGTATAACGTTGTATATAAGCGATTTATATACAATCAAATAAAGTATAATAATATAAATCCATCCATTTATTTTCTGACCCGCTTGTTTGTCACAGGGTAATAATTATAATAATGATAATAATGGTGAATTATTTGAGTGTTGCAACCCTTAATGCTGTGTGCATTCCACGCAGTGTAGGTGTCATGTCTGTGCTGCGTCATCTGGCCTGAACATCTTTTCAAGTGCTGACATAATGTTAATTAGTGCTTACATGTTCATTTAGGTTTAACATTGCCGTGTGTGCGCGTAAATTTGAAATAAATGTATGCTCTCACTCGTTAAACATTAACACCCTGTTAATTAAGCCTGCTAATCTACCCTTGGCAGTGGCATCATGTACCTTACAGATGGAATTAATTGCAAAAAGATGTTCCTAAAGTAAACGGCTTCCCTGAGAAGCAAAGTGCCCAAAGTGAGATTGAGTTGATGTGTGTTAGCGAGGCAGTGGCACAATGGTGTGTGTGTGTGTGTGTGTGTGTGTGTGTGTGTGTGTGTGTGTGTGTGTGTGTGTGTGTGTGTGTGTGTGTGTGTGTGTGTGTGTGTGTGTGTGTGTGTGTGTGTGTGTGTGTGTGTGTGTGTGTGTGTGTGTGTGTGTGTGTGTGTGTGTGTGTGTGTGTGTCGTATCGCTCCTTTTCTCCCATTCCCAGCATCTGGCGCCAACTGGAAGCACATCAAGTACTACAAGAGGACCAGTTTCACATCCCATCATTAAGAAGATTTTTAACTTAACAAGAACACACACACACACACACACGACTATGTTCCCATAAATTTGGAAATTACCGGAAGTGGGGGGTGGGCCCCTGGGCCCCATTTCAAAAAAAGGGCTCCGAGCGTCTCATCATATTCATTCATAGAGTTTTCATACCAAACTGCATTCCGATCAAACTAGAACTGACGGAGGAGTAGTCAGTGGAAAAATGGGGCCCACGTGACATGTACGGGGTGATGGAAGGACATTGTCCTGAACCCTGACAACATCAACTCCTGCCATCTCCTGCCAAAGAAAAATGATAACAGAGCTGTAAAAATAGCCTTCACGAATATGAAATTCAAAGGACAACTACTGAAGCAAGGAAATAAACTCAAGGGAACGAAGGTGTACATCAATGAAAACCTGACGAAACAAAATGCAAGCATTGCATGGAAGGCACGCCAAATAAAAAAAGGAGGAAAAATTGTGAAGACTTGGACAAGAAACTGCAGGATTTACATCACACCGCTGGGAGAAGAGAACGGAAAACCAATCCTCATCAAAACGATGGAATTTGCGATGGTAAAACAGGGGACGGGACCCAGATAAGCAAACTGCTTCTCTCGTCTCCTTTTTCAGCATGTAAAAAAAAAGTGAATGTAACCATGTCGGAAATAAACTGAATAAATAAATAAATAAATAATAAATGGAACACATTTATATATTGGTATGTGCCAATGATTCGGTACCACCAACTGTCATAATATTTGACTTGCAAATAAATGAGAAATCAAGCCCCCTGGGCCCCAAATAGAAAATTGGGCTCATAGCGTTAATGCGTACACATCCATTGATTATACATACCAAATTTTAACCCGATCCGTTCACGAATAACAGAGGAGTAGCGATTTTAACTAGTGTACACAACAACAACAAAAAGAACAAGAACACGAAGAAGAACAAAGTGAGTGGTGTTTTGAGTCCGGTAGCCCGGCCTAAAAAAATGCTTTAATGCCCAACTTGCGGCAACTGCCATAGTTTACTGAAAAGAGATACAAATCCATTTTTACAATGTACTGTATTTGTTAGCATTTGCTCTAAAACAGCGGTTCCCAAACTTTTCACAGTCCCGTACCCCTTCAGACCTTTTACCCCTACACTCTTAAAAAACTTAATAATGTAATGTCATGTACACATTGTAAACCCGAACGTTCAAAGTCATTAAATAGATTAAGTAGTTTATGCTCAACTTAGTTATGTCAAGTTTGTGTAGCATTTTCATCCTTCTTTGAGTAACTTTAACTAATATTTCTTGAGTAAACTATAAAGCTGCAGTTTGTAAGTTATTTATTTTTTATTTATTTTTGGTTTTATTTGGTCAAATATCCATCATCTTATTATATTGTAATGCATAATGTAATCCAATGCTGTGCTTGAGCAGCAGCTGTGATTCTGACCCTCTTACTGTCCTCACAGCAGTGAGTGATACTTGCTTTCATGTCTCTAAAACATCAGGAAACTTTCCAATAACACAAGATAAAGTTCCTAAATTTGTTACTAGTCTCTATGGAGAAAACAGTGGCAAAGAGTTCCATAGTGTGCACGTGCACGCAAGAGTTTTGTTCAGGAGGGGAGGGGGAGCGTAAACCTCACAATTCTACATACCACAGCTTTAAGTACAACTTAATAGAATTAAGTAATTACATGCTAAGAATGATTGAGTCCAGTTATTTCCTCCATTTTTTTTAGTTCTTTACAGTGTAATGTAGACATACCTTGAGATTTGTCTCAGAATTTTACCTATCTTGTTGAGAAATTATATATAATAAAAATAAATCTGTAAGCATGCACACAATAAAACATCTTGTTCACAGTTATCACTCAATTTATTTAAGCTAGCCTACTGGCATTTTCAGTAAAACAAATCTCTTTTTTTCATCACCCTAAACTGTGAAATACAACTAACTAACTACAGCATTAATGAGAATGGTGAGGTGGAGAGGATGCACATCACTCTGAATGTTTGGCTGTGTTTGAGAGAGTGAGTTGTTATGGCAATTATTATATTAATCATCATATTAACAAATGTGTGTTCACGTGTACAATTTGTCACGTGTTTATACACAATGACTGCATTATATCGTACTTTTGAACAGAGACGTTGCTCCTTTGCCAAGTCATGTTAGATTAGATTACCCGCAGTACAGACGGATTGTGCTGTATTCACAGTGCCAGCAACAAACAGTCTCTGCTGAAGGTCTATGATAAACAGAGCCTTTCACAGGGTTTAGATGGCCAGCTCACATTCTTTGACCTACGCACACAGATAAGCTGCATCTGACCGAGGCCAAACTCAAACTCACATTCACATCACACACACACACACACCAACTGACGCACACACATTATCAAGACAGACATCATTGCTCTAACGTCTCCACTGTGGGGGGCATCTGACCCCCTCCTTTTCCTCTCATCAGGGTGGGACTTTTCTGTATCTGTATAAAGTTTAAGCTGTGGAACTTTCCAGTTAGTTGCCCTTCCTACAGGATGGAAGACCTTTTTTTGTACTCTTTTTCATTTAGTTTATAATAAATCCTTTTTTATAAAATCATCTTGTTTTGACTGGACTTCATCATTCAACCAGAGCACAAATCATGTCTCCAAATGAGGGCAACCGCAAATTTGCTGTGACAGTCTTAAACCATTCTCCACACAAAGTCTTGTTCTCTATTTTGTTTTAATGTTTGTCAAAGCTGGAAATCTACTTTCACTCAAGTACGTGGTGGCAAAGGGCATCAAAGTGTTTACAGCACATTTGGCTAGCTCAATGTGTAATTGGGCTATTTTTAATTTTTCATTTGAGTACCCCACTTTGGTAACCTAGGCTCTAAAACAAAGTAGAGATCATTAAAATAAAAATAATCAATATGTTTTCTTATGTTTGGTCCCATGTCAATCAAGAATTAAAGCATTTGTTTTGCTAAACCAATATGAGTTTGACACCCCAACACCCCACTCTTAGCCAAATCATAATAAAGTAACTAACTCTTTTAATCTACTACATTAATTGTAGCTTTTACACTTTATGGCACATGAAATCAGCTATATTATGTTAGAACCTATTAAACCAGTGAGTGTTTAAATCCATAGGCTGAACATAATGAGCATTACACAGTTCAGGGTTTCACTATGTAAGCTTGACCTCACTGATGTAGGGGGTTACTATAGTAAATACAGCCAAACCCACATGTTGTGCCCACATATCTTGATTAATATCTTTTATTTCCTGTATATATTTACCTGCCCTATTGCTGCCCAGTTCTCTGGTATCTGTACTTAAGTATTTCTTTTTTTGGGCAACTTTTTACTTTTACTCCTTAGTTTTTTTTTCTTCTTTTAAACAAATATCTGCACTTTCTACTCCTTACATTTAAAAAATGACTAAAGACTTTTGAAGATGACGTAAAAAGACGCAAAATGCTGGTAGTTAGGCATTTCCTTTTTTAGTTTTATGGTTAACATATTCAAGTTTTTAAAAAATGATAAACTCAAAGCTGCTCTGGGTTTAATTGAGCATTTGCATTTTTTTCTTTTCTTCTCAAATTTGATCTATAATGAGTGTTAAATTATCCAGGCGTTCATAAAGGGAAACAGATTGAATTTATCTACATGTACCAGTTTTCTACAAGTTCTTAAAAATGTTAAATCAAAGATGCTCTGGGTTTTATTGCGCATTTGCACTAATTTATTTATTTTTTTTATCTTGACACATTTTATTTACAAATAGTATTTATTATTATAAGAGCTAAATTCTCGCTAAAGTGTTGAAAGGTAAAATAATTAACATGTTTCCATGTACCACTATTCTGCAAGTTCTTAAAAAATAAAAGACACTGAATTTGCTGGTTTAAATCTTATTACATATTTTTTACATAAGTACATTTAGTAGCATGTATGTTTTAAAATTTACTTTTACTCAAATTAGGGAGCAAAATCAATACTTTTACTTTTACCAGAGTCATTTTTTAATTCAAGTATCGATACTTTTACTTGAGTACTGCAGCACTCACAGGATGATGGTGGTCCCAACGCCAGGAAACCCAATAATTTGGTCTCAATCGTCATTTCATTTGTAGATTAGGCAAATGAAAACCCATTAGGTTGATTATTCACAAGAGACACAAAGGGCAAATTTTTTTTTTCAATATTACATTAGTGCCAGCTATGATCACTTCCTGCTCTAATTTCACCACAGCACTTACATGTTGACTGTAATCAGGCACGATGCACATAGTAAATCATTAAACTATTGTCTGAAATTTTTAGGCCTAATTACGAGCAGATGGAATGCTTTATTTGCTCCTGGGGTGGCTGTGTGAGCAAAGGATAATTAGAAAGTTGAACCCCATTGTTGTTAATTAGCATGAATCCAATCATTTAATTACCTTGATTCTGTTGAGGATTCTCTGTGACGCAGGAATTCAGACACGCACGAGCTAAAACAAAAAAAAAAAGTCCTGATGGTGACACGTTACAGCAGAACAGTGGTTCTCAAACTTATCTCTTATTTCTGAATCAATGTACCCCCATTTGTATAACATTTTGCTCAGAATTCTATAAAAAAAAAAAACAACTATACATCATAATGATGGAATGAATGAGTGATAAAACACATTATAAAGAATCTCACTGTAAATAAGTGGAATGAAACAATATTTAGTGCCTCCTGAATGAATATATTTCTATAGTTTTTTATCATTTCTGGTCATCTCGCACCTGATGTGGAACCAAGACCGACCCTTGTATTTTCAGTTCATGTTCTAATCGAGATCATTTTCACCATTATTATCATGATTAACATTTTGAACTAAAAATAAACATAAAACCACATGTTTTTAATGTTTTAGTTTGTTAATTTGACACATTTTCTCTCAAGTAGTGCCAACACCAAAAAGATTAAAACCTATATTTTCATTGATTAGTGAACCTAACAAGGTAACCAATGGATAGAAAATAAATGTGATGATAAGAGATGCTAACAGAAAGCTAACACAAGAGGAAGGTTATTTTTTATGGGCTAATTTGTTAAAAACTCAGTAATTGAGAACATAATTGTAATTTAACTTTAGTAAGTATGAATGTAATTGTAATAGGCTTCCTGAGAATAAAAACAATTGTAATTTAATTGTAATTTGAAAAAAAAAAAAATGCTGGTCACTATAATCTTAATTTAATTGTAATTGAACATAGGTAATTTAAAATGTAATTGACTCCAACCCTGGAATGCAATGCATTCATTTGTTGTTTCTGATGTAGTTCATAATTGTTCCCTCTAGAGGGCACTATAGAGGTGGCTGTTACGGCTCAGTTGACCTGAAAAAGCCACAGTTTTTATTACTACTTTTGTAACTAATCCAATGTAATTTTATTGTGAACACAAGAGAACCACACTTTTAAATACAATCTGTTTAACAATTACACTTCTTCTTTTAACACATCCCTCCATCCTGCAATCTTTTAATGATTTTGATTAACCTAGGCATTAAAATTAAGCTGTTTCCACCTATTCCTGCTTCACATGCATTTATTTTTTCTCTCTTCCTGCTTTCACACCCCGTTGTGCCAGATTAAATGTGCAACACAGCACAGTCTTTTTCTATTTTATTCCAATTGATTTTCTCGCTGTTTTGTTGTTTAACTGTGCCAGACGTGTTGCTGAGATGAATCACTGCAACCCGGGGCTGGCAGCACATTGTACCAGTGACAGAAGGGATCATTTCTTGTGGATCAAATAGATACAGATGTGAAGTAATTAGTTGTATTCCCAGGGAGCTCATTGGTAGCACACATTAAAGATGTGAAGGATAGGAGAGACTTCCCACAGGCAGCTTTTATCAATTCAACCTGCTGGAATACAGGAGAGGTCAACAGCCTGCTGGCTATTTCAATAATAGATTCCTAGTGTGTGTGTGTGTGTGTGTGTGTGTGTGTACACACTGATAAGTCAGGTCAAGAAACAACAGTTGAAAGACACACAATTACTGTGGTCTAACCTTTCCTGACACACTCATACGGTCTACGTTCTTTGAAGTGCATGAGAAACCTGATTAAAGGGAAGCAGACCTTTGATGTGTGTGTGTGTGTGTGTGCGTGTGTGTGTGTGTGCACCATGCAGGAGGACTTTGATGAGTTGAGTGTGTACTAATCTTGGGTCTTGAAGAACCAGCTGTTACACATCTCTGCAGCACCAAGTCAGAAGAAAGGAGGCTTTGACAGCAGCAGGTGTGTATGGGGCACAGATTGGAAAGTTGCGCATGCTAAAATAAACAGCAACTTTTTTTTAGCATGATTTAGCAGAAAAACACGTTTTAAAAACTATTTTTGTGATTTTTTTTCTTATAGAAATATAATGTCAATGTTAAATCCAAATGTTAATCTAAATTTAAATGCTAAATCTAAATGCTAAATTTAAATGTTACATGTAAATATTAAATCTCAATCTAAATGTTGAATTCTAAATCTAAATGCTAAATCTAAAAATTAAATTTAAATATGAATGTCAAAATATGAATGCTAAATGTAAATGCTAAATCTAAATGTAAAATCTAAATCTAAATGCTAAATTATACAGTGAATTTGCATATTTGCTAAATACTTAGTTTCACCCTAGACATTTAGATTTATATTCATATTTAACATTTAGATTTAAAATTTACCATTTAGAAAATAGATTTAGATTTAATATTTATATTAAAATGTAACCTTTAGATTTAACATTAACATATTAAAAAAAATGTCACAAATTTTACAAATATTGCTGTAAATCTGGTCAAAAGTAACATTAAAAAAAATAACACGTTTTTTAAATGTGGTTTGTTGCAAAATCATGCTAAAAAGTTTATTTCAATATGCACAACTTAACAATCAGCGCCCCCTAGTGTTGATGTACCACCTGGACAGAAGAAGACATCTACTACATCAGAGATTGGAAACTTTTCTCACAGGGCCGCAAATATGTGTTCGTCTAATCTGAGGGCCACAATGTCAACATCCAGATGAACAGAGGACCAATCTGAGCATTAATGCAGGAAAGAACAAAGGTGTTGTGTATTTTTATTACCTATGAGGTCATATTGCCACTGGTGTTTATTTGTTTATTTGTCTGTTAGCAGGATGAGGTCAAAAAAACTAAACGGATTTTGACAAAATTTTAGCCAAAAAATACCTTACATTCTGGATCAGTTTCAAAATCCCAAAAATCCTTATCTCTTATCATCGTTGACGAAATAAAAAATAATATCTTGGTTTGTAATGGATTTTATGAGAATTGACTCAGTTATCTCTAATTGGTTCCTTTGAGTTCCATCTGGATCAGATTTGGATTGCGCAATTAATTGTGATTTTTTTTTTTTTTTTTTTTTAAATGGGGTGCCCATACATTTGCATATACTGTATTGTGGTTAGAAACCCTGATCAGGATTGCTGATCTGCAGATAACTGAAAACATCTGTAAAAGAGGATGTTTGGCGCTCTCTGAGTACTCTTGTTTTTGTAGTGGTTTAGTTGGTTTTCTGTTAATATCTGCATATTATTCTGTTATTTTTGTTAAATTTATTTTTACACTCTATTTTGAAGTTTCTTTGTGCTTTTGGAGTAATTTTGTTGTCATTTTGTTTATTTTTGCTCTCGTTTTGTATTTTCCATTTGTCATTGCATCTATTTTTTGCTGTTGTCTTGTGTTTTTGAGTCATTTTGTGTATTGTTGCTGTCCTTTTGGTGTGAACATTCAGCTCTGGCTTCTCGGACCCCCAGCATGACGCCCATAGACCAGCGTGCTGTGATTTATGCCATCTGAGCTACTACTACTGAGCCCCGCAGGAATAACCGTTGTTATGATTCAGAGTTATGAAAGAAAGAATGAGTTCAGGTAAAAAGTGGAAATAAATGTTATCTCCATACCACCTAAAACACACATGATAAGCATCCTGAAAACACTTTTTATACATTAAACCAAACGCAGAGTTTTATTGAAGTTGCTGACTTTTTGCTTTTTGATTTGTCTCCCTTATTATCTCCTGCTAAATAAGTATTTTTTATTGTTATAACCGTTTTTTATGGCTCCCACCAAAGCACTTGTTCTCCAAAAGTGCAACACAAATAAAGTTTATTGCTGTTATTATTAAACTCACACCAATGAGATAAAGGCATTTAAAGTTAATGTGGTAACGTTACAGTGAAGTCCTATTAGAACTAAGATTATTCCTTGTGTTCAAATGGAGCCTCTCTGTAAGAGTGAGATTCTTTCATCTATTAATAACTAAACGCTGAGTTCACAATGGGGTCAGAGAGATGCTCGTGTGTAGCTTGGAGCTTCATATTTTGTCATACATTGTTTGAAACATTGGGACTAAAACCTAAATGATGTTAAAACCGTTGATTTAAAAAAAAAAAAAGAAAGTTTGTTCGAATGAGAAATGAGAAACAACCATGAGGCAAACTAACACCTGGAGTAATAATTCAACTGTTAATTAAAAAAAGAGCTTCCAGAGCGAGGCTACAGCAGTAGAACACAGTCGTTTATGGATCAAATGTATCTCATTTTGTGCATTGTTCTGTGGTTTTGTGTAATTTTGGAGTAATTTGGGGAGTTTATGTTAGGCTGCAACAACGAATCGATGATATTGATAAAAAGCGACTACTAAAAGTGTTGGCAAAGAATTTCATTATCAATGTTTGTGTGCACCACGAGTGTTTGTGTGGACGCGCAATTGTGTGCGCACACTACGAGTGTTTGTGTTTGTGCACGCGCGCACAAGTGTTTGTGTGGATGCAGGCACTACGAGTGTTTGTGTATGTGCGCGCACGACGAGTGTTTGTGAGCATGCACCATGAGTGTTTGTATGCGCGCACAAACACCGTTTCGGGGAGAAATTTGCTCCACAAACACACACGCATGCATGCACACACACACGCAGAATAACTTCCTTGAGTAGTACATTAGTATGACTAGTACATTAGTATAGTATGTTAGTATAGAGTAGTACATTAGTATGACTAGTACATTAGTATTGTATGTTAGTATAGAGTAGTACATTAGTATGACTAGTACATTAGTATAGTATGTTAGTATAGAGTAGTACATTAGTATGACTAGTACATTAGTATAGTATGTTAGTATAGAGTAGTACATTAGTATGACTAGTACATTAGTATTGTATGTTAGTATAGAGTAGTACATTAGTATGAGTAGTATGTTAGTATAGAGTAGTACATTAGTATGACTACTACGTTAGTATGACTAGTACGTTAGTATAGAGTAGTATGTTAGTATAGAGTAGGACATTAGTATGACTAGTACGTTAGTATGAGTAGTATGTTAGAATAGAGTAGTATGTTAGTATAGAGTAGTACATTAGTATGACTAGTACGTTAGTATGAGTAGTACGTTAGTATGAGTAGTATGTTAGTATAGAGTAGGACATTAGTATGACTACTACGTTAGTATGACTAGTACGTTAGTATGAGAAGTATGTTAGTATAGAGCAGTATGTTAGTATAGAGTAGTACATTAGTATGACTAGTACGTTAGTATGAGTAGTATGTTTGTATAGAGTAGTACATTTGTATGAGTAGTATGTTAGTATAGAGTAGTACATTAGTATGACTAGTACGTTAGTATGAGTAGTATGTTAGTATAGAGTAGTACATTAGTATGACTACTACGTTAGTATGACTAGTACGTTAGTATGAGTAGTATGTTAGTATAGAGTAGTATGTCAGTATAGAGTAGTACATTAGTATGAGTAGTATGTTAGTATAGAAAGTACATTAGTATGACTAGTACATTAGTATGAGTAGTATGTTAGTATAGAGTAGTACATTAGTATTAACAGTACATTAGTATGAGTAGTATGTTAGTATAGAGTAGTACATTAGTATGAGTAGTATGTTAGTATAGAGTAATACATTAGTATGACTAGTACGTTAGTCTGAGTAGTATGTTAGTATAGAGTAGTACATTAGTATGAGTAGTATGTCAGTATAGAGTAGTACATTAGTATGACTAGTATGTTAGTATGAGTAGTGTTAGTATAGAGTAGTAAATTAGTATGACTAGTATGTTAGTATGAGTAGTATGTCAGTATAGAGTAGTACATTAGTATGACTAGTATGTTAGTATGAGTAGTGTTAGTATAGAGTAGTAAATTAGTATGACTAGTATGTTAGTATGAGTAGTATGTTAGTATAGAGTAGTACATTAGTATGAGTAGTATGTTAGTATGACTAGTACATTAGTATGAGTAGTATGTTAGTATAGAAAGTACATTAGTATGACTAGTACATTAGTATGAGTAGTATGTTAGTATAGAGTAGTACATTAGTATGACTAGTACGTTAGTATGAGTAGTATGTTAGTATAGAGTAGTACATTAGTATGAGTAGTATGTTAGTATAGATTAATACATTAGTATGACTAGTACATTAGTATGAGTAGTATGTTAGTATAGAGTAGTACATTAGTATGACTAGTACATTAGTATGAGTAGTATGTCAGTATAGAGTAGTACATTAGTATGACTAGTATGTTAGTATGAGTAGTGTTAGTATAGAGTAGTAAATTAGTATGACTAGTATGTTAGTATGAGTAGTATGTTAGTATAGAGTAGTACATTAGTATGAGTAGTATGATAGTATGACTAGTATGTTAGTATGAGTAGTATGTTAGTATAGAGTAGTACATTAGTATGAGTAGTATGTTAGTATGACTAGTACGTTAGTATGAGTAGTACGTTAGTATAGAGTAGTACATTAGTATGAGTAGTGTTAGTATAGAGTAGTACATTAGTATGACTAGTACGTTAGTATAGAGTAGTACATTAGTATGACTAGTACGTTAGTATGAGTAGTACATTAGTATGAGTAGTGTTAGTATAGAGTAGTACATTAGTATGACTAGTACGTTAGTATAGAGTAGTACATTAGTATGACTAGTACGTTAGTATAGAGTAGTACATTAGTATGAGTAGTGTTAGTATAGAGTAGTACATTAGTATGACTAGTACGTTAGTATAGAGTAGTACATTAGTATGACTAGTACGTTAGTATAGAGTAGTACATTAGTATGACTAGTACGTTAGTATAGAGTAGTACATTAGTATGAGTAGTATGTTAGTATAGATTAATACATTAGTATGACTAGTACATTAGTATGAGTAGTATGTTAGTATAGAGTAGTACATTAGTATGACTAGTACATTAGTATGAGTAGTATGTCAGTATAGAGTAGTACATTAGTATGACTAGTATGTTAGTATGAGTAGTGTTAGTATAGAGTAGTAAATTAGTATGACTAGTATGTTAGTATGAGTAGTATGTTAGTATAGAGTAGTACATTAGTATGAGTAGTATGTTAGTATGACTAGTACGTTAGTATGAGTAGTACGTTAGTATAGAGTAGTACATTAGTATGAGTAGTGTTAGTATAGAGTAGTACATTAGTATGACTAGTACGTTAGTATAGAGTAGTACATTAGTATGACTAGTACGTTAGTATGAGGATTAAAACACAGCAGTTGTCTTGTAGTCACTGCCGTTTGAATTGATCTTAACTGATTTTAAAACAGTTAATAATTCAAAATGTCTTTCTTGTTTCTAATCGAACCTGATACAAATACAGACTCGGGATCCATAATCAACCATGTCTATGGATTTAATCTTGGACCTTCTTCAGAAGAAATGAAATGTACTAAATCATTGGTAAACCATTTGTTTTACTTCAGATACAATCATTACACAGCCTTCCAGCCGCTGGCTTCTATTTCTCATATGCTTACAAAGTAGCCTTTGATTTTCTGTCATCTGTTAATTACTGTATTTTGCCGTTTAACAGGGAGCTTTGTGTAAACTAATTACAGGCTAATGATTGTGGGCTTGGAGCTCCACACAGCCTTTTACTTTTTTTATTCCATTTCATTTGAAAGCAGCAGTGATCTGAAGCGTCTTCACTCTGTTTTGTTCCCGTTAGCTCGTTCTTTGATTCATGGTGTAAGTGCGGAGCGCGCCTGTAATTGTTGCGGCGTCGGCGCTGCTAATTATGCCAGAGAGAGGCTGAGCCATAGCCAAGGTCCATAATGGTGGCTGAGGCAGCACAGAGAAGTAAATGGGGTTTGTTTTACCAGCTGGGGTCCCAGCAGAGAGAAAAGTGCCAAGGCCCCCCCCCCCCCCCCCCCCCCCAGTGGAGGCCGACAGCCTCGGGGCCTCGGGGCCATATGGACACAACACTTTACTGGCCTTTATTCTACACCTTGCTCTTTTAATCAAAGCAAAGCCCACATCCTGTGCCTTTCACCACACGACTTACGTTGCTCTAGTATTTTAAATGTATGAAACCATCCTCACAAACATCCACTGGTTTATATTGACCAGAGCAAATTGTTCTCTCAGCTAAAATATTACAGAAGACTGCTATTGATTCGAATCAAACATGTAAATATTTAATATTAATGCATTTCCTCATTATCTTCTCCTCACAGCAGAAACTCCAGATTAATGCTTTAACTCGTCTCTATATTTAAGATACTTCACTTATTAAAGCAGCATTTTGCAGGAAATTTGACCTTGATTGCACTGATGGTGAGAATATAAAAGCAATGGTTTTACTGCTGACCATTATTTTGCGAGCATTTAATACCCTCGCTTAATAGACACTTAAGAAATGTAGCCATTTAATTATTAATCTAAAACAAATGATCAAATAAACTATTTCAATAGCAATAACAGCTATTCACAAAGGATGCTTATAGCAATAAGTAAGAAATAAGAGATGATTGAAGTTCATATTGTAAAATACACTAATCAGCCATATTATTAGGAACGTTTGTTTGATGCTGACCACTGCAGAGCAGGCATCGATGCTCATTTGAGCATTCTCTACATCAGTGGTTCTCAAGAACCTCCTTTCTCAAACTTATGGATCTAAGTACCCCCCTTTGTTCGACTGCAATATTTTGCTCTATAGAGCATAATGATGGAATGAATGAGTGATAACAAACATTTCAAATCATTTAATTTTGTAAATAAGTGGAATGAAGTGGATAGTTTTTATCATTTCTGGTCATTTCCCTCCTGATGTGGAACCAAGATTGACCTTTGTGTTTTTAGTCCATGTTCTAATAAAGATCATTTCTATCATCATTTTGTGTATTTTGTTTGTTTGTCTGTTCTTTTTAGTATTAAGTATTTTTTCTCTTATTTTGTGTGTTTTTGTTGTCGTTTTGGTGTGTTGTTGGTGTTATTTAAATTATTTTCTCTCAGTGTGTGTGTTTGGTTGTTTCTTATATTGTTGTGTATGTTTCTCTGTTATTTTTGTGTATTTTGTAGTGATCTTGTGTATTTTTCTCATGTGTCTGCTGTTGTTTTTTTTGCGTTGCTGCTAGTAGTACATATTTTTCTCTTAGTGTGTGTGTTTTTGGAGCCATTTTGTGTATTTTATTGTTGTTTGTTCTTTTAATTATTCAGTAAATTTTTCTCTTACTTTTCTGTTGTTGTTTTTTGTGTATTGCTGGTGTTAATTACATTATTCTGTCTCAGTGTGTGTGTTTTTGGTGTTGTTTGGTTGTTTATGTCGTTTAGTATTTTCTCTATAATTTTTTGTGTATTTTGTAGTGATCCTGTGTATTTTTCTCTCATTTAGTGTCTCTTTGGTGTCAGTACATTTGTCTCTTATTTTGTGTGTTTTGTGAGTTGCTGGAAATAATCAGTGTTATTATCATTTTTAACTAAAAAATTGCATATTTGTAATGCTTTAACTTGTTCATTTTCATCTCTCTCTGTTTCAAGTTCCCCCTGTAGTGCCATCGCATACTCCTCGGGGTACACGTACCTCCGTTTGAGAAACGCTGCTCTACATCAATTATGGCTTTCTAATATCAACCTCCTGCTGAATGGATCCCTACAACAAGCATGCACCATTATATATACATATACATATACATATAGAATAAAACTAATTGGTGATAAAAGCTTCGGCCATCATTGGTCATAATATTATGGCTCTCCGACTTATAGTGTCACAGCTTGGTGGAACATCCCATGCTGCTAATAATCACTATGACAGAAGATTCAATGATTATTCTTTATAGGCCTCATGAATGTTGTTTTAAAGTATTATTAATTCATAAAGGCTCAGTGTTTGAAGGCCTTACTGACAAACCGTGTGATCAATTAGGTCCCAACAGCTACTGCATGAAAACACACGTTTCTCTGAATATTACGAGAACCACAGTCTCCAGCCTGCAGAGAGTCCTCGGGCCTTTTTTAGCATTTACACAGAGCGGGGTTAAAGACATGTAGATCTGCAGCCATGCAATGCCCGAAGGGGGCCATATAGACACACTTAAGTGCTCACACAGCTTGCATATGGATCATTAGGCACAAGGGGGTAAAAATTACACCTAATAGCGTCAACAGATGGAGTATTTCTTTTTCTCATGCTGTGTACAAACAGATCTTGAGCAACACCTTATTTAGGCGTGGTTGGCAACAAACTGGGTCATTTGATAATCACTACCTTTTTATACAGATGTTCTCTGTCTAAATATTGTGCAGCCCTGTGCAGAGATTAAATATCTAAAGCTCACCTTTAAGAGAATTAACCTGAACTAAAGACTCGGTGAGAGGATTTAGTGTGTGTGTGTGTGTGTGTGTGTGTGTGTGTGTGTGTGTGTGTGTGTGTGTGTGTGTGTGTGTGTGTGTGTGTGTGTGTGCGTGTGCGTGTGTGTGCGTGTGTGTGTGACTAAAAGTAGAGCCTTTTTGTGCATTTTTGTTTTCATTTATTGTGTTTTTAAATTCATTTCATGTTTGTCATTTTTGTCATTTTGTGCAATTTTCTGTGTATTTGTGTATTTTTTTTTACTTTATGAAGTAAATGTGTTTTTTGTCATTACTTTGTGTTTTTAGTCATTTTTTCAGTTTTTTATGTTGTGCATATTTTTGTTATTGTTTTCAATTTATTTAATTTAATTCATTTATTTTTTAGATTCCGATTGGGAGCCACTCAAAATCAGAACAAGGGCCGTATGTGGTCCTCAGGCCACCAGTTGCTTATGCCTGACTTATATTATAAGTACAGAGTTAGCTGACTGAAATCATTTTTATTACAGTCGACTGAAACTGTACTAAAATCAATGAAATTTAGACTAATTGTAAATAAAGCTAAGACTAAATGGAAATATGTTAAGTAATACTAGCATATAATAAACTTGTGTCCTGCTCTGGATGTTCCTTTTCTTATGTTGCACATAAACATACTGTAAATAAATTGTACACTACATTTTTGAGTGAACAATTCTAGGTTTAGTTAATTTTTATCACGTGACATTTTTAGTTGTTCAAAAAGGGTAAAAATTCAGAAAAACTGCATCACAGAAAGCTAATGTGTGAGGAACCCAGTGATGTCATTGCACGTGGGCCTTTCTGTTGTATCTTCACTGCAGCACAATACTATGGAAAAAGGAAGTAGCAATCAAAGAGGCATTGCTACATTTGTTTTATTTATGACTGGATTTCTTGCCGTTATGCGGACCCCAAGTAAAGACTGAATCCTATAACAGGCCGCTGTTTGTGGTTTAAATCCAAATAATTTATGGCAAAGTACCTATATTTCTTTTCGTTGCGTTGTCCTGCTGTTTCTATGAACTGCAAAGGCAAAGTCCCGGGGTGAGTCCGCTCTCCCGTTGACAATGACAACCGTTCCCTTACACTTTTTGCCGCACCATTGTGTGCTTTATGGCTTGTACCGAGGGAATCACTGTGTAGCATTTGACCTCGCCTCTTACAGCACTTGAATATGATGATGGTTGTTTCATGACTGGAATATCAACAAATCTGTGGCCCCGCCTCCAGTGAAGCAGAACTGCAACACACTCAAAACGAAGTAATGCTCTTGATAGTGTGAGCGAAACGGCAAGAACATTATCTCTATTCAAAATGAAGCCATCTGTCAAACAGTTGTCACGTATTCTGTCATCTGTGTCTTGTCGTATAATCACACAGACTTTTATAGAAAACTCTGTATTTAAAAAAATAACATCGTGTATCTATTAGGGGTGTGTATTGCCTGGCATCTGACAATACGATTCATATCCCGATATGTCACAATACAATACAATATATATATTAAAGTATAAGGCGATTATTGCGATTTTCTATTTATTTATATATGACAAGAAACAACTAATCGGTAAATGTGTACACCTTCATGAGAACATTATGTATGAAATATATTTTATTGGCATATTTTACACTCAAAACATTGGCTTTAACATGCCATGTGCCAACAACTGCCTGTGGCTTTTAAACCAACTTTGACTCGAGTGCAACATGGCTTTAATGCAAATTAACTCAGGTATATGCCTAGAACAACAAATAAATGCAAAAAGTTAGTATTTTCTTTTTAGATTTTATTGTAAAAACACAAGCTGGTCAACATGCCCAGGTTTCAGCGCACTTCTCTGTGCACTTTTTGTCATATATATTTTTTAATTTTAACATATTTAACATGGCAAATTCCACCTTTAAAAATGTTAGGGTATTTCCTGGGTTAGGGTTAGGGATAGGGCTAAAATAAAAGGATTAGCGGGGTAGTAAAGAATAAATATGAACTAAAATAAAACTGACGGAACTTGTCACGTGGTGCACCTATCACGTCCCCTAAACTGGCCAATGAGGGGCGCTGCGTATGAATAGACTGGCAGTCTATTTATACGTTTCTGTATCAATAGCCACGGCCTTTTCGTAATTATTTTCTTTCATCATCTCATTTGCTTTTAAGTGTTTTGATTAAATGTTTAAGTATTGTATTTGAACAGTCTTGTCTTTCATTGAGTTGAAATCACGGGAAATTTCATTGTACACACAAAACTGAATGTAAAAACTGTGCGCGAGAGAGGAAGAGAGAGGAAAGTCAGGCCACGCCCCCCACGCTGTCCAAAGTGTGATTTTGCACAAAAATAGTTTCTCTGTCAGCTTGGAAGACGGTAGAAAATGGCTAAAACAATGCAATCGGTTTTAAAGACCTTTTTTAAGCCAATAAGTGAAGCTAAGCTAAGAAATGGAAAACAGCAGCAGCACAGCACCAGTTAGCTTAGCAAGTAGCGGCACCTGTAGCAATGATGCTAATGCAGGAGAACCTGCCTCCTACCTGGTAAAAAGTTGCAAGAATACAAAGTTCTCCATGGCTGTATTTTTGGCTGTTTTGACCATTAAAAGGTAAGCACACATTATATTTTAATTTTCTGCTGTGCTGCTGATTCATTAGAGGAGTTATGGCCTCATCGGTGTAGAAGTTTATGAATATTTTATATGTGTGGGTTTTTGTGTTCTGAAAGTTTAGAGTCCTTTGTGGCTAAATTAGCGGTGATGTTGCGCTGTCCTTGGTGCTGAAACATGACAGATTTGACAGCTGTCACTCAGAGAGAGAGACTGATGCGCTCCGTAACGGGTGATTGTCCGAGCTTCTTTAACGCTGATTCATCATTCTTTTATCAAACATTTAGGTTTAGGATTGGTTGTTTGTGGTCACGTGATATTATTGGTTAGCAAAAGGCACTTTAAAAAAAAAAGTATTCGGTGACATTTTTGTCTCTCTTACTGCTGGAACAACATGCGGCGTTTGTTTCGGGACCTGATGATTTACAAATGAAGCACTGGGGCCAGCCTGATGTGAGCTGGAATATACTGCTAGAGCTCTGTGACCCTGTAAAGTACACGATAAGCAGGTATAGACCATAAAGGAATGAGATTTATTTGGTATAGACATTTCCAGCAATGTGTTTTAAAAAAGTAGTCCCTAAATCCCACTGAAAAATGTCTCATGCAGTCAAACTATAGCTCAGCTAATGACGTAGGTTGGAAGAAAGTATGGTTTTGTTTTGTTTTTTTACATTTGGGAATTATGAAATAAACTATGAAGGCTAGCTTCTTAAAAACATTTCTAACAAGAGAGCAAACCTCCGCCAAGCTTAGATCAGCTCACCAATCGACATTTAAATCTGTTCATAAAGTTTTTTTAAATAACCTTGCTCAAAAACGTCCTCTGTTTACTGTATCTATAGTAAATTGTAAATGGAATGGAGTACTGATATATCCTACTCAAGTACAAGTACAAGTAAGTCATACATAAGATACTCAAATACAAGTAAAAAGTAACTCAATTAATTAGTACTCAAAGTAAAAGTTACTACTTACAGTACATTCAGCCCCCCCACATTTACTTCTGGTAATAAATCTTGGTACGGTTACCTGGCATACAGTAAACATCTCATGTATAAACTTGCACATTTGGAACTTCATTTATTTTCCTCAATGGCATCTGTATAAAATAATTATTTTTAGAAATAAAATAACACCAATGAATTTAATATAAATAATTCTAGTATAGATACATTTATGAACTCTGAAACTGAGAAAATAACCACCATTCAATGCTGTTTTGGCATGGTGTATTACGTTTAATCTGATTGGTCGAATATGATGTGATGCATTTGAGTGTTGTCTGGTTATTTCAGTTTCTGTAGGTTCACAATGTCAGTTGATCATTTTAAAACAAAAAATAATAATTTACTCAGTAATGGGTGTAGAAATGTAATAGATTACTTTACTACATACTAAAGTACAAGTCAAATGATTGATTTAGAAATATATACGCAAGACAGTAGAAGTATAAAAGCAACTCAATTACAGTAACATGAGTACGTAATCTGTTACTTTCACCTCTGGTAATAAGACCCACAGCCAGAGCATCATGGCATCTAATATTGTTGACATTACTTCCTGAGAGCCTATTTGGGCACATCAAGGATGGAATGGTCTAAATACATGTTGTTAGAGATATTAAAAGATACATCTTAACTGAGCTTACTGGGTTTAGACCCAATCCTATCTGAAGAGGTTCAGGGGACACCTAAAACAAAAGTTTAAAATGAACTGCATAATTAAGTGCTGAAACCATTATGGCATCTCCTAGTTACAGAAACAAGAGTGTTATCGATCCCATCCAAGCCCTGATTGATCCCAGGATAGATGGGGTTAGCTTAGGTATTCATCAGCCGCCCATCGGAGGCACTTGTTATTGAGGGCAGGTGTTTGGAGGCTGTGAGTTAAAGCCATTAGACTCCCGAGGCCTTCTGATAATAGGCTGTCAGTCATGGATAGACCTTCCACTATCCATCAGATGCACGCACAGAAATCAAAGCAGCCACCAAAGGTCTGGAAGATAACAAGCAGTCACTGGAGTCATCCGGATAACATTGGGTTTCTACTTATGTTTACAAAGCTACAATACAGAGACTAGGACTTGTAGCTAAAAACATTGTAATAATACAAAAGCTTTCATGTTCATTTCAAATGTATTTATTGGAAGTTTTTGGTCATCATTAATGTCTTCTTTTGCTTCCCATATATAGAAAGGAAGTTGTTATTTTCAAAATAAGAGCACATATATGAGTCTTTGTAACTGTACTCCAAAATCATTTTTGAAATGGACAAAACAAGGCTTGTCATCTGCAAAAAATGCTACAAATATATTGCACCAAAGTGGGAGTGGGAAGGGGTTTTCCAGTAAGACGGGAGGAAATTTTGCACAGAAAATGGTTTCATGCGACTCACTGATATAGACACACGTATATGCATTGTGTTGAAATATGGGATTTGTTCATTGTAGTGAGGTTGTCATAAACTCACATAACGAGTTAAAGTTGCTAAAGATTCCTTGTCTTCATACAAACGGACACACTGGTGACAACACTCATTTTGCCATTTCAAAAATGATTTCCGAGTACGGTTCCAAAGACATTTTAAACAGCAGGATAACTATCGAGATAATTTATAATAAAGAGCTGCCAAGCGTCACCCTATGAGTGTGACAGTCATGCAGTTTGACCCATTTTCACATGACATACCACACTTGACATTTCTCACGCTTATATTTCCCCATTCAATACTATTTATTTTTTTCCATGATAATGAACTTTGGTCCTCGCAGCTTGCCTTAGTTCAAGTAACTCTGATTGACTGACCGAGATAACCAATCCATGTCTCCTTTGTCCCTAAATATAACCAACCCCGGCAGGCATCATGCAATAATAAATCAATCAGGACCAGCGTAAGGTGGGGCTTGACGAGCCATCTCTAACTAGTTTCTTTCTACCACAACTCTCACGAGTCATCGACATGCTTTCAGAAAGAAAGAAAGTCTCAAGAGCACAGAGGCCGTCAGAGACGTATGTAACTACCCAATTTTGTTCAGTGTTTGTGTGTGCGTCTAAAAAAAACTAACGTTTTGTGTGTGTCTCTCTCACTCACATGTGTCAGTGCTAGACATTAAAACTCTGTGTTCTTATTTGATTATTTTTGTATGTAATAGTGTCTTTCTATGGATCTTGAGACTGCTGCTAAGACATTCCTTCAATCAAAAAACACTTGATGTTTTATTGTTTTTTAGATTATTTGCTTTTTAATTAACGTAATTTTTGGACTATAAGCCGCTGCTTTTTTCTCATGCTTTGAACCCTGCGGCTTAAACAATGACGCGGCTAAATTGTGGATTTTTCCCGGTTTTATAAGCCTCATGCCGTCACAAAATTGCGCTTTGTCACATTAGACCAGGTGGAACAATGAAATTGTGAACCTTAAATCATTTTTGCTTGCACAGAATCATTCTGATCACTCATTTTGTCATGATGCACACTGCAGAGAGAAGCAGAGAGAGAGAAACCGCTGCAGCAGCAGTGTGGATGCAGTAATAGTCAGCCAGTTTGTAATAGAAGGACAAACAACATAAAGTTGTTAAATCACCGCGTTAGGTTTCTTCAGAAACGATAGCGTCCGTATTCTGGCTCAGAGTCCGACTCGCTGTGATCACTGCGCGGTAGTTCACGGTAAGAAGAGCGGACAAAGCGGTGTATCAGTCTGGTTCCAGTAAAAAGTGACCATAAAAAGCTGTAAATGGACTGATATGTAGACGTGGGGCAGTGAGGAGGTGACTTCATGTAGTAAAGAAAACTTATCAGTTGTTGTTCAACTTGAGTACAGCAGCCCGCCTACCGGCCCGTTCTGATTGGCCGAGTTTTCTGACGGGCACCCTCATCAGCCAATAGGGTGCGGCCTATGTTAGGCTGCGGCATTTGATTTTTCTTAAAAAATTGCTAAATTATTGTAATGCGGCCAATAAAACAGTGCGCTTTATAGCCCGGAAATTACGGTACCTCCTTTCTGTTGCAGACAAGGAGAGCCGAGGTAAAGGTAGCAGTGTCAAGACATCAAAATCTGTGACAAACACCTACAACATGAGACATGTCCCCAGCTAAATGATGGATAATTGGTTGAAATGAAATATTGACAAATAATTGTTTTTGTAAAAATTCTTGTTACACTTTTCATTTATAATTTCTGGTTAATTAAAACTAGCATTAGGAGGCAACATTGCAGGAAGAGCCGCTGGCATGGCGGTGAGGACATCAGTCTTAAGGTATAAATCAACATGAAAACAAGCCAAAGCCATGCGCCGGAATGCATCATGTCACTAAAGTCTCACTCCTGTCATTTTCTAAAACTTGGCAGCCCTGTTTAAATAGTGCCAGAAAAACAGCAGCGTCCTCATATATGTGCTCTTATTTTGAAAAGAAGAACTTCCGGTGTCACGGTCTGAATTTACCTCTTACTGAGCTCGATTATGAGCATGCGCATTAACCGGAAAATGAATTTTGCCATGCTGAGATTGAAAATTCAATTTCAAAGCATCTATGCAGTTTTTACAATAATAAGCTGTTGTATTCATATAAATCTGATCATGACGATCATATTTATTTTTTTATCATTGGTGGATTTTTTTTATCAATGGTCGACTGATGTGATGTTTTAAGCATTTTTTAAAGAAAGTGTCTATTTGTACGGTTGCTGTACGGACAACACCTGGTGCTATTATCAAAGTACAAGTACGTAGCGTCTTAGGGTTAGGGTTAGGTTATTATCACTCTATCGCAACAATTTTTAGGGTTAGGGTTAGGTTTACAGTTAGGTTTCGTCTTAGTCGAAATCTTTATTAGTCCCCCTCGGGTACTAATAAAGTATATCATCATAGTCACGTGACTTAAACTGGCGAATGACTGACCTATCATGTGACCTAAACTGGTCAATGAGGGGCACTACGTACGAACAGAATGTCGGTATATTGATACGGCGACCGTATGGATAGCCACTGCCTTTTTTAAAATCAGTACAACAATCTCTGTGCATGGCTAATCCAGCACGGGTACATCTCAGTACGTAGTGGTCACGCACACGTACGTATCTCAGTACGTAGCGGTCATGTACTGAGATAGAGAAGCTCAGTACGGAGGTAAACTCAGACCGTGACACCGGTTTATTTGGTTTTTTTTTGGAACCATATCTGTACCATAATTAAATTTAAAATGGATTAACAGAAATGGTAGTAGGCCACCAGAGCTGTTCAACAGCAAATATGGTTGATTAGAACATGAGAACTTTCTGTCCCTTATTGTCCACTTTCAGTTAAACTGACAAATAATTTACTGTCACCGTCTGTGCTTGTTACACAGCTGCTGGGAGGTGCTGTGTCACCACCTGTTTTTTGGCTGTCACTTGGTCCAGTTGCTGTGGTGGAGGCCAGATCCCCCCCCCCCCATCAGTGTCACCTGCCTGGCTGCAGATCTCCTGCTGGAGCCTGGGGGGGTGGGGGGTGGCGTGGGTGACTGTGTCCTGTGGAGACCAGCTTCACTGCTCCTGTTGGCTAAAAGTTTTGGGCTCAACTATTCCTCAGACTTTGAAATTTGTCTACACCAGGGTTGGGGTCAATTATAATTGTAATTGCGTGATTGATAATTAATTACAAACATCAGGTAACTGTAATTGTATTTGAAAAAATCCTGTTGCTGTTGCAATCATAATTGAGGTGTAATTGAGTTCAGATAATTGACTTTGTAATTGTAATTGTCATGGAAATTCTGTAAAAAATGCATAAAAAGTGGAAAGATTTTGGATTTTTTTTTTTTCCTAAAAAAACCCTAAAAACTAGTCCAAATGTGATGAGCATACTTAAACTATGCTGAATATGTAGTAAGACATGAAAAATATATATGTTATTTTGTTTTTTAAAAAAAACACCCACATTTCCGAGGACAGGCTCAGAGTAAGGCATGAAATTGGAAAGATTTTGGATTTCTATTTTACTGATCATTAGACCCTATAGGTTAGAATATGATGAGCACACTTAAACTGGGGGAAAATGCAGTAATGCATGAAAAATGACAAATATGTTGAAAGATTTTGGATTTTTTTTTTTTTTCTGAGATAAGGCTAAGAACGTTTTATGGGCTTATTTCTTTCTTCTAATTGAAATGTCATAATTTAAAACATAATTGTAATTGACTTTACGAGAACAAATAATAACTGTCATTTTAATTGTAATTGGAAAAAATGCTGGTCACTGTAATCATAAATGAGTTGTAATTGAACATGGATAATTGAAGACCCAATTGTAACATGTAAAATGTAATTGACCCCAACTATAGTGGTGGGTTGGGGTCTACTGTAATTGTAATGTTGTAATTGTTAATTAATTACAATTATGCCGTAATTATATTTGTAATTGTAATTTTAAAAATCTGTTGCTGTCATAATTGAATTGTAATCAGGTTTATATAATTGACTTTGTAATTATAATTATAATTGCCATGAAAATTGTATAAAAATTGTCAATTTTAACTTAACTGGGGAACTATGTTACAGCTCGTTCTATGTATAGTTCTAAACATTATATAGTTAATTATTAAAATATGTTTCATATCAAGCTTTCCCACATTTTACTATTTAAAAATATAAAATAAATGAAATCTAGGGGCATACTGACATAAAAAAAGGCTCAGATGTCCACACCAAAAGTATTAAAATCTATATTTTCATTGATTAGGAAGCCTAACAAGGTAACTTATAGATTTGAAATAACTTAGATGACAGATATTTTTTTAGTGTATTTTACAGCTGATTTAGGACCTGTTAGCAGATGCTAAAAGAAATCTAACACAATAGGAAGGTTAACTTTTATTAGGTTATGTATGTCACGATACAACGTTTTCATTTCTGATACGATACAGATATTGCGGCCTTGGGTATTGATCGATACCGATACTGATCCGGTACGAAATCATACTTAATTTTATAACTTATTTTGTAGTGTGGAATGTTAGAAAAGACTTGATCAAGTGATGTCACTCAAACAGAGAACAATAGTCAACAATTCAAGTTCACTTGAGTTAATTTTTTCTGTCAGTATATGGTTGGAATAACTGAGGGCGGGAACAACTGAGGGCGTGGCCAAAAAGTTATCGGAGCGCTTATATCGGAGATTTTAGATGCAGTCCAATAAAATCCGATATTCGTTTTCAATTATTTTCAATTTACTACAAAGTCATCTCAATGCTCTTATCAAAATGTTAAATTCATATTAAGAAAGAAAAAACCCAACAAGATCCACATGAACAAGTGTTTAGTGACAGTGGGAAGAAACAACTTCCTTTTAACAGGAAGAAATCTCCAGCAGAACCAGGTTCAGAGGTGGCAGCCATCTGCGTCAACTGGTTGGGGTTAGTGGACAGAAGGTCCAACAGAATAGGATAGAGAGATAGAACATCAGAATGTCCCAGACTAGTTGAGCTGTGAAGCACAGATCAGGAACTGCCATCATCAGCTTCACCACACCTGAAACAGAGCAGAGAGAGAGAGAAATGAGAGGAGAAGGCACTGACTGCAGAAAAACATGATACAGTATTATCAGGTCAGCCTGCCTTGGCCTTGGGCCTCACTTCCAGTGGCCTAGTCAATACTTATTGTAAAAGTGACAAATCTTTTTCCATCTATTGGTAAGCTAACAGCGACTCCAAGGTCTGTAAATGGGACCATTCACAGATGAGCCCATATCCGCTCTAGTGGTTTGGTTATGTTATGATTTTCAGGCTCCATAATTGTGTTTAATTCTAATTGAAATGTAGTAATTGAGAACGGAATTGTAATTGACTTTCAGGGGATGAATAATAAGTGTAATTGGAAAAAACGCTGGTCATCGTAATCTTAATTGAGTTGTATTTGAACGTGGATAATTAAAGACGTAATTGTAACTGAAAAATGTAATCGACCCCTACCCTGGTGGAGACCCATGACGGCCTGGCCTGTTGCAGCGCCATCGTCCTGTCTAGTGTCTACCTCTGTCTGGACCAAAATATGGAACAGAAGGTGTGAGAGAATGAGATCTGAGCTGAAGGCACATGGTGTGAAAGCTCTTCATTTTACAATATTGGTTTGAGGGATCAATTTTTAGTCTGGATCAGGGATTAGTATATATGTGCAGGTGTACTGGAGCCTCGTACGGCTCTCCTGGGATGGAGAAAATGGACGTGGCAAACTATGGCCATGGAAAACAAATGTGTCACAAAGCCATCTAATAAAGTGTCAGGTCTTATTGCGTCGATACACCGACTCCACCATTTAAGGCTTGAACTTTAACCTTACGATACAGAAACACTGCGAGGGCCCCCATCCTTCAGACTATAGGTCAACCTTAAGTGATTTGGCAGCTTGTGGGGGCTCTCCTGTCAGTGTTTAACCCTACACTGGTTACCTGGTTCATAAAGAGACAGAGAGAGACATTGGCTCATATGTCAGAATGAAACTCTCCTGAAAGCGTCGCGATTTATGATATTTGAAATGGACTGGTTTATGATGGTTTAACCCCTGCCCCCAACATGCGGCTACATTGACTGCCTATTGATCCAACGCTGTGTGTGAAAGGCTTCGATTTTAATAAGGTCTAAAAGAAACAGCTGAAGAATAAGGTCGACTGAAAAGGAAAAACAAAAACACACATTAATGTTTTAGTTTTTTATACAAATAGTACAAATAATACAAAGATAAAATGTTTTTGGACTATAAAATATTAGTTCCTGAACTCTTCTTTCCATATTTTCAGCTGTGAACTGTAACCTGTACTCGCAGTGCTGTTTGGTCTTGATCATAGTTTCTCAAATGGGGGTACGTGTACCCCTAGGGGTATGCAATGGCACTACAGGGGGTACTTGAGAGGGCGAGAGAGTGGAAAATTGACAAATAACGTTCCAGTCTTGGTCCCACCCAGGCATGATATGACCGAAAATAATTTTTAAAAAAACTATAGAAATAAATCTATTCAGGGGCCACTAAATCAGTGTTTTTCAACCTAGGGGTCGGGACCCCATGTGGGGTCGCCTGGAGTTTAAATGGGGTCACCTGAAATTTCTGAAAAATTAGCTATTTCTGAACAATTAATTATTGTTCTTTTTTTCATTATTATTATTAAAACAACACACTATAAAACTTTGTCAATCTAGTTCAACTAAAATGCAGTAAAAAAATAAACAAACGAATTCTAGTATTTGGGGTTGCCAGAAATTCTTGATATCAAAATGGGGTCACGATCCAAAAAAGATTAAGAACCAATGCACTAAATGCTGTTTCTTTCCACTTATTTGCAAAGTTACATTATTTAAAATGTGTGTTTGTCACACGTTCATTCCATCATTATGATCTATAATTGTTTTTAAATCGTTTTCGAAGCAAAATGTAGTCGGAAAAAGGGGGGACTTGGACTCAGAAATAAGAGAAAAGGGGGTTCTAGAGCCGAAAGGGTTTGAGAACCACTGCTTTATACCCATGCACTTTTATACAGATTAACTTTAAATTTAGACAGACTTTTACCGTAACCTTTGTTGTTTTTATGGTAACTGTCTGCTTGGCTTGAATCTTTGAAGTGTACTTGAATGTTGTTGAGAGGAGCATGTGCAATTTTGACAATAAAAGGATTCTATATATTTCTATTCTATATTTCCAGCTGTGACCTACTAAACCAACTCAAGCTCTTTACCTACTGACTTTAACATGTTTTGGTTGAACTTTACACTCCGTAAATCCATGGAAACCAGCAGATTAGTGGTGAAAGTAACCCTGTTCATATTTAGTGAAGCTACGGAGCTCCAGGCCTGTGTGTATCTGACCACAGACTCATCTTTGTCTCTCAGTTTTTCTCCACAAAATCCCACAGCAGTTACCACTAGAGGGTAGTATCTTCTGGACTTCATGGTGTTATGCACTGGAAGTAGAGCAATGTAGAAATTAATGTAGTTATATATATATATATATATATATATATATATATATATATATATATATATATATATATATATATATATATAAATATAAATATAAAAATGTCTTAAGGCTATTATTATCATTTATTTTTTATAATGCATTGCTTTTTTTCTCTATTTGTTTTCTTAATTTATATAAAACGAATATAATTTGCAGTCTTCACATAAACTAGATCAGTGGTCTTCAAACTTTTTTGGCTCAAGTTCAACCTTTCTCTTACTTTGAAACACAGTCTCCTCTTTGTCCGCTAACAACATTTTGCTTAGAAAACTATTTAAAAACAACTATAAATCATAAAGATGGAATGAACAAGTGAGAACACATTTTAAAGAATCTCATTTTGTAAGTAAGTGGAAAGAAACAGTATTTAATGCAGTGGTTCCTAATCTTTTTTTGGATCGTAACCCCATTTTTATATCAAGAATTTCTGACGACACCAAAGAAATTTTTCTTCTAGATTTAGTTTTTGATCATGTTTGAGCTCAGATTTATTTATTTATTTATTTATTTATTTATTTATTTATTTATTACTATATAGTTGAACTAGATTTATATTTCACAAAGAAATACAGTTGTTTAAGAGTGCAGTTTAATAATAATAGAAATAAAAGTGAAGAAGAATTCCAAAAATTTCAAAATGGTATTTAAAATTTTCAGATATTTCAGGCGACCCCACATGGGGCCCTGAACCCATGGTTGAAAAACACTGATTTAGTGGCTCCTGCGGCCTTCGGTCTAATTTTGTGCGGCCCACAAAACAAAATTGTAATTCATGAAGTTGGAAGTTCTATGAAGCCCAAATTAACGCACAAAACTCCAGAAACACAGACAAAGACAGCAAAATGCACAAAATGATAACAAAGACACACTAAGCAACCACTGAAACACAAAATAACAACAAAAATAGCAGCATTTCAAAAACAACCTCAAAGAGAAACAAAATGTCAAATTGCACAAAATGACAGAAAAACACACAAAAAGTCAACAATAACTCAAAATATAGCAAAAATACACAACAAATTGCCATGTTGTCAAGAAAATAGACAAAATGAATAAAAAAACACATGAAATGTGTAAAAAAAAAAATCAGATTGGTCATTATTCTAAATGCTAACATAAATATTGATAATATGGCCCTCGAATCAGACAGAAGTTGCCCATCTCTGTCCTAGGGGTACACGTACCCCCATTTGAAAAACAAAGTACTAGAAAAATCATAGAAAATTGCTTTTAATTAAAAGTAGATAACAAAGACACACTAAACAACAACTTAAACACAAAATAACAACAAAACAGCATTATGTATAAAAGGACTTCAAAGACAATCAAAATGCCAACAAAATTGCACAAAATGGCAGAAACATACACAACACAAATACAAAATATAACAAAAGCACACATAATGACTCGAAAAACACACAAAAAGGCAACAAAAATTTGCCATATTGTCAAGAAAAAAGACAAAATGAATTAAAAAGCACCGAAAATGTCTAAAAACTCAACCTTTGTTCTTTCATTAATGCTCAGATTGGTCATTATTCTAAATGCTAACATATGACCCTCAAATCACACAATCGTTTTTGGGCCCCAGTCTGGTAGAAGTTGCCCGTCTCTGCACTCGGGGTACACGTACCTCCATTTGAGAAACTGTACTAGAAGAATCATAGGAAGTCGCTTTAAATTCAAATTATTCTTTAATGTTAAAATTACAATAGTCAAACAAAATTGGAAATGTCATAAAGTCGGAAGCCATTTCTTTCCTGTTTAAAATAAAACAAAGATAGCCATAAAAAAAAAAGAAAAATCTGTCTCCAGTATTGACCTAAAATGGGAAGGGATTCACTGACAGCATAATTAAGAACAGACTATATTACAGCACATGCATGAATGGAGGCAGGGACATTAATGACAGGTTCTTTGAGACGCAGCCCTGTCAGGACTTAAACATCAATTTAGATTCAAACCTGTTGCTAAAAGCTGCCTACTTTATTTGATGGGAAGAAGTGGGTCACATATGTTTGCCCTTGCAGTCGCTCCTCACATTGTGGAGCCACGGGGCCCCAGCTGCAGCATCAGTGCTTTTAATGAAAATGCAAGGCAATAGAAAGCAGGTAGTTCAATCCAGGCCTGCATTTCCCACGGCTTTGTTCAGAGTGACAATGGGACACCAGAGCATGAGTTTCAGTGTTGACTGGTTTGAAGGAGCCGGTCCCTTGTTCTGGACCTGGTTTCAACCTGAGACATGGAGACTTTCCTAGTGCTTAACTGTTGTAAGTGGGAGGATGTACAGCACAGGTTTGAAATATTTTCAAGGTTACATTTTTATTCACTTAATCCAACTGTCACCATTTTCTCACTTTGGTTGCACAATAAATAATGTTTATTTACCTTTACAAAACAGGGTCCAATGGCACATTTTTTACTGTTTCTCTTAGAACGCCTTCAATGCAAAAAAAATTGGTCAAAAACTTGGAAATTAAATCTTCTTTTATATTATATTTGGGTTTTTTTCCATCTTTTTTTCTAATGTTTGTTTACATCCTAACTTTTCACATAAATATTCAATTTTTTTTTTCAAATGATGTTTTGCTTTTTTTTTTTTTTAATACATAAATATTTAAATAAACACAACATAAATGTACGTCCAACACAAAATTAGTTTGTCTTCATCTTTTAAGAGGAAATATTTGTATGTATATCTCATGCTTAATATACAGCAGAGGTAGGCAACTTTTATTACAGATGGGGCCACAAAAACGCAATCTGAGCATTAGAGTTTTTATTATTTTGTGTATTTTTCTGTCTGTTTGTTGTTGTCTTGCTCATCATGATGCATTTTTGCATTTCTGTTGTCCTTTTGTGTATTTTTCCTGTAAAATATATGTTTTTTTGGAGTCATATTGTGTGTTTGTGCTGTCGTTTTGTGTTTTTTGGAGTCTTTTTTGTTTATTACTGCTGTCATTTTGCTTGTTTGTTTGTACTGTGGGTTTGCAAAGTCATTTTGTCATGTTTTTCATCTTTTTTTGTGTACTTTTGTTGTCATTTTCTGTAATTTTGTATATTTTTTGGAGTAATTTTGTGCATTAATGTTGTGGTTTTGTTCATTTTTTGAGTAGTTTTGTGTGTGTTTTTGGAGTATTTTTTGTGTTTTTCTCTTTTCTTTTACTGCATTTGTTTGTTTTATCTATTTTCCTGTTAGGGCTGATATTCAGCATATACATGTTGTGTGTGTCATTGTTCCACTGTGTAAGAAAATCACGAGGAAAATAAATATGATGTTGCCTTTGAACTGTTATCTTGCATTTTAATGAAACACTGACAGATTCATCGGAGGTGAATTTAATTGCCACAGTCTGTAACACTATATATCGGAGGACATTCAATCCCACATGAAACAATGTGAAACCTTTTTGATAATGACTGTGGATGGTCACATGTCTGTGTGCTGGTGGAGATGAAGCGCTCATGTTACAGGGACTGCAGGGTTCACACATGCAGGCACCAATTTGCATCCAGTGGCAGGAGCGCTTACTTTGACAAATAGGAACAGCTAAAGGAGGCAGCCACTGCCACTTAGTTATTAACAACTCTTTCACTCTTGATTTATTCACCACTTTTGAAGAAAGGGCATAGCTATTATGTTATTATTGGGAAAATTAGCCCTGTTTAAGGAGAAGGCTACGGCCATGGCTGACCCCTTAATATACTTATAATGATGCCATTTACCATCTATAACTGAACTTTACTTCTCTGCACACCGAAGGCAAACAGCGTGGCCCCAGGCAAACTGAATCTGAATTTAGAGCAAACAGTGTAATTTGTGCATATGTCACCATACAATGGAATTAGGTTGTGTTTGTGATACCACTGAAGAAGAAAAGGTGCTGATCCTTCTCACCTCAGCGACCGCTGGTTGATTTAAACCAGGGATCACCAACCTTTCTAATACTGTGAGCAACTTCATATACTATATGTATAGTCTGAAGGGCTACCAGTTAGAAAAGAGCTTCTTAAATACTTAATGTTCACAGTTTCACTTTAATTAGAGGGTCAGACAATAAGGAAGGTTAGCAGTAACTTAATAATGTATGAAATGTTTAAGTTTCAACATGAAACACTTTATTTCTCCTAATTTATGCATTTCTTTCATTTTCATAGAGAATCATCATCATGTAGCATTTGTAAAAAAAATTACAATTATGTCAATCATTCTGTCCAGGGACTGCAGATGAAAAATAGCCTTTTGGCTGATTCTGGTATATTTTCGGTATTGATATTATTGTTAAATAAACCAATAAATGAAATAAAATGAAAATCCAGTTTGCGTTAAAAAATAAATTAAAAAAAGAGGGTTTTGTTCATATCATATTATTATATATGACATGCCACATCACATACAGCAACACTGTAACAATGTTTGAATTAAAATAAACATGAAAAGATGGTTAATTTGAGTATTTTCCAGTATTTATCTTAAAGGGGACATATCATGCTAAATCCACTTTTTTAGCCTTTAAATGCATTTTGATGTATATTTAGATTGTTTAGAAGTACAGAAAAGTTCAAATTAATCTCTTCAGGTGCTCCGTTGATATCTTTATATTCTGTTTTGGCCACATATCTGTTTCGATTTTTCTATTCTCTATTACATTTTTTGAACAATGACGTCACAGTATTTGCAGCAGAACTGCCAAATTAAGACATCGACTCCAGGCCCAACACTTTGAGAAATCCGCCATTTTTATTTCTCGCTTTTATTTTGTAGTCCAAGCTCAAGGATGCCGAAGTCGGAATGTTGGGTTGTTGGATGTAGTAACCCACACGTTTCATTACAATGTCTCCCAGCATCAGAACCTTTTCGAAGTGCCTGGTTGAGTTTTATTTTTCATGGAAATGTACCCACATCTGTGGGTAAGGTCATTTTTGTGTGCGCAAAGCACTTCAAGGATGACTGCTTCTGCAACCTCCACCAGTATAAAGAAGGATTTGCTGAAAGACTTTGTCTGATTGAGGGTTCAATTCCTTCTATCTTTGGAGATGATGAACAGAGCACTTCGGTAAGCTGTAAATAACGCTAAAAAGTGTGATGATAAGACGTCCCTGTCATTGTTTTGTTAGCATTAGCAGTTGCACCGTCTCCATATGTTAGCGCTGTGTGCTCGTTTTAGATCCTTGATGATATGGCCTACGTGATTTAATTTAAGTCTAAAGTTTTCATTAGTCATTTCATTTTGCCATTTTTGTCTCAGTAAAGACTGTATAAAAATGCATTTCGTGACGTTAGCTTGGCGCTAGCATTAGCTCGTTAGCGTTAGCTCGGCGCTTGTGTTTGCTCACTTGTTAGGGTTCTGCAGGTTCATCATCTTCATTTTCATCTCGCTCCACCGGGTCAGACTCTGGCTCGAACATGTAAGGCTGGATGGACAAGTCTTCTGTTGTTGACATTTTGTAAATAACCTCTGAATAAAAAGTTTATGCACCGCTACATAACCGTATATCTTCTCTCAAACTACAAAAATGGCCAAACAGGGTGGAGTTGAACCGAGTGTCACCTCTGCAACCTGGAGAGGGGGCGGGGTATGAAGTGTCTCATTTGCATTTAAAGAGACCGCACCAAAACGAGTTGCTCTCAGAAGCACATCAGAAAAGGGGTAGAAAAGGGGCCTGTGGAGCTATAATAATGAGGAATTCAGACACAGCATAGCAGTTCCGCTTTATATAGACCACAACTGTATGATTTATATGTAAAAAGAAAGGATTTAAAAGCATGATATGTCTCCTTTAATACTAACTACATCTGTCATATGTATTTATTTTTGTGATTTAGAACCCTGGAAAGTAAATCAGATTTTAGATGGTCATTGGTGACTAGAGCTCCTGAGGGCCCCTCACATGGTCCATGAGGGCTACCTGGGGCCCGCAGACACCGTGTTGGTGACCCCCTGAATAAACACTTCACTATTGCTTTGTTCGAGATTGGAACATTTTTGAATTGTTACTGCCTTTTGCGACTCCTTATCTTCTGTCTTCAGGTTTGGGCAGTTGATCTGAACATACTGTATCATAGAGTGACCAACTAGCCATGACTCAGCTGTTTCTGATGATTGCTGCATGGAGGAACGTCCAACTGCACCACCAGCTTTTTAGAACACGTCCAAAAAACGCTCAACTGAAAATGATATAGTGTCAATGCTAAATTCTGTTCATACTAAAATACAATGTAGTTTTGGTCAAAATGTAGTCATCAGAACTATTTCAGTTCTTTTTGTTTTAGTCAACAAATGACATCAATATTTATATATAATATACAGATTAACCCCCAACTTCCACCAGATCCATAACTGCTGCCTATCTAATGTGGAACAGCAATGGAGCTGATAGGTTTCCTTTAAAGTTAATGTGTCAATTGCCAGCACATACATATCTGCTGAGTCATGCTGGAGAACTCTGCAACAGATACGCAGACCTTTTATTTTTCCCAGATGCCGAGCTGTGCTGCATATATTCAAAGATAAGCCTGTCCGGGACTGAAAATACTACACATAATAAAATAATCAGTTTTCAGAATAAAATACTCCGTGTTCAAGTCGGATTGTATTTACATTAATTTTCTTATCCTCTTGCTCCTTTTCAGGGTGGTAGGGGTCTGCTGGTGTCTATCGCCAGCTTCCTTCAGGTGCCAGGGGGCGGGGCTACACCCTGGACAGAACGGCAGGGGATCATATTTCACATCCGGTGTAAGAGTTTAGGCATTTTTTTCAACATTAAATTACCATTGATCAACATGATATGGGATATTAATCATGTTTGTGAATACACGCAGACACATTTAATGTGATCGATGCGTAAGACCACATGATGATCAAATGGGTTCAGATTGGATTTCATCCCATGTGACGCAAAAGTTTCGTTTTTATTAGACGACCAAAATATGAACACATTTTAATGTAGTTTTTGTTTACATGTATTTTTTTTAAATTAGTTGTAGTGTCATTATTGTCACTCAAAAAAATGTAGTCAACAAAAACGATGACAAAAATAATTAGTCGACTAAACTAATGCTTATTATCAACCCCGATATTGGTCATATGTAATATCGGTTGACATATGTGCTGTTGGATAGGACAACATATTAAAAGCTAATATGGTACTTTCTCAATAACAGAAGTAGAAAAAGTATTCCTTTTTTTGCACAGATGATGTTTATTTGTGGAATACATAGTGTGATTTATCACATTAAAAGTAGCCTAAACATTTTATTTCCATGGAGATATGGACTATGCAACATAAAATGATGTTGGGGGAGGAAATCCCTACTATTTAGTGCTTTTTTGTTGTTTTAAATAAAGATGTCCTGATCCGATATAGATATCGGATGTCAGTCCGATATCAGCCAGAAAACGAATATCGGATTTTATCGGTCTGCGTCTAAAATGTCCGATATAAGCGCTGCGATAAGTTTTTGTTGTTTTAGTCCCCGCCCTCAGTTGTTCCCATCATATACTGACAGTAAAAAATAATTGAAGTTAACTTGAATTGTTGACTATTGTTTTCTTTTTGAGTAACATCAATTAATCAAGGCTTTTCTAACATTCCACACTACAGAATAAGTAATAAAAGTATGTATGATTCGTGCTGATATTGTATCGGATCAATATCGACATTGTCCAATACTCTCTAGTTAAATGAATAGATTTTCCTCTTTTTGACCCCTTAATGCGACATCTATTATCAATTAATACCAGTTGTTACTGTTACCACAGTAAGTATTCTATTTATCTGTTCATTAATAATTATTAAAGGTGTGACGGGATATCGTGCCACAAGATATCACAATAGTCGAGGGTACGAGATGCGAGGGGGGGACAGATAAAAAAAAAATCTACATTATCTGCTACACATCAGAATGCTATAGTTTGTTTTTATTTTTTATAATTCATATTGTGTATCGAGCCACCTCTATTTGTTATTATTCATCACCAATGTATTATATGCAACAATAACAAAAAACAAAGGGTTCACGCAAATATTTCAGAGTTGGATTAGGATCCGATGTTGGTACTAAAACCAAATGTGTTGACGTGGTTGTTGCTGATTCTGATAGAAAGGTGTTAGAAAACATAATAGACCTCAGTCTGTTGTGAACGGAGCTTTGGAAGAAAGTGGACAGTTACTGACTTCGTGCATCAGAGTGGGATGAAGGTTTATAATAACCTGTAACCTTCTTAATTATGAGGCCCAATCAAAAATAAAATAGAATAGTGTACAGAATCTACTAGCTGAGTGTTCTCTTTGATGCACATCATAATGAGGTGTTTTTAAACTTTTGGTTGAGCATCATATGCATTGTTTTTTAAAATCATGTAGACAATTATAAGTGTTAAATATTATAACACTACTTTATTACTTTTATTTTGTATTGAAAAAGTTCTGCATTTTAAACAGGCTGAGACCTGGGAGCGTATAGTTATTAGACTCCAGTAATCACAAAGATAGATCAGTGTTCTGCTCTTCATTATTGTTAAATACAACCAAATACTGTAATTACGCTGCGAGCTCAATTGGTGTTTAGGTGCTGAATTCATTATCATTTTGATTGATGAGCCTAAATAATCAACACATTAATAATTCATACAGTTTCCATTATGCATGTGTATGCATGCTTGAGCACCTCATCAACCTGGTGCCAGGCCTTAAACAATGAAGCTCTTTTATTAGCGCTAGGCCTGAGTTTACGCTTGTTAATCTGCCACTTGTATTATTTTGTCAAACATTTATTTAAAGTCCGGCCTCCTGCTTCAGTGCAGCCGTGGAGCCGCTGCAGTGGTTAATGGCTTAAGTGTTGGCCATCATTAGGGACCTGCATATTACAAACACAATTAAGTCCCGGTTGGACACTTTAATTGTTGTGTATTTGACAGCTGCAAACACACGGCTGTCACAGCAAGTTACGAGTCATCTGCAGAGCCGTTTCTCTCTCAATGGTGGTGGAGAACAAGGGACAGTTTTATCCTCTTGAGGTATAGGCCACTTTTAAGTAATCAACCTCTCTCAAAGCTAAAAAAAAAAAACAACAACAACCCGTCTGTTATGTTTGGTGCAGCTTTGTAGTCCATCCATCCAGGAAGGAAGGAAATGTTCAGCCCTGTTATTGTATTTAAAGAAAAAAGTGTGTGAAACATATCAAGCTCTTGTCTTTTCTTGTCTTGGCATGTCTTCTAAACATTAATTGTTCCTCTCTGCAGTTAATTAAAAAAAAGGCCCAACAGTTTACCACATGTGCCCCCTCCTCATCATGTTCACTAATCACATACAAACTCCACAGTGACCCTCAGGACATGCACAGCCATCTCTGCTCTATTTGATTTGTGTACAGACTGCACCACAATCACACACAGACAACATTAATAAGGGTAGCTCTTGTTTTCTTTTTATTTAGATATGCACATGATGAACATAGCGTAATTACAGCAGTGAATTTTACATTTCCTCAATATATCACACACTTCTCTCTCTTTTGCTATTTGTCATCAATTTGCTGTTCTTCAAAGCCACTTGTTCCATTCCAACCTCTCAAGGTCATATAAACATGTGTTCCTAAGTATTAGTGTTATAATCGTACTGGATCTTACATGTCTATCCTTTTTGTGTGTTTGTTATTCCGATTCAGAGGAAGCATTAGAATGATGTTAGATGAAGAATAGACTTCATTGTCATACATGTACAGGTACATGACCAAAATCTGTTCTCTGCACTAACCACTTCCTGAGGAGCAGTGGGCAGCCAATGTGCACCAGTTGCTCAACATTTCACAGGTTGGATTAGAACCGGTGACCCTCCAATAAACCTTTTCACACTCTGGAACTGCGCATGCATGACCTGGCAAGGTCATAGGTCAGAGGAATATAAACGTCAACAAACTCGTTCGGTCTGTTGATATTTCCTACCTAACAGCGATTGTACTTTTATTCCAGAGATCTTTAATTTTAATAGTGTTTATATTATTAATATTACACATATTCAGACTCGAGGAGGGAACAGAGTTTTCCGCTGATGCTACTTTCGGCCGATCCAAGCACTTTTAAAAACTGATAGGAGCAGCTTAGTAGCAGTATGGAAGAAAAGGGCAGTCCTCTCGCTTCCACACAGGTGACCCCTGATGGACGAAAACACAAACTACCTGTCCCAAGGCTGACAGATTGCACCACTCAGTGGCCAAATCCATAGCGCCAAGCGCTCTGGGTGAGGGTGGAGGACTGAGCCCTCCGCCTGTGACAGCCGGTCCCTGAACAACGGGAGTTGCCAGGGGCGGGCGCACAGCAGCCGGTAGATCTCCGCCAACCAGTGCATAGCAGGCCAATGCGGAGCCACCGGGATCAGATTGTGGCCGTGCTCCCTCACACTGGAGAGGGTAGGGGGAAGCAAGGCTAACAGGGGGAAGGCATAGAGCAGCACCTGCGGCCAATCGTGCACTAGAGTGTCTAACCCGAGGGGAGCACCCGTGTTGTGAGGGAATAAAAGTGCGTACTGCGCTTTACCTTCCGCTGCGAACAGATCCCCTGCGTAACGGGCCCACAACTGTTCTACAACCTCCGGGTACAGCATCCACTCCTTGTAAATCGGTGCCTTCCTGGACAGCAGGTCTGCGCCTGCGTTCAGGGCTCCCGGGATGTGCATCACCCTCAGCGAGAGGAGACGACCACAGCCCCACAGGATCAATCTGCACACCAGCAGGTGCAACCGACGGGAGCGCAATCCCCCTGATGTATGCTACCGTGGTCAAATTGATCGTCCTCACCAGGGCATGGTGGCCCGTGAGGAATGGAAGGAAATGTCTCAGCGATAGAAACACCTCTGAAAGCTCCAATAATTGATGTGAGAGCGCTGGAGGCTCACATCCCAGTGACCCCTCACAGACCGCCCCTCGTGCACCTCACCCCAGCTCGTCAGACTGGGGTTCGTGGTGACCACTTTCCTGGACGTGATGGTGCCCATATAGGCATCCCTTGTGTCAGGAAATCGGGGCGCGCCAGCAGCACAGAGCCCCAGCACACTCTGGTGTGATCATCATCCTCTCACGGGGTTCTGCCCACATGAGGTCATCCACAGCTGGAAACCTCCATTGAAAATGTCCGTTCCTCCTGGTAGCCTTCGGGCCAAGCCGTGGTAATGGGGAGGCGTGGGCGTAGGAGACCCTCAGGTGCACTCTCGAAAGCAGAACAGGTGGAGCTGGAGAACAGGGAACATCCAGCTGCGTCGCTGGAAAAGATGAGGGGAGCATGTCAGGCTGCTTTCTTCCTTTTCCTGACCTGGGCCAAGGCCGAAGGCTTCCTGGACCAGCCGAAATGACCATGCTGAGACAGCGGGGCGGGACAGGTGCAGCTGGAGTGCGCAGAGCTTCCAGCTGAGACAAGGAAGGAGAGAGAAGCGATCAGGTCACTCTCTTTTTCTCCCTTCGCCAGATTGAGAGTGCTGGGATGACGGGGTGAGCCGGGGCACAGACAATTTATGCCTCGTTTATGCGAGTCCTGGGAAGTAACCTGTATGAACGCTTGTCTTTCTTGGCGTCGCACAGGTGGGGATGGAGCTGGGATTTTACGAGGGAGACAGAGGCGGAGAGCCTCATCATCCTTCTTATTTGGCTCCCATCGCTTTCCCTGCGGTCTGGACCGTGCAGCGTTGGACACGAAGACACAGATCGGTGACAATCGACATCTCTACCCACATTCGTAGGTCCTGAGTCGGCCCAAAAACGTTGCATAGCTCACCCTAATAGGCTGTGAGCAGGGGGAGGATTTCGAGCATTCACTGTAGCATCACACATAGACACTGACCAAGAGGCTAGACCGGTGGTGGGAGTCCCGGCAGGAAGAGAAGGAGTGGCCAAAGCTCGCTCTTTTTTTTATGGATCACACATGGTGAAGGAACTCAGAGCCGGCGGCATATAGTATCTAGAGCTGGTGTGCTCCCCTCATCTCCATCCCGAGAGGCAACGGAGGCCACAGGCTGTAGAGCCCAGGCCGGAATAATGAAGGAATCGTATTCCTCTTCCTCCTCTGTTAAGATCTGATCTTCATCTTCCCCCAAGTCCAGTCGAAGGACATCTTCCTCCAGTGGAGGAGCGGTAGCGAGGTCGAGCTGGGATCCCCAGCTGGAACCGAGCCTCAACGCGGGCTCCACACAGGTCTACTAGCTTGGCGTGCCAGCCGTCTATGGAGGATCTTTACCGTAAAAACGGCGCAGTGACGACAGCAGCCGGGGGCGTCGAGAGCCCGCCGGATAGTTCCAGTCGGAGGCACCCTAAGCAGACCTGGTGTGCATCAAGCAGTGCAGTACCGAGCTAGGAAGCACTGGTCGAACTGGTGTGATCGAGAGCAAAAAGCATCCAACAACAGCATCTGGCGACGGATTCCAAAAGAGGGTCTGCCTGTGGACAGTTAAGCTACAGGCGCGAGATAACGCCAAGTGAGAAGAGGTTTTTGAATAGCGTTGTATCATCTGCCCACTCTACTTATAGTAGGCGGGACTACCTGTCGCGGATGAATACATTTCACCAGCCAATCAGGATTGGCGTAATGAGATTGGGCTTCTGAGGAATGACCCAAAGGCGTATATCCCATAGTGAGACATCAAAACGAATGTTATGAAAGAGAACCAATGTCTTCAGCTCAGAAGTAACATTGAAAACTGTCTGGTTTAATCCAAATCTACATATAGAACAAATATCAGCGGTTTGCGTAATAATGGAAGGTCAGGAATCAGCAGAAAACACATGTGCACATTGCAGAAACGTAATTTAGGGTGTATTTATGTTGTACATATTCTAAAATGAATCTATGTCTGCACAGAGTAGCCTGTCCTGAATATAGATATAGATATAGATATGTGTATGGTCATCAAGTCATTAGAATGTCATTGACACAGTGGATGGTTCAGTATAATTTCTATTCTATCCTACAGAGAACATTTGGGACACATTCCAAAGATAGGACTCTGAACATCAAACTCCACCAATGAAGAAATACAGAAAAATCCTCCTAACAGTTATATATCAAAGTAGATCTTATCTTCCCTTGACTATTCATATATTAATATATATTTCATCCCCTAGAAAAAGCTTTTGTGTCTAAGTTTTGTTCTTTGTTGTTTCTATGTTAGATTAGGTGCATAAAGTAAAACTTTTCAAGTCGAAGATGGAAAACAATCCTTTTACAGGATTAAGATGCCACCTCTGGCTTTTTAAACGCTGCAAACTCTGAAAGTTGTTAAGCAGAGGCTTATTTAGCATATTTATCACTCAAATCCTCTCAGACTTCTCCATGCTTTAACAGTTAAATCAAGCTGTGCTCAACCCCCAAAGACTGAAGACGCTTTCTGCTGAAACTTTCATTTGTCTCCCACGATCAGAGGAACAAGGTGATTGTTTCTTAGCTGGCAACGTGGGGATCATTAGTAATCTCGTTTGTTCCCAGTGTCGTTAATAGAGCGTTCTCAGAGGTTCTCCAGGGAGTTCTCATGACCTTTGCACAGAATCCGTCAGGCCTTCATTAGGAAATATCATCTTCCAAGATGCAGGACAAACCAATTTCAATCTCTACAACCATCAGTCATCTGTTTAAAAAAAAAAAAAGCATGATTTCTGCTGCATTTCATCAAATTCATTGATCAGTTTAAAAAAATGAATGAATTTTTTTTATCAATTATTAGTTTACTTTTTTTTTTGTATTTCTCTGTTTGTTTTTCAGTTAATATTGTTGTGTATTATGTATGCTTTGGTTATTGTGTTTTATTTTGGGTATATTTTCTTTTCTATGTGAATGTTATTTGTACATTTTATTTAATTTGTTTGTTGTACTTCACAACTGCCATGTATGTATAGGGAAGAATAGCTACTGCTTTTGCAATATAGCTAATGTAATCTAAATAAAACAAAAAAATGTCGTAAGTAATTATTCACAAATTAAACATTTGTAATGAATCCTATTTTACTTGATGTTTGAAGGAGGGACTGAAGGACAAGAAGGGACTATGACTCACACGTCAGAGTAAAAATGGAACACATCGACTAAAAGATATATGATTAATTTTCTTTAACTAGATCAAAATTCTAACTTATAAAGAATTATATTAACAACCAGGTGTCACACAATAACTGATTACACACATTTAGTTTCAGTTTCAGTTTTATTTCAGTTTTATTTGTTTGTTTCAGTCTAACAAAAACATTTTTAAACATAAATCACAATTTAAAGACTGAAACAGGCAGATGCAAAAATGCTTCACATAAATCATAACATTCAAGTTACATTTCTCAATAATTCACACAAAATAAATGCAACAATTACATTTGAGTTGCCTTTTTTCAAATCATGCAAGAAAAATAAATGATAATAATAATTAAAAATATATATACCCACGTGTACTTTATTATACAACATATAACAAAGAACACATATTTCTACTGCTTCACATAACTCTCCAAAATACTATTGTGTCATTTTCTTTTTAGAATTAGTGTCACTCGTTTTTATTTCTTTATCAACAGTATTCCACAAATGAACCCCTAGAACAGACAGACATTTGACTTTGACTAATTTACTAATCTTGCTTGATTAAACAAACACTAAAACACATAAAATGACCCAGATCTTGACAAAATGTCATTTAGATATTTTTGTCACTTGCACTTTCATACTTTGTTATTATTATTCTTTTAATGGTTTTCTTAATATTCTCTTACTTTTATATGCTTTGTAGTTTTTAGCTTCAGCTCATTGTTTCGCTTTTATTTTTGGCTTAAAAAACAATTTAATTAAATGGAAGCAAATAATTTAGCAACTAATCAATAGCTCTAAGAAATTATAAGTTTTGCCAACACAATTTTGGCCTGTGTCACACTTTTGGGACCAATTATACAGTATATTTGCTGCCATATATTACATGATCTGAGCCACCAACATGAGAATCAGATAAACTGTGTTAATCACTACACTGAGAAGTGATTCATTTTGTTGCGGCTGATCAATGCATGTCATTGAGGTAATGATTGAGCACATAAATCAAACAGATGCAACGTTATTTTTCTACCAAATCAGATTCACAGCCTTTGCCGACACTTTGTCTTCTGATATTCTGTTAGTCCCTATGGTCACCCTTCTGTTGAAAATGTTAATTAAGCACAGATTTCAAATTATGATTGAGTGTGTACTTGCAATTCTGGTTGTACAATGTTTTCTACTTGTGATTCAGCACAAAACTAATATTGCTGACCTGTTCTTTTTGATGTCCTGACAAACAAAACCGTAAAAAAGGTTAGTTTTCATCTGGAAAAAAATGGGCTAAGAATCAAAAGAATACATTATTATTATGATTAATATTCTTCTTCTGATTATTATTATTATTATTATTATTATTATTATTATTATTATTCAGAATCAGAATCAGAATCAGAATTCCTTTGTTAATCAATGCTTACGTTACAGCCACTTCAGAAAAATCACAAATGACAAAGACAAAAGAAAGAATAAACATTAAATAAGTGTAAAAGAGTAAGTAAAAGATTGTTAAAAAAGAAGGATCAGATACACACACATTACAGTAGTGAAAAATAAAGTAAGATTATTATTATTATTATTATTATTATTATTATTATTATTATTATTATTATTATTAACAATAATAATAATACAAATATACAAATTATATACAAATATGATAGATATTTACAAAATATACAAATATGATACAGACAAACAAACAAACAACAATAATAATAATAATAATAATTATTATTATTATTAATACATTTATATTATTTTGTGTTATTGTATTTATTTAAGTTTTTATTTAATTTATTTTTTTACATTTTTAAAACTCCTTTTAATCTAAGATAATGACCTTGTTGTCCTGTATTGAGCTTCATACGTCCTGGGAAATTAATAGAATTTAAAACTACTGCTAGCAGTATTTTTTTAATCTTATTTGAAAAATAAAAGCGAGAAAATGATTGAAAGCGGAACTTTTAGCAGCGCTGCTGTGTTTCCCACCGGAAGACTGAAGCCGGTGCAGCAGGTCACATTAACTGCATTAGGATTGTTTTTCTTCAATTTAATGATATTTACCGTGTTTTAACTCGTAATGAAGCCGTAGAATGGCCGTTGGCATCGGGAGCAGCTGTGAGATCAACCATGTGGTATGTGATGACTGTTTTCACACTTTTCGGAGCTAAAAATAACATTAAAATAGGTTCATGTTTAAATGTTTAAAGTGTTTCTAGCCACCTTTATCATGAATGTTCTGAATGTCAAACTCAATTCCCGCCCTTTGGAGTTTCCATTTTGACCCGCAGGATAAAGTAAAAAAAAAAAATTACATTACGAATGAATGTGTAAAATATAAATGATTGTAGATATCGCAGTACCACAAAATACACATTCAGTTAAACTTTACAACATTTGCGAAGGGCTCACATGTTTATATCACATGATGGCAGTCATTTTTAAAGTAAAAAATAGTGTTTTTTATTTTTTTCAAAATTCTGCAGTTTTTCTCTAATTCTTCCACAAAGTTGACGTAAAATAAATACAAATATATCACAAAAATCAAGTAAATTTAGGTGATATGAAAGTTATTGCTTAAATGATGTCAGTGCCCTTACATACTTCTCACATCATTTAAACGTGGAAGTGCAAAGTAAGGCACATTAATGTTAACATTTCTTGTTTTGACGCTTATAATTTGTGGCACACTTGAGATCAAGACTGGTCTGTATTTGGCCCCTAAATTAAAATGAGTGTGAAACACCTGTTTTAAGATGAATCAAAAAGTCTCCAAAAATAAAATAATCATAAAAATAACAGAATATGTCCTGTTTCTGTAAACCCACCTTTTGACCACAGACAATTCTTGTTCAATACGAGTGTGTACAGTTAAAAGACATTTTTATTTATGAATGCACTTATTTATTAGTTCATTTATTTTTTAAGAAAATAATAGTTGAGACTGGTGCACACAAATACCTGCAGATCTGTATAAATGTGGCTGGATCAATAGTTTCACTCTCCAAACAGTCAGTCATCTGAACATCAAACATACATCTACTCCAGGGGTTCTCAACCTTCAGGTCAGGACCTTGTTTGGGGTCGCGAGACACTGGGTGGGGGGTTGCCAGAAACTTCAAATATTTTTTGAACAATTTGAACCCATTTTTCGCTTATTTTTACCCTCTCTGTCACATTGTAATGCCTTTTCTGCAATTAATTTTTTTTTTCTTTCACTTTCAAGACATTTACAGCACTTATAAACCCTTTCCACCACTTTTCCACCTAATGTCACATGTTGACCCATTATTGGCCACGGTCACATGACGTTTTTTAATTCTGAATTATTTACTCCGAATTAAATCATTCGGAATGAAAGTGTTCTGCGTCGTGTGTATGTGGAAATGGTAATTCTCGAACAAGGTTTACATGGAAAACAGGTTTATTCAGCTTTAGTTAATTCCGCCTTAGGTCTGGGGGTTGGGAAGGTTCTGATTGGACAGGGGGAGAACGTGACGTATCACGTCTATCAGGAAAAACACACAACAAAACTTTTTATTGTCGGCTATAACACAGAACACCACACATGAGAACTGTTTTCACCTTTATTTTGATTGTAGTTTTGAAGCAGCAGCTCAACAATAACATACAGTGTCAGTTTGGACCGTGGAGCGGAAGAGAGATATGAACTAATCACTGGTAAAAAGCCCAGTAAACCTCTGGAAAACAATAATCAGGAATAAATATTTGCTCCCTGGTAAAGACAGTAGCTCTAACAACAGGTACAATGATAAACTGGTGATATTACAGCCTGTATTTACTCCGCCTCCAGGTCCTAGTGCCAGCCGTCTGGTGAAGCCTGTTCCGTTTACTGTGTTTACCGAGGTCCGTGTGTGTTTAATAAGTCTGTGTGAAAGTCCTCATGTTTATGCCTTTGTTCATCTACTCTTTTCATTTCATCCAAGTCTTTAAAGGCTCTTATCAGATAGTGTAGGCTGGAGTCCGGGCCGCCGCCATCTTGGATTATGTCGTCACCAGCGCATCATTGCCGCAAGTCGCGCAAGCGCAAAACGATCCGAATGAACTTAAAGCGGAATTAACTAAGTAAACTGTTGACAAGAATGAGGAATTATTAAAAACGGATGAAACCAGCCAACTTATTTGGAATTAAATTAGCATTAGGAATTATGTGTTTACAAGGTCAGGTTAAAGAGGAATTCAGTTTTATTCTGCTTTAAATAGGAATTATAGCTCCCATGTAAACATGGCCATTGTCACTTTTAACCTCTTTTTGCCATATTACATGCTTATTTTTGCCAATTTAACCACATTCACAATTTGTCATACCCATTATTTGCCATTTTAAACTAATTGATCCTACATTTTTTTTGCGTGTGCGTGTGTCTGAATCCACAGCTTGGAGATTGATCCTCTCCCTCAGTGATGAGAGACCTCCTGAGGAGGATCCACAGCCTCTTGCTGAGGCTCGTCCTGTTCCCCAGCGCTCTGAGCCATAAAGGTCCACGTCCCACCTCCTCCGAGGTGCTGACTCAGCACCTTCTACAAAGAAAGCTCCCTCCATGGACCTCCTTCTGTGTCCGCTACAGCAGCGTCCACAACGACCAGTTTGGACTGTCAAACTTTAACTGGAAAGTCCAGGAGGTGAACTATCACATCCTGAGGACAGGCTGCTTCCCTTTCATTAAATACCACTGCACCAAAGCTCCACAACACGACCTGGACTTAGAGGACAAGTTCTTCACCATGTTGAAAGTCATTAACCTTGGTCAGTAATGGACTTATCTCTACAACAGTGATGCCCCAACCTTGTAGTTTTCTCATGCACCGTTCTCATTTGTTTTTAGTCATTTTTTGAGAGAAATTGTGATTTTTTTTTTCGTGTTCGTTCTTTCTACACATTTCAGTCACAATCACAATTACCGAGTCTGATTTAAATAACCTAATAAAAGTTAACCTTTCTCTTGTGTTAGCTTTCTCTTAGCATCTCTAATGCTAATGGGTCCTAAATCAGCTGTAAAATACACTAAAAACAAATATCATCTAATTTATTTCCTATATATTGGTTACCTTGTTAAGCTTCCTAATCAATGAAAATATAGGTTTTAATATTTTTTGTGTCAGTACACCCCTCAATTTCAATTTTTTTTAAATGCTAAAATGTGGGAAAGCTTGATATGAAACATATTTTAATAATTGTTAACTAGGGGGACCACCACCCACTTCAGGCCCCACCAGCCAGCACTCTACCCCAGGGACGAGGCACCCTGCCTGGCCCAGGGGCTCCACAGATGCCCCTGGTCCCACGGATGGGATTTGCAACCGCGTTCCAAATGGTAGAACTGTACATAGAACTGTAACATGGTTCCTTCAGTTTTGCATTAAATCATAATTGATGTCTTTTGTAGAATTTGAATGGTAATTACAATTGTAAAGTCGATTATCTAAACTGAATTACAATTTAAATACAATTACGACAGCAACAGATTTTTTTTATAACAATTACAATCATAATTACGCCATAATTGTATTTAATTATCAACTACGCAATTACAATTATAATTGACCGCAACCCTGCCTTGAAGTGTTTGCATAAAATAGGTCCTAAAGTAATATTTGCGGACACAGGCACACACTAACTTACAGAGGTAAATATGAAGGTATTTTGTCTGTGTGCGTGTGTCACTTATAATATGTATATAAACAACACTGTACTGCCAGCGCTGTTAATTATTATTATTTTTATTAATATTTTTTATGTGGCTTCAGAGCCTTTTTTCTGTCAGTATACACCTCGATTTCAACTTAAAAAAAATAAAAAAGGTACAATGATCCTCAAGAGAACTAACGATAAACTTATTATGAAACATGTTTTAATAATGGTTTACTACATAGTATTATGTGTAAACCATAGAACTATAACATGGTTTCCCAGTTTAGCATTTAAATACAGTACATTGCAAATGACAATTTTTTATAAAATGTTAATGCCAATTAAAATTACTAAGTCAATTATCTGAACTAAATTACAATTCATTTACGATTACAACAGCGACAGATTGTTTTCAATTACGATTATAATTATAATTGCATCATAATTGTTATGAATTAGCAAATACGCAATTACAATTGTAATTGACCCCAACCCTGATAAATGTTTCCACATAACCCCAGCAACACGTTCACGTGCCCCTTATTGGGAATCACTGCTGTACAATGAAACTTTATCTGTAATTCTGTGTTTTTGCAGGAATCCCATGTGTGGCCTATGGCATCGGGTGTTGGATGGTGGTCGGAGCCACTGAAAGCGTGCACACCAGTGCTGGACCTGTCACTGTCTACTTTGCATACAAAGAAGAAGAAGGTGCACAATACTAAAAATAAATTTGAAAAAAAAAATATATATATATATACAGTATATACTACTTACAATATGAAACCCAGCATGATTTTAGGCTTGGTCCTTGTTTAAAGTGACATTCCTCAGAGGTTAAATGAATAATGTTCCACTTTCCTCACCGTGAATCCTTTAATGGAAACGCAGCAATGTATGACCGCTGTAACTGTACAGCTTCAATAAATTATTCAAGATTTGGAGTTACAAAGGAGGAGTCAGTTTATACTCATTATTATTACACTGATACACAATACACTGGGTGTTTCTCCGGAAAAGCAACTTTCCTTTAATATTTAATGCAAAGGTTAGGATTTCTCTTGGAATAGAATGATTGACACAATTACTTTATGGATTGTTTGTTGTGAATAAAAGCTTCTACATTCAGACTACGGTAATTTAATTAAAAATATATATATAACTGTGAAGTGTGTTTTAGTTATGGGCAGAGTACTGATAGAAATATATGCAAATATGTGATTTCTATTCGAATCTATCACAGAAATCATATAAAATGTAATTATTATTATTGCTTTAACTCATTGTTGTTCTTTAGTTTTAGAAAGAAAGCAATACACGAGGAGGAGGAAGAGAAGAAGCTATAACTAAAGCATTAGCAAAAAAAAAAACAAGTACCAGATAATATTGGTCAGTTTTTCTCATACCTATTGTTGCTGACTATTGTTCTTTAAGTATTATCACTTGATCAACCATGTCTTAATATTCCAAGAGACAGAATAAGTAATGAAGAACAATCCGTGTATCATTCGTTTTTCATTATGTAACAAAAACATGAAAAACGAAAAAAAAACTCATTATTTGATATTTGTTTCCAAAACCAAAATTAAAAAATGGAAAACGCCTTGTTTTTCAAATTCAAGCTCTTTTGCTTTGGTACAGAAAAACGGAAAACAAACGCCTTTATTCATTTTCTCCATTACCGATTTGCCAAAGTACGTGACCTGGAAGTGAAGCGTTACACATTCTGAGATATTTTTAGCTCTGCAACACTTAAGAGTTTCTAAATCCTCCTAAATGTCCGTGAGGAGGTTCTGTGTCCAACGCCAGCTAAAGCCAAAAGGACACGTTTCTGATGCACAGTTGGAAGCAGCGATCTTGTCATGCCGAACTGCCGTTAGCATAGCCGTTAGCATTGGATGAGAGTACACTTCCGGGTCACGTACCGTACAAAAATGTTTGTTTGATCGGAGTGCCACACGATGAACATTAATGTCAGCATTTAGAATAATGAGCGATATGAGCGTTAATACAGGAAAGAACAAAGAGTTTTGTGTGTTTTTCTGTCATTCTGTGTGTATTTGTTGTTGTCTTGCTCATTGTGAGCCATTTTTGTAGTCCTTTTGTGTATTATTGGAGTCATATTGTGTATTTTTGCTGTCAATTTTTTGTGAATTTCTGTTGTCGTTTTACTTGTTTGTTAGTACTTGGTTTGCGGAGTCATTTTTCATGTTTTTCTTGTCTTTATGTGTACTTTTGTTGTCATATTCTGTAAATTTGTATGTTTTTCTGAGTAATTTTGTGCATCACTCTTGTCGTTTTGTTCATTTTTGAAGTAGTTTTGTGTGTTTTTGGAGTATTTTCTGTGTTTTTCTCTTGACTTTTGCTGTGTTTTCCTGCAATGTTGTAATTCTGTCATTTTTTTTAAATATTCTTGTTTTTTTTTTTATATGTATATTTTTCTGTCATTTTGTATGTTTACTTTGGGGTCCACATATAATTAGACCGAGGGCCACCAGTTGCCTATGTCTGTTATAGAGTGTTTTATAGAGTTTGCCTTATAGGGCTGAGTGGGTTATTAACATGATTTTTGTATTTTACCTTATTTTACAAGACAAATGTAGGAGAACAAAACAACCCTGTGTCATTCACCTAAAGTTAAATTAGTAGTCATCCTTCACACATCAGATAGTCAATAATGGTTCAGAAAAACAGTGATGAGGCAGCTCTGATAAACCAGGTGTTAATTACCAAAGTGAGATCTTTGTAGGAAGACGTCTACGACGGCTCCTCCAGGCTTTCTGAGGCCTTTGATTTCTGGTAATGCCCCCCCCCTCCCATCTGAGAGCCAGGTTGACAAACTGCCATATTGATTTCTCCCTTTAGCATCGCCCACTAATGGCATTTATCAGCGACCTCAATTTTCAGACCTTGGCCTCTTCATTTTGGGCAACAATGAAACTGAAAGAATAATTTCTTGTCGAACACGGAGATCAATTCACCTTTTGAACTGATTTGCACTTGAAGGCAGCACATATCCCCTGACAGTATGAATGTCATCTCATGTGGTGTGTGTCAGTCTTGATCATCTCATGCAACTATAAAACCACACAAAGATCACTGGTTTCCACATAAGGAATACAAATACACCAGAAGACAACATGTGTCATATCATTAGCATTAGTAGGACATGGGTAGTAAGACAGTGGTTCTCAACATTTTCAGCCTCCAAAATAAAGGTTCCAGAGACAGGGAACCCCCACTGTAGCTGAAGATGGTTGAACACAGACATGAACATTGAAGAACAGTCATGTGCAGACAGGGCCAACTATAAAGGGGAGATGTTTTTGGGGCCCACCCATAAAGTCAGCAAAATGGTCCATTGTTCTATGAATCTGTGATAACCACATTTATTTATTTATTTATCTGAATAATATCCACTGTTATCCAGGAAATGTACTATTATTTGGGCCATAGTATAGAATCATCTTAAAGATCCTTGTTTTAATTAGAAAGAAATTGGGTTAAAAGTGACAAAAAATGGTGGAAAAGGTGATGAAATTTGACTTGAAAAACTAAAGAAATAGGTTAAAAGTTACAGTGGCCAAAAACAGACAGAAAAAGTGTTAAATTAGTTCAAAGTGTCAATATTGGAACTATTAGTAGGACTAATTCGTTTAAACTGGCAAATTATAGGCGTGACACATTGTGAAATTGGCAAAAATAAGCATGAAATATGGTTAAAAGTGACAATAATCGGTCAACTAATGTGGCATTAGGTGGAAAAGTGGTGGAAAGGGTTTATAAGTGCAGAAAATGTCTCGAAAGTGGAAAGAAATGTGCAGAAAAGGCATTGAAATTTGAAATGTCAGAAATGGGAGTAAAGTGGCAAAAATGCATTAAAGGGAGCAAAAATATGGCAAGAAAAAGTGATTAAAAAAATAGGTTAAAATATGGCAAAAATGGGCTGAATATTTTTCCTTTTTTCAAGGCATCTGGCGACCCCCTCCCAGTGTCTCACGACCCCAAACGGAGTTCCTACCCCACCCAACCATGGGTGACTCTAAAAATATTAACCAAAATTACTGGAAAAATTGGGAATGTAAGAACAAAAAATTCGTAGAAAAAACATTTTGGTGGACACATTGATATTGACAGAGCAAATATTAGCAGAGTTACGGTTATTTAAGTTAACGTGTTCCCCTAGATGCATTCAGGGTCCCTGGGAAACCCGGACATTTTGATGAGTTTGTAAAATCCGGCCGGATGTTTCGGACGTGAAAAGAGGACATTTCTGGGTAAATCAGGACGTATGGTCACCCTAACTAAAATAAGCTTTTTTTTCCCAAACATTTTAATGAACAATTTTTGCCACAAACTTGTACATTTTCATTTAATGTAGATACAAGCATAAATCCCTTAGACAGTGATTCCAGTGCCCATGTGCTGATTATGTGAGGTCAAGTCTTGTGACAGCAACTTGGCAGTAGACCAGGGTATTTCATCAAAGTGGAATTAGGCAAGGCAAGGCAAGGCAAGGCAAATTTATTTATATAGCGCATTTCATACTCAAGGCAACTCAATGTGCTTTACATGATAAAACATTCAATTGTTTAAAATCAATAAGAACATTTAAATCAATAAGAACAATTAAAATCATCAGTAAAATCAATTAAAATCATCAGTAAAATCATCATTACATCAACAACATGACAAAAAATCTCTCTCTCAATCATATGCAGTAGAGAAAAAAAGTGCCTTTAACTTTGATTTAAAAATGTTCACATTGGATGTGAACATCCAGGATAACATGATAATGCCTGGCTTAGCTAAGCCCTCTCTGACCATGCAGGCTTTTGCAAATACAGGGAGTGAAACACTCTTTGCTGACAAGAAATTGGCAGTTTGTCCTAAATTCATTGTTTACATAGAATACATCTGTGCAGCCTGCCCACTGGGCTTATATGAAAAATCAGAAATTAATTAGATATTATATTTAATATCATTAATGAAATGAATAATAAATACTTGCCTTTCCCTTGCCACTAGCAGATACTTGTAATTTATAAAAATTCAAAATACATATCTTCTATCTATAAAAGCAATGAACATCTATGTGCATGTGTGTGTGTTTGTGGAGCAAATATCTCCCCGACGCAGTGTCTGATCGACCTGAAACGTTGTCAACGGCTTGCGCATACCCCGAGTGTATGCATCTGTAATTTTGGAGTAATTTGGTCATTCCAAAGCCAATTTGAAATGACCAATCCACACTGTGGAACTCCTGTCAAACATTGTTTTAGAATACTGATGATGTCATCAACAGTGATCTCATCAGAGTTCCAATCTAACTGATGATGTCATCAACAATGATGTCATCGGTGTTCCAAGAATGTTCAAACTGATTGTCATCAATAGTGACTTCATCATCAGTGTTCTATTCTATGCTAATGCTAAGCTAACGCAGTGCGACGCTGTCTGCCTCGACACGATAACTTGAAAAGTTATAAATGGATTTTGATGAAATTTTCAGGAAATGTTGATAATGGGTCAAGGAACAGCTGATTACATTTTGGTGATGTTCTGGCTACCAAAAGCATATATACAGGTAAAAGCCAGTAAATTAGAATATTTAGAAAAACTTGATTTATTTCAGTAATTGCATTCAAAAGGTGTAACTTGTACATTATATTTATTCATTGCACACAGACTGATGCATTCAAATGTTTATTTCATTTAATTTTGATGATTTGAAGTGGCAACAAATGAAAATCCAAAATTCCGTGTGTCACAAAATTAGAATATTGTGTTAGGGTTAAATTTTGAAGATACCTGGTGCCACAAACTAATCAGCTGATTAACTCAAAACACCTGCAAAGGGCTTTAAATGGTCTCTCAGTCCAGTTCTGAAGCCTACACAAACATGGGGAAGACTTCAGATTTGACAGCTGTCCAAAAGGCGACCATCGACACATTGCACAAGGAGGGAAAGACACAAAAGGTTATTGCTGAAGAGGCTGGCTGTTCTCAGAGCTCTGTGTCCAAACACATTAATGGAGAGGCAAAGGGAAGGAACAACTGTGGTCAGAAAAAGTGTACAAGCAATAGGGATCACCGCGCCCTGGTCAGGATTGTGAAAAAAAACCCATTCAAGAATGTGGGGGAGATTCACAAGGAGTGGACAGCTGCTGGAGTCAGTGCTTCAAGATCCACCACCAAGAGACGCTTGAAAGACATGGGTTTCAACTGCCGCATACCTCGTGTCAAGCCACTGTTGACCAAGAAACAGTGCGAAAAGCGTCTCACCTGGGCTAAGGAAAAAAAGAGCTGGACTGCTGCTGAGTGGTCCAAAGTCATGTTTTCTGACGAAAGCAAATTTTGCATTTCCTTTGGAAATCGAGGTCCCAGAGTCTGGAGGAGGACAGGAGAGGCACAGGATCCACGTTGCCTGAAGTCTAGTGTAAAGTTTCCACCATCAGTGATGGTTTGGGGTGCCATGTCATCTGCTGGTGTCGGTCCACTCTGTTTCCTGAGATCCAGGGTCAACGCAGCCGTATACCAGCAAGTTTTAGAGCACTTCATGCTTCCTGCTGCTGACCTGCTCTATGGAGATGGAGATTTCAAGTTCCAACAGGACTTGGCGCCTGCACACAGCGCAAAATCTACCCATGCCTGGTTTACGGACCATGGTATTTCTGTTCTAAATTGGCCAGCCAACTCCCCTGACCTTAGCCCCATAGAAAATCTGTGGGGTATTGTGAAAAGGAAGATGCAGAATGCCAGACCCAAAAACGCAGAAGAGTTGACGGCCACTATCAGGGCAACCTGGGCTCTCATAACACCCGAGCAGTGCCAGAAACTCATGGACTCCATGCCACGCCGCATTAACGCAGTAATTGAGGCAAAAGGAGCTCCAACCAAGTATTGAGTATTGTACATGCTCATATTTTTCATTTTCATACTTTTCAGTTGGCCAACATTTCTAAAACTCCCTTTTTTGTATCAGCCTTAAGTAATATTCTAATTTTGTGACACACGGAATTTTGGATTTTCATTTGTTGCCACTTCAAATCATCAAAATTAAATGAAATAAACATTTGAATGCATCAGTCTGTGTGCAATGAATAAATATAATGTACAAGTTACACCTTTTGAATGCAATTACTGAAATAAATCAAGTTTTTCTAAATATTCTAATTTACTGGCTTTTACCTGTATATATAAAATTGAGAATACAAGCGAGAGGGAATGACAAATAAAGTATGTTGTTTTGGTTTTTGATGATTTACAATCAATGACATTTAGTTAGTACGGCATCTAAAGGGAACTGGATACCTTTAGTGTACTTTTCACAAAGTCAAGTCTTTGCATATTTTCATTGGTCTAAATTCAGTAAATTTATATTTTTTAAGTATTTATTTTCTATCGCCTTGAGTTACTGTGCGCACACTGTCCCATGCAGCCACGTGCACAATGCCTCAGCGACACCGCTCTGTCTCTTTAATCACACTAATTGCTCTAAACAAGAAACATTTAGACACACTTACAGAAATGTGATCCGTGGTATCAGGTGTCACTTAAACCTTTCTCCTTTCATCCCTGGCCTTTTCATCGGGGCTCAACGTGTGCATGTGCATGTGGAATGCTCAGGGAACCATGTCTTAATTACTCATTGACCCTTTGACCCATGAGCTGCATTGATGCTGTGGAACAGCCAGAGACAGACGCACAGGGACTGACCACAGCCACGATGTGAAACCCAAACTGTGCACGGTGCATGTGAGGAGTAGCTACACTGTATTGGTTTCCAGGGCTTCACCTCTGGGGGGGCGTTTCTTCAGGCTCATCATTACACACTGAACTTTAGTCACCACCACTGCGGGTATAAAGTTTCAGGCCAGCAATTGGACTTCTTTAAATTAACTAAATTCATCTGTATTTGGCACGAGATTAAAACCATTTAATAGTTGTTGTTGTGGTGAAGATTTGTAGTAAAGTGTCTAAATTAGCCAACGCACACATCTTGGAAGTGCTAATGAACTCAGAATGAATGCCTGTTTGTCAGGTTTAATTGCACGCTGGGCCTGGCAATAAGTTTTGTCAAGGTGAAATCTTTAAACACTTGTGCTGTTAAGAATTTAGGTAACTAACGCAAAACCAAGTGCTGGAATGGAGTGTGCTGTTGCTGTAAATTGTTAATGTTCAGCAGTGAAATTGCTAGTCAACTTGCAATTTTCTTCTAATTAGCTCATATGTTTCTCAGATTAAAAAATTAAAAATAAAATGCTGGTGTTCGTCTCCTTGAAAGGGTTTCCAGAGCTGCTCTGTAAATCAATTATTTAGCAGGAAAGTCGCAGCAGTTTTTCCTCCTGTCATTTGGATGTATGGCTTTGGCAGAAACAATTACTGTGGGAACAACCCCTGCAGCTCGCACAGGAGAGGTGATCATCATCATCATCGGCCACCAGCTCCGTCTCTGTGTTAGCTCTACGAGCAGCGGGGGGTCCGCGCCATCACTCACATCTCTTTCACTATCACATATAGTGTTCTACAAACGCTGTCACTATATTTACTGTCCAACAGCTCTTTGGGAATTACCAGCTGACAGGAGCTGGAAACTCATTTACTTTCATTGGGGAAACACAAAAATTCATCCCTGGCATTTTGTGTCCAGACATTATCAGTGACACCATGTAGAAGCTGTTATTAAGTCAACATGTGGCTTTTTACGTCCTAATTAGGGTCCAAAGTCCCAGAATGGGACAATTCAGTTCAACTTTATTTATATAGCGCAAATTACAACAAAGTCATTTCAAAGCGCTTAACAAAATATAAAGTCCATAGTAAGAAAGAAAGAACCCAACAAGATCCACATGAACAAGCATTTAGCGACAGTGGGAAGAAAAAACTCCCTGTTTTTATAGGAAGAAATCTCCAGCGGAGCCTGGTTCAGAGGTGGCAGCCGTGCGCTTTGACTGGTTGGGGTTAGTGAACAGAAGGACAAACAGAATAGGATAGAAGTCCATCCGAGTGCCCCAGACAAGTTGAGCTGCGAACCATCGATCAGGAACCGCCAGCTCCAGCATCAAGACACCTTAAACAGAAAAGAGAGGGCGAGGAGAAGGCACAGACTGCAGGAAAAACATAATACACTTGTTCCTAGTGGTTGGGTTAATATTAAACGTCTTGCGACATCCTCCGTGCTCTGAAATGCTACCACGACAGACAAGGTTTCGTCTTGTACTGGTCGCACGTAATGATACAGTATATGGGGTGGACATCAGTGTAAATGGTGTGAAGCAGTGTGAGCAGTATGATGGGTTATGCCACAAGGTACAGAAGTGGGAACCTATTGTAATTTCTTACATTCACTATTACTACTATTATTATTCAGCATCTGCCTTTGGTCGCCAATTTGTACCCCTGAGCATGACCGAAGTCTCACCAAAACTGACACACCTCAGAACTGGTGAAAAGTTTGATAATTTGGCTCTATTAAATTATATAAACGCAAAATATGCGATAGAACCGAACAGGTTTGACCAATTCATATACGAAATTTGCCAGATTTATTGGTGATCCCAAGATGAGCAAAAACTTACACTATGACCCTGCCCAAAACCGAACAGGAAGTCTTGGGTCAAAGGTCAAAAATGGCAAAATGCATTTGGGCAACTAGTCTGAGGCGCTTCATCCGATTTGCTTCAAACTCGGCCAGAACACTTTGGACCCACTGAAGATGAAAAATCATCAAAGGAATTTGCGGTTTAGTCGTGGCTTCTCCGCAAAGTTGTCATGCTAATTTTCATTAGCACGCCACAATTTTTAAATCTCAATAACTCTGACACACAAAGTTTGATCAGCTTCGAATTTCACACAAATGACATTTGCCCAAACCTATTCATGACTGCATTGAAACATTTCCCATCATTGCTCCATTTACGGTCATGTTCACTGTTAGCAACTATAGCATGCCATAATAGAAAAGTGCATATCTATCCGTAAATACAAGGTGTGTGGAGTGCATATCTCCCTGACATGGTGTTTTGTCGAGCTGAAACTTTTTTAACAGCTTGCACATAGTCCGAGTGTGTGCATCCATTATTTTGGACGTATTTGGTGTTGCAAAATGTTTATTTTATTTTTATTTTGAACTTGGGTTTGTCTGGACAAGAGAGGGGGGAGGGGCATCCGAATATTCTCTGGCTCTATACTGTGAACACATGCCTGCAAAGTCTGTGTAAACATGCGCATTTCTCCGCAAGCACAGCATTATAAACGCTGATTTTTTTCACCACATGTTAAGAACCCAATGCGCACCATGGATGTTCATGACATGTTTGTGTGAAATTAATTTTACCACTGGGTTTTTTTAGTTTTTCCTTGTTCCTTTTCAAAGAGTTATTTTCAGACTTTAGCTACCGTTTGCCAATAAATACCCCTTTTATACTATTTTTTTGTCGATTTTTGCAAGTTCATTTTGACACTTTTATTCAATTTTTGTTCTTTCTCAAATGGGATAACTTTTTCCCAATAAATACCACTTGTTTCCTTTTTTACCTACATTTAACCTCTTTTTGTTCCACATTTTTGTCCTTTTTCCACTATTGTTTGCCACATTTTGTCCTTTAAAGCTACCCTTTGCCATTAAATACCACCTAGTTCCTTTTTCTTTGCCCTTTTTTTGGCCATTCTGACTGCTTTTGGCCCCTTTTAGTCACTTTACACTCTTTTCTTGCCATGTTTGGACTATTTTTGGCAACCTGTTACCATGTCTGCCTCCACTCGTTTGTAAAAAAAAAAAAAAAAAACGTAGTGGACCGGCCCACTTTGAGTCGACGGCCCATCGGGAAACACTATTATTAAGTTGCAGATGTTCATTATTGAATCTTTTGCTCCTTAGTTGATTAGAATAGAAATAGAAATAGAATAGAAATTTCAGTCGAACTTTTCAGATCCTACCATTTCAGAACAGATCAAGCTATAAATATTGCTTCTGTGTAAGATAAGTAAACAAATCTTACTGGTAAATGTTAAGAATAAGGGGGAAGCATTTTAATTGACAATATTTCAAAAAGTTTTCTTCAGTCTAATCAAGCTTCCACAGCTCATTTCACCTAAAGCACATTTTCAAAGTTTATATAAATAGCTTATTCAAACCAGCACAAGATATGTTAACTAATGCTTAGAATTTATTTTTCTTAATAGATGCAAAAGAAGGTTAATAATAATAATAGATACAAGTAATACAAATAAACTACAACTATTGGTATGTTCTTTCCTGAATCCAGATTTGTAATTAATCCTCTTTGATGAAGTCATTTGATTTAAATACTGGATTTTAGGGGTGGGGGAAGAATCGCGATTCTAATCATCCACAATTCTGAATTGATTCATAAACTTCAAAAATCAATTTTATTTTTTATTTTTATTATTGCAAGTCAAACAATACACAGTAGAAACACAAAACTAATACAACAGCAAAAGAAAAAACAGACAATGTACACATTTCTTTTTATTTATTTATATAAGTTATTTCTTGTACAGTAAGTAAGTTTTTATTTGTTTAGCATGAATAAATGTCAATAAATTGTCTTAAGTTTCCTTTGTGCGATTACATCATTGGAATCAGTTTATTTAACCTTATCTTATACAAATTGGATCGTTTTGATGCCATAATTTGCCTTAACAGACTATGCATTGTATCAATTTTTGAATCAAGCATCGTTTGAAACAAGACCTGATTTTGAATCGAATCGTGACACTAAGAATCAGAATCGAATTGAATCAGTGAGACACCCAAAGATTCACACCTCTACTGGATTTATCATCACGTTGGCTGGTATATTAGTATTTGTAAGATTCACATCATGTTATACAGAACTTTATACAGTATATAATAACGTAAAGTGTCTGTGAAACACTTTTTTGAAAATTCTACAAAAAAATATAATGTTTTTTTGATCATTTTAGATACTTTAATGAATCCCTTTATTTTATTCTGTTATATTTGATAAATGGGTGATTGATTAAAAAATATCAATTAATCACAGCATTTTGTTGAGCAGAAGGTTGTAAAGGGTTTTATATTGTTCATTCCTGCATTCTCTCCATGTGTGCGCGTGTGTGTGTGCGTGTGTGATCCCTGCTGTGCCAGTGTGTCAGTGGGAGGCTGAAACGTCTGTCAGTCATCTTTCTCCCTCTCTCTTCTGGTTTTTTTTTTTTTTTTTTTTTGGTAATTTAAATTTCCTCTTCCTTTCACAGAAAATGTGGTGACCGCAAATAAATAAATAAACGCAAACATAATTTGCCTTTATGTGATAGTTTTGTATTGATCTACAGGCTCAGCAACATTTCTTTGACCTGGTAAAAAAAAAAAAGAAAAGTGCTAATTGTATTTTAAGTATATTAAAATTTCTATTAGTATATTGAATATGTACTTACACAAATTGTATTTTTCGTTTTTACATATTTCATATATATATATATATATATATATATATATGCTTCAAATTGTCATTTTATCGTACACACATACATAGAGAATATTGACATTTGAGACTAATTATGAAGTTATCTTAAGAAATGTATTTGGAAAGTGTTCAATAATATTACTGTGAACCTGCATTTCAACCCATTTATTAATTTAGCATAAATTAGTGCATTTAAAGTCATATACATGAAAGCATACTAAATACACTTTAGCACGTAAAAATACACTAACTACAATTCCAGTTGAACTTTTTTTATATAATGTAATTACAGTTAAAATGTATTTAGTACAAAATTAGTCGTTCCAAAATAGCATGCTTTAAGTCAGTGGTTTCCAAACAGGGGTACGTGTACCCCTAGGGGTAAAAGAGCACCTTGCAGGGGTACTCAGGAAGTTTTTTTTAACAATTAATCTGAAAATGTTCCCCGTTCTTTTTTTAGGAATTTTTTTGGACAAATTCACCACAAACTAACAATTAAAATGATCAATAAAACTATATTTTTACTATTTATTTACTGTAATTTATTGAAACAGGATTATGTTGTGCTGTAGATGCCATTTAATTATATTTATGACAACTGGAGAGAATAATTAGCTGGATTTTACAAAATAAAAATTACATAAAAGTTGCAGTTCAACCAAATTCTACTTTAAATTCCACTCGTTATTTTAAATTTGTAGATTACCGTAAGCCGTAGGGAACTAATGTTGGAGACACATTTAGGGGTTCAGTAGAGCCTGCTGTTCCACAAATGAAAAATTTGAATTTGAAATTATGGAGAGGTATTCATGGTATGAAGAGGGGGTACTTATGAATGGGAACCACTGCTTTAAATGAACTAATCATAGACACACTTGAAGTATATTTATGATTAGACTGGTTTCAAATACACAAAAGTATGCACAATTTTAATAACGCATTTATTTATCACCAGGGAATATAGTTTATTCTGTTTGTGGTTTTACACTCTAAGTCCTTTATTGTTTTATTTTTTCCACCAACAGCATTTGTTGTGCTTTCTTTCTTTCTTCTTTTCTTCATGGCAGATGATGTGCCATCACCCCTTTCATTCATATTTAATGCTCACTGTTGATATCAAGAGAGAAAGCATTTTAATAGTGTTTTTTTTCCCTTTCATTTTTATCAGAAGATGGGAAATGAACTCTCCACTTCTGTTTTATATTATGCAGTATTTAAAGTTTCAGCTCATTAAAAAACAGACACCCCCCATTCCTTCCCTTCCAGGCTGTCTTTTACCCCCCACCGGCGTGCAGTCAGGCTCCTCTAGCCACGGGCTCTGCTTGATCTGTTTCCAACCTCCTCCCCCCCAGTCAAAATTGAAATACTCAATGTATTTATTTATTTGTTTATGTGTCTGTCGTGTCTCTGGAACGTGAGGCATAATGTCTTTGTAGCTTAAACAAGCGACATCAGTGGATCAGAAAAAGGAAACAATGGATGGTTTTGTTTGATGTCATTTACTTCATTGCATTGTGTGCTTTTATCATTCACATCAGGAATGAATAGGACTTAAAAAACGCAAGACACTTGATGTTGGAATGTTTTCATAGATCGTAGCAACTCAGTGCAATAAATACAGTGATACTCACACAGTAAAGATGACAAAGAAAGTATGCAAAGAAAATATGATTTTATTTACATTGTTTAGCAAAATCAATCCACAAAATTACAGATGAGACGGAGTGACGGCTCCGCGGCTCCTGACAACATAACATGACACGAGAAAAAAAAGCAACACAAGCCCATGCAGAGGTGTAGAGTACTGATATCTCCTACTCAAGTAGAAGTACTGTTATTACTTGATTTCAGTTGTACTCAAGTACAAGATTTAAGATTCAAAGTGTTTATCATGTGCACAATAAGGAGACATGTTAACCTGTACAATGAAATTGTTACTTTTCTGTCCACACTGGATGCCGCAAAGATTAAAAACGAACAAATATGAAACAAAGAACAAAACAAAGAAAAGAAAGGTATAATAATTATAATGATTTAAAAAGTAATAAAGATAGGCAGTGGCTAGTTGCCGTTTCAATATACCGCCCTATTTGGCCAGTTTAGGTCACGTGACTAAGACTAAACCTTATAGGGATATAATCGAACCCTAAAACGCTACATACTTTGGTAACCGTACCAATAGCACCGAGGGTTGTCTGTACGGCAACCGTACAAATACACACTTTCATAAAGATATATAAGTACAAGGTATAAAAGATAGAAAAATCAAATATATAAAGTGTATTATGCAGTGAGAGTATGAATTGTGCTGAAGGTGTGAATCATATTCAGTTCTATCAGTAAGGAAGTCATACATAAAATACTCAAGTACAAGTAAATAGTACTCAAAGTAAAAGTTACTAGTTACTTTCACCCACCCCATGTTTGTTTTAATAATAAATCTATCCATGGTTCCCTTGCATACAGTAAACATCTCATGTATAAACTTAAAAAGGAAGAGACCAAATCTACCACAATTGGAACTTTATTTATTTTCCACAAAGGCATTTGTAGAAAATAAAAGGTTTGCCAAAATGCACAATTATTTTTTAAATACAAGAATTTCAATGAATTTAATTTAAAATAAAAAATTATTCTCAGGATCGAAGTGTCGACATATTTATGAACTTTAAAACTGAGATAATAACCTCCATTCAGTGCTGTTTTGGCGCCATACATTACGTTTAATTTAATTGGTTGGTTATGATGCATTTGATGGTTGTCTGGTCATTTCATTTTTTTGTAGTTTCACAATGTCCGTTGATCATTTTAAAACAAAAAAATAATAATTTACTCAGTAACGGTTGGGTATAGAAATGTAATAATTCTGATAGTAATAATCAGTAATAATAATAATGCATCAATTTCATATAGCGTTCTTTTGGGTTCTCAAAGCTGCTTTACAGAATAAGAAAAATAAAGAATTAACAATAAAAATAAAAGAAAGGTTAAGGACAATATAATAAAATATAACAAATTACTTTTTTAAAAACGTACTTAAGTAAAATTACTGATTTAGAAATATACTCAAAAAAGTACAAGTACCAATAAAAGCAACTTGGAATCCTTTACCATCACCTCTGAGAACATGCAACCTCCCCATGCAGAAGGTCCACTTATTAATAATACTAACATAGAGATTTTAATCGACCTAACATTATATTTTATTAAAAGTAACATTTTTTCTTTTGCATCCTCTTCCTTTAATGTCCCTGTTTGTCCATAAGCTGCAGCCCCTCCACGCTGGATTACATTAAATACTCTGATACCGAGGCTGCATGCAAACACACAGAAATGGGCCAAATCAATTTTGTCCCCTGAAATGTTTCGCAGACTTTCTGATGCAGCGTGATCTCCAATCTTTCTGCAAATGAGCTGCGGCGCCTTGTAATGGTTTCTGCTCCTCGTGGGAGGCCTCGCGTCTCAGAAAAGCTGCTGATTGAGGGGGAAACGTAATACAGGTGTAAAGCAGACGTGATGGGGTCTTACACCAGGGTTTTGCATTTTAACAGTGATATACATACTCGTACATATTTATACAAGAATGTGGAATCTGCTGGGTTGACTCTTTGTGGTCTGCAGAGATTTGTAGGCTCCTGCCAAAGTGTTGTTAATTCTGTTGGAGAGGGTGGCTATTATGGTGAATTAATAGGAATTAGGGGTTTAAATTGGTTAAGTAAGCACTTCATTAATCGTGGGTGGATTGCTGCACTTGATAGGTTTCACGTGGTTTAGTCCTGACTCTATTAATCAAATGAGAGCAAAGGAGAGCTGTGTGAAAAGCTGATCGGTTCTTTAAAGGTTAAGAAAAGTGGTGCTAATAAAGCTTCTTTATTGAACGACCCTCTACTTATTGTTTGTGGACAGAGAAAATACATGACGTATATCAAAAATATAATAAAAAGCAGTGACAGGTTAGCCAGTTTGTCCTATAACAGTGCCTGAACTCACTTGGGCACCACTAAATATACTGATATTAGTGGTGGGACTTGATTTAAAAAAATATCTAATTGTATAGAGATTTTGTAATTTGTGAATCTCAATTAATCTAAATGAATCAGATAATATTTGACACGAGAAGCAACATTTTTCCAATTTAAATGTAATTTGGTCTATGACTGAACAACAAAATTGTTTATTATTTTCACCACTGAGTGCTAACATAATGTGTATTATGAATAAAGAATATTATGATTGCATTGATCACAAAGCACTAACTTAAATTTAATTAAACTATATTCATGCTTTCCAGGTTATTTTGTAAAGTATCTGAAACAAATGCGTTGTAAAAAACAGCACTTTGTTCACCTTCCACTTCTCTGGAATGTTCTGTGCTGTGTAAAATAGTTAGAATATCTGTGGATATCATGAAATAAAAAAGTAACTGATGAAGTTGATGAATTTAGTTTGAAATAGTCTTCCTACATAGCAGTTGATAAGTTGGGTCAGACGATGCTATCTGTAGCAGCGCTTTTAGCCCCGCCCACATCCTCTGCCACTGAGAGTGGTCGACTGTCCACTACAATCATTTATTCACTCACTTTGTCACTCATGGCTCTGAACCCTGTCATCTTGTCTTGCGTGGATTGGAGACGCTGTCCGCTCCCACTAGGACTGTTGTCCCTGCTAGCTGCTACATGGTTAGCATTGAGGTGCTAGCTGCTACATATTTAGCATTGAGGTGGTAGCTGCTGTCACTACCTAATCCTTTCACAGACCGGATCCTTTCAGATCATTTCAACGCATTTGCAGAGACAACGACACTTCCTTCACTCGCAATCCTTACAACATAGCTGCTGGGACATGATATTTGAATGTAAACCGACTATACAATGTTTATTAAGTATTTTAATAGTACACTTGTAAATATGATGGTTTTCTGGTGTTTTTAATTGTTAATTAAAAAAAAAAAAGCATAGCAGGGTTTCAACCTTTTAAATAGTACACGAATTGCCGTAAAATAGGCCGACCGGAGGTGCTAGCAGCTACATGTTTAGCATTGAGGTACTAGCTGCTATATATTTAGCATTGAGGTGTAGCTGCTACATGTTTAGCATTGAGGTACTAGCTGCTATATATTTAGCATTGAGGTGTAGCTGCTACATGTTTAGCATTGAGGTGCTAGCTGCTACATATTTAGCATTGAGGTGCTAGCTGCTACATGTTAAGCATTGAGGTGCAAGCTGCTACATATTTAGCATTGAGGTGTATTTCCTAAATGTTTAGCATTGAGGTGCTAGCTGCTACATATTTAGCATTGAGGTGTAGCTGCTACATGTATAGCATTGAAGTGCAAGCTGCTACATATTTAGCATTATCATGCTAGCTGCTACATGTTTAGCATTGAGGTACTAGCAGCTACATGTTAAGCATTGAGGCGCTAGCTGGGGCTAGAAGAGCTCCTGTGAACTTCAAACTCTTTCTAGCACAAGTGTTTTTTTTTTAGAAACACAGCAAAGACGTTTCCCCAGGTTTTCACTTTTCTTGTTTTGTAGTCTGTGCATCAGTATTATGGGTATACTAGGAACTTGTAAAATGAGAACGGTTCCGGGCTGTTTGGAGGTTTTTAATTCTTTGCAAATAACGCGTTTAAGTCCCAGCTCTAAATTATGTATTTATCTATACGTTATCTTTTGAAGAATACTGCATTGCAGGGACCTCACAACTGTCTTGCATGTATTTCAGGGAGGGGCCACAAAAATGTGATTGTATGTATTGTATTAAAGTCTTTTTTTGTCTTTGTCTGTGGTTTTGTTGTTTTGTCAGTTTGTTGTGAATTTGTGTGTCCTTTTAGTAATTTTGTTTATTCTTCTGTCATTTCCTGCATTTATGTTGTTGATTTGTGCATTTTTTTGGGTCATTTTCTGTATTTCTGTTGTTGTTTTCTGTATTTTCCTGTCATTTTGTATAATTTTGTTGACAGCTGTTGAAGCGATTCTGTAATGTGTTATCATTTTTTGGTGTTTTCATAGTCATTTTCCTTTTTTAAGTAGTTGTTGTGTCTGTCTTTGTTGTCATTTTGTGTTTTTTGTGTCATTTTTGAATTTTTTGTGTTTTGTACATTTTGCTGTCAATTTGTGTGTTTTGGGAGTTTTTTTATATGTTGGGCTTTATATTCCTTCCACTTGCCTATGTCTGATGTATTTGATGCCTTCCTCCTTCAATTCACCTAAATCTAATATCATCATTGAGCTTTGCAGGAAGCCTGGTATTGATTCACTATTGAAGGTGCTTTAAAGCATGGAAACAAGCAGGACAGGGGCTCTCCAGGATCAGGAACAATTAAACTTGCTTTTAAGCTTCGTTGGATGAATACTGTCAGTATCCGTTGAGTATTTTTTTGAGAATCAACAGAAACTCTAAAATATTAGTAAGGTTGCTTTTCAAAAGAGCCACTTTTGGTGGACTATTTCAGCCTATTGTTCGTTGAAAGATGTGGTGCACTAATTGCTGGTGTGTTTTTCATCCCCGACTCGTTGGCAGTGAGCATCGCAGCAGTAATAGTAGTTTTTTCCCCTCAGGCAGAGGAATTGCATGTCTTACCCATAACCCTCTGTACTTATTGTCCAACAAAGGGGAATTTCACTTAATGCAGTGCTTCAGAAAAGTGGATAATTGTGTCCACGATCAATAAAGTAACAGAGCAGAAAATAAACAGCGTGTGCAGTGTAGCTTTGGTTTGAGATGAAAATCCGAACGAGGCCGTGGTTCTTGTTTTTTTTTTGTGTTTTTGGCCCAGTCATCAAAGCAGTTTTAGCATAAGCATGCACAAATATAGCAGCAAAAGCTAAATGCACAGGATGTGTTTGTGTGTTTGGGTTTGAGTGGATGAGCCACATTGTTCCTGAGCGGCCCAGTGACATCGCCTGAGGACACACAGGGATGGGACACGAGAGGGTGACAGTGATAAATAGCCCTTTTAATAACAGCTGCCCCACTTGTCCAGCTTGTCCCAGTCAGTGTCCTCTGTGTATTTATGCCTATGTTTATTTATGCATCCATTGCATGCAGAAAATCACCACCGCAGGGGTACAATTATTCTTTTTTTTTCTGTGTGCGTGCATGTGTGTGTGTTAGTGCGAAGGAAGGAGGGTCTTGTGTGAAAACGGTACGACTTTTGACGATGGTGAGGTCACCTGGTCTTGAATGCAGTAGATATTCATGCAACGCTGAAGTTAATCTGTTGGTATGTGCAGAAATACACAAAAAAAAACACACAGAACAAGCAAAAATGTAACCCTGCAAAGTCTATAGAATGTTCCATATCATTACTGTTGTTATTAATATTGTTGATATGCATGATTTTGACCTGAATTTATGAGATTCAACTACATATATATATTTTTTAACACTAATAATAATAATAATAATAATAATAATATAATATGTTGGTTTTATATAGCGCTTTTCAAAAATTTTAAGTTTATAGGAAACAAGAAATATAATTATGATTAACTATGTTATTAGTAATATAATGATTAGGTAATACAAGCTCAAAAAAACAAAACATTTTGCCTATATGTCTGACACACTTGGTAGCATGGTATTAAGGACCTGGGTTTGCATGTTCTCCCTATGCTTGTAAGGTTTTCCTTGGATACTATCTACGGTACTGATGTATTCTACTCAAGTAGAAGTACAAGTAGATCATGCATAAAATACTCAAGTACAAGTAAAAAGTTGCTCAGTTAAATAGTGCTCAGAAATAAAAGTTACTAGTTACTTTCACCCCCCACGTTTATTTTTGGTAATAAATCTTGCCACGTTCCATTCTATCCAGTAAACATCTCATGTATAAACTTAAAAAGAAGAGACCAAATCTTGCATTTATTTATTTTTTGGTGCCGTGCATTACGTTTAATCTGATTGGTCGGCTATGATGTGATGCATTTGATTGTTGTCTGGTCATTTCATTTTTTGTAGTTTCACAATGTCCGTTGATCATGTTAAAACAAAAAAATATAATTTACTCAGTATCGGTTGGGTGTAGAAATGTAATGAACTACTTTACTTCTTTTAAAACTGAAGCACAAACTTTGTTCCACAAGTTAAAGCTTTTAACTTGTGAAACAAATTGCCTCAGGACCTGACTTTACGGATATTTAAAAAATCTTTAAAAACCAGACTTTTACCAATCTTAATACTGTTGAATACATCACTTGGTGCGACATATTACAGCCATTTCTGCATGACTTGTTTTCGGCCAGGAGATGTCATCGGGTGGTGTCAACTCTCACTGGGTGTTTCGATCTTAAACCGCAACACCCTCCATGATGGCCAGTCACTGCCCAACTTCTCCTGGCCCCCAGCACAATTTTTCTCTCCTACTCCAGAGCCAACAAGATGCTATTTTTGCTGCCTCACCCAACCCGTGGACAGCTGTCTTTTTCTCCCTTCCTGCTACTCCCAGAGCTGTGAGAGTCTTCCACACAGACTGTGCCGGGAAACCCCTGCACCCACTCAAATGCGAATAGCCAGGCCTGCCAACCCTTGTCCCTGCACTGCTCGACAAGGTCCTGGTACTTAGAAGCCTTCCTCTCGTATGCCTCCTCGCATCCTTCTTCCCACGGGACCGTCATTTCTATCAGGATGATCTTTTTAGATTCCTCAGACCACAAGACCAAGTCGAGCCTCAGTTGTGTTTGCACAAACTAGGGAATAACTAGTCTCCTGCCCAGATTCACTCTCATCTCCCACAATTGTGCTGCTTGCAGAAGGCCCTTCTTGATTTTATTGAGGGCTGGTGGTTTCTGCCCGTCCCTGACAAACTGCATAAATTATGTAAGTCTCTTGTTGGTCTGCCGCTTTTTCAGTCACTCCCGCTCCAGGGTGTCAGCCAGTGCACAGAAGACCTTATTATGGTGCCATCTGTATCTGCCCTGGCTTGCACCCTGCCAATATGTGCGCCATGGTTCCTTTCCCTCTACATAGCCTGCACAATGGGTCCTCCCTCATTCCCCATCTGTGGAGGTTTGTTGGTGATGGTAGGGTGTCGTACACTGCGAGGAGTAGGAATGAGAAGCGGAAGGGCTCCAGCCTCCAGAGTTCTGGTCAGGTGATCTTCCGCTTTGGCAGGTCCCACTTTGTCCTGGCTACTTGCGTTCCAAGTTCCACTGCCCTAGACCTCCTCCTCTCCTCCTGCAAGTGCCAGATCTTGGCTTGGATTATTTCTCTTCTCTGCCTTGGGTCTGCTTTACTCCACTGCTGGAAATGGGTGAATCCAAGTCCTTGCCTCCCTAACGCTGGGTTCCCAATAATATCCTTCTGCTTCAATGCACTTACTGCTTGTGATACCGATGCGTCGACTCCCCATTTGCATCCTGATCTCGTTGTGACAACTGCAATCCCGACCTTCTCATCATTGGCATCTTGATACATCATTGCAACCCTGCACTTAGCCACCTTGAACTCTTCAACCACTGATGATAGGGGTAATTGTAGCAGGCCAGACTGGATGTATAACCCTACTGACGTGAAGCTTGGTGGGATTTTGAACTACTTACAAAGATGTTCATTCACTCGCTTATCAGCTCTTTCCACTGCTGTCATGGGCACTTCGTAAATTGTCAGTAGCCACATCAAGCTTGGTAGCAGCCGATGCTGGAAGAGCCAGGCCTAAAACTTTCCTGGTAGTCCTGACCTCTCAATATTTTTCAGCCATTTGTCTGTTTCTCTGTCCTGGAAAAATTGCTCCTGTCCGTGACTGATGCATCATACCACTTCCCTTGGCACTTTATTGGGTTTTTCAATGCTATTGCCTCCCCCTGAACTTGATGCTGAAACTTGCTTTTCACTCTTTCATTTCTGATTACCATTCACCTCAATTTTCTCGACTTGAACCGCATTCAAGCCCAGGTTGCCGCATCGTCAAGTGCCCTCAGGATCCATCTTGCTTGTACATGAGTTGAAGTTGTTTTAGTGAGGTCATCAATAAAGCCTCTTATTGGAGGTTGCCGGGTGCCAAATTCCATTATTGGCCCACTGGGCTCTTTTACTGCCACTGTTATGATCAGATTCATTCCCATGACAAACAGGATGGGGGATATGGTGCAGCCCGTTACGATTCCCTTTTCAAGGTTCTGCCACTGGGTTGTGAACTGGTCAGTTTTGAACTGTAACTTGAATCCTCCAAAGTAGCTAGAGATCATTCTCCTGATGTGGTCGGATATATGGTAGTGCTCCATAGCCACATTGATGAGGTTGTGAGGGATTGATCCGTAAGTCAAACCAGACAACTGTTTTAACAAGGTTTCTTTGGCCTCCCGGATAAGCTGGTCAAGGACTCTTATATGTTCCAAGCACCTAGAGAAGCCTGGTATTCCACCTTTCTGGACTGACGTATTGACATATTTGTTCTTCACCATGTAGGTGGTCACCCTTTTTGCTAGGACAGAGAAAAATATCTTGCATTTGACACTTAAAAGAGAAATGGCCCTGAATTGGCTAATGTCAGAGGAGTCCATTTCCTTCAGTATAAGACACCCCTCTGCTCTTTTCCAGGATGATGGAATCATGCATTTTGAGCATATCCTCTGCAAGAGTTTCCAGAGCCTGCGGAGGAGCATTGGGCATTTCCTGTACACCTTGTAGGGTATAGTGCTTGGTACTGGGGCAGATGCTGATCATGCTTTCTGCACTATATCCATTACTTCCCTCTATGTTGGTTCGCTAATGTCAAGCTCTTCCTCAGGAGTTCAGTCCCGCCAATCATAGGGTGGGTATGTGCTCCAGGCTCGGTTCCTCAAAGCATCACAATGGCCCTCTTGGGGCTGGTCATTCTCTCAGATCTTGCTTCGCCCAACAGGCTTTTGGTAAACCTGTATGGGTCCTTAATGAACTGGGCTCTCTTGGCCTGCTTCTCCTTCCTCAGTTTCAAAGACCTTTCTGCCCTTCTCAGTCTGCAGAGTTGCTTTTGGAGTTTACTGGTCAGATCTTTTATGCCCTCTCTTTTCTTGGTACTTGCTCTTTTGTACTGCTTATTGAGAGTCTTGATCTCCCCTCTCAATCTCAAGATCTCCTTTGCCCTCCTGTTCAGCTGGTTGCTAATGTATATATCGTGAATTTTTTTTATGTATTTGTTGGTATAATGAAAATGGGTCTTGATGTACCTTTTTATGTAATGTTTCTGTATATTTTTTAACTGTCTTTAATGTTTTTCTGTTCTTATATGTACTAGAATCTTGATTTTATTTTCTTCTTTTTTTTATAGACACCAGGAAGATTAGCAACCACCACGGTGGAAGCTAATGGGAATCCAATTAACAAATAAACAAATAAATAAACAAGTAAAATTACTGATTTTGAAATATGCTCAAAATGTTTGAAATACCTCCTCATGAAAGCATACAAACCTTTTAGCGATAGTTGAGTGTTTTTATGAAATTCAGGTGTTTCCCTTACCAGTTTTTATTGCGCTATTTAGATTTTGCGCATTTCCAAGGGTAATGGAAACACAGCTAGTGACAGATATCTAAAATGATAATATAGCTTTTCCACCACAGTGTTTTTTTGTTTAGGTTTTTTTAAATGGTACAATGGCCTGTCTGAATCTTTGCAGGGCCTAGAATCTGCATGGTGGTTAATTTCTTGGTTCATTGTTGCAGTGTGAGTCAAAAAGCTTTTGTGTTGCTGAAATATGACCCCGGGCCTGGCTGTGTGAAAGGGAGAGGGTGTAGGCTGTAGATCAGAGGTGTCAGAGCCTCCCCCCGCAGGGCCACGCCGCCCCCGCCGCCGCCGCCGCCATGCTCTCATTCAAACCAGCGCTCACTCTTTAATTGGTTCAATTAGTTAAGTATCCATATACATTATCGTGTATGCATTTTTCATGACTCCTCTTAACGCTCTGTTAGAACAGAACAACTTCCGGCTATGATTTGCCATTTGGATGAATGTCAAGGAGACTAAATGACTGCACTAATTGAGTAATTAAAAGCAGATGTTGGAGCAAGAGCCAACAGCGTACGCTTTAAACACTTTGCCCTCCAGAAAACCTACACTGTTTTTTGACACCCTAGTTATATATTGTTATCCCAGAGGTGCCACTGTAATAGTTACAGTTTCACCCTTGTGATTATTCAGTTGAAGTCTTTGCTGTTGAACCTAAATGGTGTGTTTATGCTATTCTGACCAGGGGAAATGGCCTGGAAAAGAAAAGCCCATCATGGCGTCTAATGGGCGACGCACCCAGTGGTGCACAGAGACTGACGTAGCTCAGTATCACCACTCTCACCTTATCACTGTCCCCCCCACCAGGGTTGGGGTCAATTACAATTACGTCTTCAATTATCCATGTTCAATTACAACTCAATTACGAACAATGACCGAATTTTTTCCAATCACAGATAAAATTACAATTATTGTTTTTCTTCCTAAATAAAATTACAATTACGTTCTCAATTATTGAATTCCAATTACAATTACTCACAATTACTGAGCCTTTATTAAATAACCCCCTCAAACGTGACCTTCCTCTTGTGTTAGCTTTCTGTTAGCATCTCTTATGTTACGGGTCAGTTTGACCCATGTCTTAAAGGTCCAGTATTATACTATTTTCCATCCATCTCCATTTTTCCTAAGAACCCCAACAACATAGTAATTGAGGTTTATTTTCCCAAACTGGCTTGTTTTCTGAAGTTTTAGCCTCTGAAAAGTCACTTTCAAAGCGCTCCTAAAACAGGCTGTTTTTTTGGCCCTCATGCATATGCATGAGCAGACGTAAACACACACACTACTTCAGCGTGTGTGTTTATTACAGCAACAACAGCAGTAAATCATTAACAGTCTTCCTTCTCCTTCTCACCTCTACTGACCACAGAAATAATCAATTTAAGACGATAGTCCATTGTTTTGTCCAAATGCTGCGTCATATTGGGTTACAAACACGTCAGATCATTCCATGAAGACAATACAAGGTGGTATAACGGCTACTAAAAATGGAACATATAGTGAGAACTCGCTCTGCGCTGCAGGGAAGTAAACTCTCAATTATCAGCTGAATCAGCTGTTTTAAACACTTACATGAGCTGCTACGCCGCTTTCTTCTCCTTTTCACTGTTTCTGGTCACAGAAATAGTCCATTTGGTCACAAACAAGGCGGTATAACGGCTACTAAAAGTAAAACTAATTGTGAGAGCTCTTCGGTTTATCTTTATACTGGATTATCTATATACTGAACATAAAGACATTAACAGTGATATTATTAACTGTAATATCAACTCGCCTTCGCTATGTTTGTTTTACCTGTGAGATAGTTTGAGAGGGAGGAGCTCACATTCTTACAGGGTAGAAGGAGTGAGAAATCCAACAAGCCCGTTTGGAGCTGACTTTTTGCAAAATGTGGAATAACAAGGGGGTAGGAAACAGAACATTTTCAACTTTGGCCGTCTGAATGAGGCAAATAATTGTATATCACTGTAGCAAAACCACTATAAAGTGAATTATTCACAATACTGCCCCTTTAAATCAGCTCTAAAATACACAAAAAAAATTATCTATCATCCAATTTGTTTCTCATCACTTGGTTCCTTTGTTAGGCTTCCTAATCAATGAAACTATTGGTATTAATATTTTTGGTGTGGGTGTCTGAGGCTTTTTAAATGGTAAAATGATCCTGAAGAGAAATGACAGGTAGTGGTAAAAGTTGATATGAAACATTTTTATTCATTAATAACTGTGAACGTGTAAGACATATAACTGTAACATAGTTCCCTAGATTTATGTTTTATTAAATTACAAATTTAATTACATTATAGAATTTCCTCGCCGATTACAATTACAAAATCAATTACCTGAGCTCAATTACAACAGTAACATTTGTTAATTACACGACTACAATTATGATTGACCACAACCCTGCCCCCACTACACACTGGTGTTGTGGACAACACACTTTGTTACACTGAAGGTAATTAACGTTGCAGATGTGCCAGTGATGGAATTATTGTGTCATCCAATCACAAAGGAATGTGGTGTACGTGTTACTAGGATTGTGACAGCTGTGGTGATTGGAGTGTGGCTGGAAGGCTTTACAAAGTGCAGATCAATAAATAACAATTTTTCTATTAAAGAATAATTACCCAGATATTGTACTTAGCTTGTGGCTCTTTTTACTGCAAATCAGGAGGAAAGGTATTTTTGAAAGAATGTTGCAGTCTGGATCTTCCATAACGTTCAGTTTTCCACTGTAGTCCTTTATGCTAATAATTAATATATAGAAATTGATGTAAGTATTAATATAATAAAATATTACATTAATGAAACAATAATTAACTGTGTTTTGGAATATTTTATCATTTTTAATCATGTGCGTGGCAGTAAGCTTAAGTCTAAAAACATTTGTTAGAATTTGCTATAAAATATTACTAAAAAACACTTACATTATTTTCAGTTCAAACTAATTAATTAAAACTTTGTAGTAAACTAAGCATATTGTGTTTTATATTAAGATGAATTTTAGTGTAAATCTCCAAAGCTTCTTTCTATGATTAAACTATGACATCTTATAAATGTGGATTTTTTATATTTAGTTTTTGTTATAGTTGTTATACGCAATTATAATGATGATAATTGGATTAGCAGTCATTCAGTGGAGGTAAACTTCATTAAATGCTGCCACGTGGCTGTCTGACATAAGCATTGGTGGCTAATCTGTGCACTACAGACTGCACACTACAAAGTGTCTTGGCATTTTGAAAAAAAGTATTATTATTATGTAATTTTGTTACGTGGACTTTATGTGTCCTGTTTCTCAAGTTGCACTTATGTCACATTGCGTAAAAATGGACACTAATTAGAATGAGAGTAACTCAGTTGCTTATATGTGGATTACATCTGTTAAATGAAGAAGAAGAAAAACAGAAAATAGTAAGCAGTTGGTTCCAGTTTCAAAATAAAAGCCTGAAGAGAAAAACTGGTGAAGGCTTTGGTTCTGCCTCGCTCCTTGTATTTGACTCCTTTAAGAATAAAGGTTTTTTCCTGCTATTCAGGCCACCTCCCAAATGTAATAACATGTGTTTGATTCATTTAAAGGTCCAGTATTATGCTATTTTTCGCCCATCTCCAATTGTTCTAAGAACCCCAACAACACAGTATTTGATGTTTATTTTCTGTTTTCTGGAGATTTAGCCTCTGAAAAGTCACTTTCAGAGCGCTCCTAATAACAGGCTGTTTTTTGGGCCTTCGTGCATATGTATGAACAGGCGTAAAAACGCGCTACTTCAACAACAGCAGCAGTAAATCATTCACAGTCTTCTTTCTCCTCCTCACCTCTACTGACCACAGAAATAGTCAATTTAAGACGATAGTCCATTGTTTTGTCGAACCGCTGCGTCGCATTGGATCACAGACACGTCTGATCATCCCATAAAGGCAATACAAGGCTGTATAACGGCTACTAAAAATGAAACCGTTGTGAGCGCTCTTCGGTTTTACTTTATACTGGATTATCTATATATTGCACTTAAAGATATTATCTCTGACATTAACTGTTAAAATATCAACCAGCCTTGCTATGTTTGTTTTACTGTGAGGTAGTTTGAGAGGGAGGAACTCACATTCTTATATAGGCTAGGAGGAGCTAGGATTGTCAGGAGGAGGAGTTTCCACCTTATGAGTCATGAGGGGGCAAAAATCCAACTGGACCATTTGGAACTGACATTTTACAAAATGTGGAATAACAAGGGTAGGTAGGAAACAGAACTTTTTCAACTTTGGCCCTCTGAATGAGGCTAAAGGAATGTATATCACTGTAGCAAAACCATTATTAAGTGATTTTTTCATAAATCTGCCCTTTTAATTAAATTACCTGTAGGAGTTTCTATATGTATTGGCTCTGCAGTAGAATTACTGTATATCTAGTGATCTTTTCACACTCACATTTTTAATCCTGTTTGTTTAACCCTAAAATGCCTTTTCTTAGTCAATAATAGTTTCCTCTGTGATTGCCAGAGTCAGCCAGTGAACATCTCCAGAGCTGATGACAGATTTTTGGTGAATAAATCTGGAGGCCACTAGCGCGGCTAATGAACTTAGTAATTACTCATCACTGGTTGGAAGATTTTAGCCTGGGTAAGATTGAAGCAGTGGCTGCTGGGAGCCACAGGAACAACACAACAGGCAACAATCAACACAGTGTCTGCACAACAATCAATCACATATGTCACTTCCTCAACACTCAGTGGAAGTGTTAGTGTTCTCCACAAATGAGAAACACCTTGTAAAATGTAGCTAAGATCACTTTCTCAAACACCTTTGAGCACAATATGTTTAAACCAATGAGCTCTGTGCTGTATGATTTATTACGCCGCGCTCACAGAAATCATTATTCTTAGCTAAGAAAGTGTTTTATGGGCTCACACGAGTCCACTCAGGCCTGAAGTCACTTCTCCATGTGATGTGGTTGAATGTTCCAATCCTGAGCTGCTCTTTGGCTGACTGGCTTTTATTATTGGGTGTGTTTTGTTGTATTTTGCTTTAATGTCCAGTCAATCACATTTTAAATGTTGGTGCAAGACTTCCTCAAAGACAGAAAAGTGAACTTAAAACATGTCTGCTGTATGCACAACTTTACAAGACTGACAATTTATGAGGTACACCTGTTGAACATTCAAATAGAAATGGCAGTGACTATTCATACGGTTGCCGTATCAATATACCTACATTCTGTCCATACTAGGCGCCCCTATTTGACCAGTTTAGGTCACGTGATAGGTCAGTCATTGGTCATTGTGTGACTAAGACTAAACCTTACCCTAAACCTAACCCTAACCCTAAAAATTGTTGCGATATTGGGTTAAACCCTATCCCTGTCCCTAAGACGCTACGTACTTGTACTTAGTAATTTAAATTGTCATAGAAATTCTATAAAAACTTTCAATTACAATTTAATTAAACACAAACTTGGGGAACTATGTAACAGTTCTATGGCTTACACATCAGGATTGTGGTGAAATACATTTTTTAATTACAATTATGTTTTTAATTACCCATGTTCAATTACAACTCAATAACGATTTCCGTGACCAGCCTTTTTTTTCCAATTACAATTGACCTTTCGCAAACCCCCCCCCCTTGTTTACTTTTGCGATATCCAACATTTGAATGAGTTGGTCTCATCTGGAATGGCTGGAAGAAGTCTACCTGTGCGTGTTGGCGAGGATGAGACTGCTCTATATAAATGAACATTTTGCTCGTTCAACATGGAGAGGTGAGTGCACAGAAGCATAAAAATAACATTTGCAAAACTTTAAAACCTAATGATGATGATTTTCAGCCTAATTCAATGTGGCTGTTTCGTCAGTTTGTGTAACTTTGCTATTATTAGTCCATGAAAAACAGGCAGATTTGGACAGAAACCGTCCTATTGATTTGTTGATGCCATTGATCTGAGTTAATGCAGCAACAGAGTCTGTCAATCAGTCGATCAGCACCATTTGAAGATGATCTACTGACTATCATCTAGCAGGTCTGAGCTCCCGAGCAGCAATTGTCACGCACACTCTCATATGTGAACATTGTGCCATTGCTGCTTACATTTTACGGTCAAAACATGGAGAGAAAGACAAAGGAGCTCACTGGAGCGGTGCGTCCGGAGCGACTTCCGTGGAGTTCCAGACGCACAGCTCCATGCACTGCAGCCACACCAGACTCCACACACACCGCCTCGGGTGTCCAGCTTTTTCTCACTCTGTATTTTCTTATTCGGTGGCTGTTAATATTGACTATTATTTTATTTAAATTTCTTATACTAGAAAGGCTAACTGGAATCTTTTTTCCATTTCTGCTGTGTTTTGTGTCAACATTTACTGCAACTGATCTCTGCGTGTGTGTTTACACCTGTGTTTACACCAATCACCGCAAACAGTTCCAGATTTGATGAATTGCATTGCGCCCACTGCATTAATTTATTTGCATTTCCTCCTCCCAATTTTTTGCGGCCCTTAAGAGATCCGCCTACTTTACAGATTCATCAGAGGGAAACGCGCTAAATGGATTGTGGGCGCATTGTGATGCACTGAAGATGCGCAGTCCTGATTCCCTGGGGTTTGGACCCCATTAACACGTGGAGTGATGTTTGCACACGTTTTTACTGAATCTGCTCCTCTATGTGTTCCTTTATTTCTTTCAAACATTGACACCCAAACTGCACTATCTTCTCTGCTGCTTGTGTCTGCAATTTTTGCGATTGTGTCGGGAGATACTGCTCGGAGCAACGTTCTCCATTGTTTACACCCGAGATCAGCTGTTAGAACTCCGTGCTAATGCTATGCCAGCCTATGCAGAGACCCGACATCCCCCATGAACTGAGGAGGAAACGACGGGGATGTCGCGCGGGGGCAAAGCACCGAGCACGGAGGAGAAGATATCAGCCTGCCTTCCCTTCCATCATCCAGGGAAATGTTAGATCTATCAATAAGATGGACAAGCTAGCGGTGCTAACCCGACATGAGAAAGACTTCACTAGGTATGTGAATGTATAGTTATGTCAACTTATTTAATCAAAATCAAATCAAATCAAGCTTTATTGTCATTTTGCTGAACATTAGTGCAGACAAGACGAGGTAACGTTATAAACATACGCATCTCCCATATTACACATACATGCATACTGACGCACACATCCCTGAGATATTTTTATAGTTCATTGTAAACATCTCTCCAGTTGTGTTTTCAACTTTGGGAACGGAAAGAACACGACTCCCCCAGCCAAACTCTGGGGTACCTGGTATCTGACCTGCACATTGTGCCTGCTCTGAGCATGTCGGACCTTGCTTATAATTACGTTCTCAACTACTAAAGCTCAACTACAATTCATCACAATTACTGAGCCTGAAATAAATAAAAGTTAACCTTCCTCTTGTGTTAGCTTTCTGTTAGCATCTCTTGTGCTAAGGGCTTCTAAATCAGCTGTAAATATCTAACATCTAATCGTATCTATTGGTTCCCATGTTAGGCTTCCTAATCAGTGAAAATATAGGTTTTAATATTTTTGTGTCAATATACTCCTCGATTTCAAATTTTCTAAAATGGTAAAATGTGGGAAAGCTTGATAAGAAAGATATTTTAATAATTGTTAACAACACATGTGTAGAACTGTACATAGAACTGTAACATGGTTCCCCATGTTATAATTGATCATTTTTATAGTATTTTCATGGCAATTACAATTACAAAGTCAATTATCTAAACTCAATTACAATTAAATTATGATTATGACAGCAACAGTTTTTATAAAATACAATTATAATTACGTCATAATTGTAATTAATGGTCAATTACGTGAATACAATTATAATTGAACCAAACCCTGACTCTTATTATAAAATAACTGACCTAACAGTCATGAATTGAGCACCTTTGGAACGACTTGGAAGTGAACATTGTCATCATGGAGAATGTGGAGCTGACTGTGTGTCTATCAGTAAATCATCATGTGTTGCTGAGCATCTGTTAAAGCTCCGTCACATTTAAACAGGAGTCAGAACTGGCCTGTTCACTGGTACTCTCTCCTTCTCACGCTCAGTAATTCCCACAGCCACATCTCAATCATACTCCTTGCTAATTTGAGAGGCACCCTCATTTTATTTTAAACGATTCATTTTTGGCAAATTTGTAAATGGCCCCGATGTGTTCTACAATCTAGTCAATTACTGTTTCTGCCAGCAGGACTCCAGGGACCAGGAACACACATCGCCCGGAGGAACCATCTGAATAATTGTTTCAGAAAAGTTGGGAATGGATTGCTTATGCTCCGTTCCACTTATTGAAATGTCAATTGGAGCCAAGACCATTTTCCTTCTCTTCTCACTCTTCTTGGCTGCAGTATGACTCCTGAATTCTCTTTACTGAATCATCCACATTACCTACAACAAAGCTGAAGTTTATCCCATTATATTCAATACAATTCCCACAATGCAGATATATATAATTCCCTACAGGGGTAATTTACCACAGTATGGACTTCTTACGTCTTAGAATTAACCTCTAACTTTCATCTTTTGTGTCATTTATCCCAGTGGTTCTCAAAATTACCCCCTTTCTCTTATTTCTGAATCTAACGCCCCTTTGTCCGACTCCAACATTTTGCTTAGAAAACTATTTAAAAACAACTCTAGAGCATAATGATGGAATTAACAAGTAATAACACACATTTTAAAGAATCTCATTCTGTAAATAAGTGAAAAGAAACAGTATTTAATAATCAGTTTGTGATCTTGTTTGAGCTCAGGTTTTTTATTTTTTATTTATTTTATTTTTTTACTGAATTTTAGTTGAACTAGATTTTTATTTCACAAAGTGAAAGTATAGAAATACAGTTTTGTTTTGTTTTAAGATTGTGCATTGTTTTAATAAAAAATAATAATAATAAAATACAATTTTTTTTTTTTTTAAATCTGCAATAGATTGACTGTATTTTTTTATAGTTTTTATAAAGTTTTTATTACTCTTTATTTGTTAATTTTCCACTCTCTCTCCCAAGTACCCCTTGTAGTGCTATCGCGTACCCCCCATTCGAGAAACACTGCCTTATCCAATAAATAAAAATATGTAGCTAATTTAGCATTTGAAATTCAATGTAGATAAAAATGTACATAATTGTTAATTACCCAGATAAAATTAAAAGAAGACAATAGCCAAATGAGATTCTAATGGGTTCTAATTGCAAGGGTAATTCTTCTGTATGAAATCAAACAGCATGACCTGAAGACCTCAATTAATGAACGTATTATTGGCCAAGCTCATGTGTGTAGATTGTCTTTCATTGAAGGCAATAATAAGAAAAATTATGGAAAATGGCTTTTGGTTTGATCAGCCACAAGATGCCTCACCCAGCATCCAGACAATTAACCTGTGAAGGGATGTTGGTGGGTTCATTAGAGCCATGAGGAGATGCATGTGACGCAATATAGCAGTGGTTCTTTTTTGACGCAAATACTCCCTTTTTCTTGTTTCTGAATCTGAGTACCCCCATTTGTCCGACTACTACATTTTGCTCAGAATACTATGAGAAAACAACTATAGAGCATAATGATGGAATGAACAAGCGATAACAAACATTTTAAAGAATCTAACTTTGTAAATAAGTTGACAGTTGTCGGATCAGATTCACACAGCATCAATCCTTTCTTTTATGAATGACACCCTTTAGGAAAGATATAGATTTATATCTGAGGGACTGATCTATAATCATCATACTAACATACTACTCATACTAACATACTACTCATCCTAACGTACTACGCATACTAACGTACTACTCATCCTAACGTACTACTCATCCTAACGTACTACTCATCCTAACGTACTTCGCATACTAACGTACTACTCATACTAACATACTACTCGTACTAACGTACTACTCATCCTAACATACTACTCATACTAATGTACTACTCATCCTAACGTACTACTCATACTAACGTACTACTCATCCTAACGTACTACACATTCTAACGTACTACACTTCTTAACGTACTACTCATCCTAACGTACTACTCATCCTAACGTACTACTCATACTAACGTACTACTCATACTAACGTACTACTCATCCTAACTTACTACTCATCCTAACGAACTACACATACTAACGTACTACTCGTACTAACATACTACTCGTACTAATGTACTACTCGTACTAATGTACTACTCATCCTAACGTACTACACATTCTAACGTACTACACTTCTTAATGTACTACTCATCCTAACATACTACTCATCCTAACGTACTACACATCCTAATGTACTATGCATACTGAACGTACTGCTCATCCTAACGTACTACTCATACTAAAGTACTACTCATAGTAACATAAATTAGTATGTAGTGCATTCACATTAGACAGTATGAAAAGAATGAGTACACGAATACCCGAATGTACTGTATACTATATGGGGAGTTTTAGTCTCTGAAAAGTCACTTTCAGAGTGCTTCTAAAAACAGGCTGTTTTTTGGGCCTTTGTTCATATGCATGAACACATATGTTGCTTCAGGGTGTGTTTATCACAGCAGCAGCAGCAGTAAATCATTAACAGTCTTCCTTCTCCTCCTCACCTCAACTGACCACAGGAATAGTCAATTTATGACAATAGTCCATTGTTTTGTCCAACCGCTGCATCGTATTGGGTCACAAACATGTCAGATCATCCCATAAAGGCGAAACAAGGTGGTATAACCGCTACTAAAAATGAAACTGATTGTGAACGCTTTTAGGTTTATCAACTGTATATACTGGATTGTCTATATACTGAACATAAATATATTAACTGTAATATCAACCTGCCTGTCATTATTTTTGTTTGTTTTACCTGTGTGGTAGTTTGAGAGGGAGGAGCTCATATTCTCACATTCTTATAGGGCAGGAGGAGCTAGGATTGTCAGGAGGAGGAGTTTCTGCACTGTGACATCACAACGCAAGAAAAATTCAACTGGCCTGTTTGGAGCTGACTTTTTACAAAATGTGGAATAAAAAGGGAGGGAGGGAAAAAAAAATAACTTTTTCAACTTTGGCCCTCTGAATGAGGCTAAAGGAATGTATATCACTATAGCAAAATCATTATAAAATGAATTGTTCCTAATACTGCCCCTTTAAGCCCAACTAGCCCTATAGACCACCCAAAGAATAAAACTAAACATCAAGACATTAATTCAACTCAAACAAGCATATAAGATGAGCAGTTAGCTGACTCAATAAAAGCAGGTTCTAAGCTGCTCAGAAGTGTACAGCTGACTTTTCTCTCACTGTTGATAATAATGAGTAGACGTGCGCTGTGGGTCAGCTGCATGTGTCTGCTCACATTACTGGATGGGTAATTCTGTAGTTGTGTGTGTAATACCTTCAGCTCTATCCTATAATTAACTTTTGCCTGCACCCATCAGGTTTCATTCCACACTTGATGTGTCCACAGTGACTGTGACTATGTATTAAGCTGTCAGAGTGGTCTGTGTACAACAACCCTGCCTATTAACTCTTATTGACTGTGACACACGTGTCCCTCCAAAATGAGCGGCTCCATATTGATTTTTCCCCCTTTTCGCGCCGCCAAGGGTGAGATCTTTATCCTGACTGATTGTATATGTTCATGGCATCGGAGCGCTGTTGGACAAAGGCCATTTTAGACCCATGAACTCTCATCTTGGACTAATTCTGCTCCCCCTCCTGTGTATCCTGAGACGATTAAAAGGCCCGTGTCCCCTGTGTGTCCTCTGTACCACGGTGGTCCGATAGAGTCCCCAGCACGCCACACAAGACGTGACAGCCGGTGCCCCCCCCCCCCCCCCCCCCCAACACCTCAACACCAAGTCTCAATCAATGGAGCTGAATAGAAGGATGCTGCATCGTCCCACTGATGCTTGTTTTTGCTGCTTCAGCCAAAATGAACTCTGACAGCACATATTGACGTCATATCAAACCCCCGCCATGGAGAGAAAAATGATTATCTGCTGGTCAAATCAGTTATTGACACGTGGTGGAATTGCTTCCCCTCCCAGAGGGATTTATCGATACAGTTTATGGCATATAAATATTTATCTAATATGTGTCTGAAATAGATTTGTCTAGTTTAGGTGTACGATGCTATCAGCTTCGCACTCAACCATGACTCTGCCTCTCTCTCACGTTGAGTACGGGGCTTTTTTTGTGTGTATTTTTATTTTTTATACAGGCAGCATGAAATTGCTTTGGCTGTTGCAAGTCCATCTTGAAGTTAATAGTAAAACATGTTGTAATTACATTTTATTGCCCACTCACTCTGGAAAAAAATCAAAATGGCAATAGTGGGAACAACATATTGTAAATGCATTTAGAGATGCTACAAGCAACACCATTTCAGAGAGAGGTACTCAAACATTAAAAAAAAAACTAGACAAACCTTCACATGGGATGCAACTATAGGAAGTAAAATGTGATAGCCCTGCAATTCAGTTTTATTTAAGGCTCCATTTTATGTCCTGGCAGCAGAAAATGAAACAAGTTTACAGTGTCAAAACATTTTTCTCAAAGCAAATAAATAGCACAGAAGGCAAGTACATGAAAAACAATAAAAAAAATTACAGTCACAGAGTACAAGTTTATGAAAGATAAAACTATAAAAGCCACCAAATAGTTAAAAAATAAATTAACTAAAACAAGAACAAGGTGAAGTTTTTGTTTCCAGGTGCTGTAAGTGGGCCCTAAACTCTCCCAGTGAGACCAACTTTGAGAATATTTGACGTTATCCTCTATGTTGTGTTCATGCTTTGTCCACATTAAAGCCAAATCTCATAGTTTTGGAAATTTTTAATTTTGTTAAAAAGATTCAGAATATGAAATCTTTTTCATTTTTTGTTCATTCTCAAATGTATGTTTAAATTTTACGTTATTTTAGCTTTTTAATTTTCTACGTGTGACAACAATGAGGTGCATCCACGGATCACTTTTACCAGATTAGTCCGTTCTCCTGTATAAAACCCATTAAAGAGTATTTTTGTGTTTTTAGATAATCAGACCATCACTATTCTTTCGATGTAAACCTCAACATTTGACTAAATGTGCTTGAGCGACATTTTGAAGCCCTCACATGACTGATCATATCCGTCTGGTGTTGTGAGGTGAAAAAAACGTTACCTGTGAACTCTTCATCCTTTTTACAGGTTCACACAGTTCTGCTCTGACAGCTTTAATCAAAATCAGATAAAACAATCCAAACGGAGCAGATTTGTCATGCTCGTCATGTCTTGTGTCATATTTCTATCGTTGGGGTGAATGTTCTATTGATCGTTCTGCTTTTGTAGCAGCTGAACTTGAGGTGACCTGCTCCAGTCAAGTGACTGCTGAAGTCACGTCATTTTCAATCATCCAGTTTGACCTTTGATAGCGTTTGTGGCTCTACATGCTGATACTAAAAAAACTAACTCAGAAAGGTGAGCGCTCCATCAGATTAATGTGACGCTCCTTTCATAGGACTTTGTCTGGTTTGGACTGCAGGAAACACACGACATGCAGTGATATTGTGAGTTATTGATTTTTTGCCTGGCGAGCACATGGCAGTGACTTTTTTGTGGGATGATGCACGATCGCGGCACGAAGAAAACGACAGGCAGTCTCAGGTCAAATAGCTCCGTTAGTTTCCCATCCTCGGCTGTGTCTCTATTACAGTCCGTTGACTCCTTGGCTGACTTATTGACCACCTCTCGTGCTCATTACTCAACAGAGGAGTAGTTTGTGGTGATTGATACCACACCGTCTTTCTGCCCCGCCTCCCTCTGTACTCTCCAAATCCTCTCTGCTGTTTTAAAGCCATGAGTGGTTTTCATTAATGGTCTCTCCTGTTTATGACACCATAATTAGAGTTGAGGAAAAGGCTCCTAACCACCCAGGTTCCACCATACTGGGAAAGTCAATAATGCAAGCCCAACAACTTCTCACACAATTGAGCCCTGTGGAAAATCCATACACGCTCCTCTGCTCTGTGTCTTTATGATGTCGTTTTAAAAAGACGCCATCTGATTTGTTAGAGTTTTGTCCTCCACTTTTAACTAATCCCACAGAATTGATTATCGGCACCAACAATATGGTTTAGCTTCCAAAGCCTCCGCAGGATGGATGCTGCGTGCGTGGGATGTTTCATCTGAGCCTTTTGACCATTCACGTCTTCTTTCATTTGTTTGTTATCCACATCATGTGCACTCAGTGACTTGTGCAAAGACCAAACCAGGCCGAGCGCTACATGTGGGTTAGAGTGCTGCAGGTCCTAAGGGGCAGCGCATTAGACCACTTTTACTGACTCTTCCAGGTGATGAAATGGACCTTAATGTGTGTGCATATGCGTGTGTATGTGTGTCTATCAAGCATACAGTTCCACAGAGGAGAAAAGAGATTAAGAGAATATTATTAAAAAAAAAAAACACTTTATAATGCTTTTGCTACAGTGATATACATTCCTTTAGCCTCATTTAAAGGGTCATATTTGAAAAAGTTCTGTTTCCTCCCTCCCTTGTTTTACCACATTTTGTCATTTTGTAGGAGCACTCTGAAAGTGATTTTCAGAGGCAAAATCTCCAGAAAACAGGTGAATTTGGGAAAATAAACCTCAAATACTATGTTGTTGGGGTTCTTAGAGTTAAATAGATAATAACACAATATAATTCTCTATTTACAATAATACCTGAGTAAGAAAGCAAGTAGGTAGTAAAAAAAAAAACACCTTGAATCCTGACTCTTTGCTGTCCTACTTCAGTCAACAGTTCGGTATACAGATCAAAGTCGATCCCACCTGAGCTCTAATTTTATTACTTTGTTTTTAGTTTCAGTTTTCATAATTTGTTTTTAGTCTCAGCATTTTAAATGATTATTCACAAGGTCACTTTAACTGCTGTTTTTCGTGTACTCTTGCTGCTATTGACTATTTAACTATTTAGCTATTTCAGAATCTGAATCAGAAGTATTTTATTTATCCCAAGAGAAAATTACTGTTGTTACAGAGGCTCAACAAATATTACAAATAAAAAGAATAAACATTAAACAAAGAAAGAAGAAATGGAAAAAAATGTACATAATTCAGTAAAACACTATTGATTAAATAAGGATTAAATACAAGTACACGCATAACAATACAAATAATAATAATAATAATAATACAACTGTACAAATGCATGCAGACATGAAGCATTAATGAAGGCAGCTGGTTGGGGACCTGTGAGGTAGCTCTCAGAGTAAAGAATCTCCCCAGAGTGAAGAGCGTCACTCACTTATCCAAGCAGGAGATGAACCTGTGCAGGCAGTGGGACAGTGGATAGTTATGTCATCAACAAACAATGAAAATTATTTTCACCTGTTGTGCCTTGAACCTGAGTAATCGACCATGGTGGAAACCAGGGGGAGACTGTCCATCTGGCATACCGGACATCGTCCCGGTCAGCCGTCGACCCAAAGCGGTCCGGTCGGCTACGTTTTTTTTTTGTTTTTTTGACGAGTTAGTAGAGGCAAACATGGTCAAATAAAGAGGAACCAGGTGGTATGAAATGGCTAAAGGTAGCTTAAATGAGCAAAATGTGGCAAACAATAGTGAAAAAGAGCAAAAATGTAGGGTAAAAGGAAACAAGTGGTATTTATTGGGCAAAAGTTAGCCTATTTGGATTAGGGGGGCCAAAATAAGTTAAAGAAAATACAAAATTTGGATAAAATGGTCAAAAAGAACTCACAAAAATGGACAAAAAATAGAAAAGAACTTTTTGAAATGGGGCAAAAATTGGACAAAGAAAGTGGCAAAATGACGAAAAGGAAATAGGTAAAAAGGGTTCAAAGTTCCCCCTTTGAAGGTTTTCTGGGGGAATAATAATTAAAATGAAGGCATAAAGAGCCACATGTTGAGAATCACTGACTTAATAATGGCTTCTTTGTGGTTTAGGAGTTTGTTTCTGATAATGTAGTGGACTGGTCTTTAAAGAAAATGCCAGAGCTGAATTTTTCTTCCAGTCCCCCCTGGTGGAAACTACTGTAATATTTGCAGATTACTCGCCCCTACTCATATCTCAATTAGCACTCTGCTTTTTACCAACGGTAATTACTCATGGACGCATTAATTGAGGGATTAACCCATATAATACCTGTATGAATTTAAATCCATTGGCCACACAATTGAACAGCTCATGTATTTTGGATTTTAATAGAGACTTGGATTCCAACCCCTGACCTTTCTGGAGGGAGACAACATAGCTAAACTCCATACAACTGTTTTGTTTTTTTCTGTTGTCAATTAATTTACAGTACGTTGGCAGTAGTGTTAACACCTACCAGCTCACTTAAAAAAAAAACTATTTAAACTAATATATTTGAACTAAATCAAGGCTAAGATGGACTGACCACATTTAGCCCAAAAAAGAACGTCTGAATGACGTTGGGTGTTTGGTGGGATATGATGCACAACAGCATATATTCAAGTGAAATCATAAGAGTGACCCTAATGTGCAGATCTGTGGGTAAAAGATAAAAGTGTAATCATTACTTATTGTAATCTGAGAAATCTTGAGTCCGTGATTCTTCAACAGAAATCGCTACAACCAATGGATCGCCATCTTCCACCTGTGTTACTCTAATGCCAAATGGCACGCCACAGTGTAAGTGTAATGACTGTGGACTCTGAGTTCATCCTGTAGAGCAGAGGATATTAGAGAGGCTCGTAACAAAGGCCGGGCTTTAATTTGACCTCTGCCTGCCCTCCTCTCCACTGAGGAGACTCAGAGAAGCAGGCAGTGGTTGATGAATGACTGCATTTGGTGAGCAGATTGTTACAGTGCAGACTAATCTAAGGGTCAACACAAAGAGCCAACGTGGTAATTGAGCCACTTCACTGCAGCTATTGAGCTTATCACAGCCCTGTTGACCCTGTAGTCCACTCCAGAGTTGGTCATGGCTTTTTACTTTCAGCTCAGAGATGTTCAATTCAACTTTATTAACACATCTTCAGTCCTCTGTGAAATGTTTAGTGGACTTCTTATCATTATAAAAGCTATTGTAAGCATTTAGTAGCCCTGAAATAAAGAAGTTTATGAAAAATAAAGTTGGTGCCATGAAACACACTCACTTAAAGCTGATATCTGGAGTTTCTGAGAAATCTGTTTATGTATGATTCTTTTGAAATGCAAAAAAATACTTAACTAGTCTTTTACTATGGTCTACTGCCGGTGGTCGTTCATATACATTCATGTATATAAGTCCCTCCTTTGTCCTATAGACCCCTATACAAATCGAAACAATCGCAGAGTGCGCCCAGCCAATAGACTTCGACTTCCTGTTTTTGAGACTGTCAATCAAAGTGAATGCAGAACTGTGCACGGAAACAAGGTTGCACGTCACAACAGCAAACAGGTAAATATGATTTTGGCTCTTACTTGACCTGTAGACCTAAATCAATGTGACCCAATGCGACCTTATGTTCCGCGATGCACGTGCAGAAAAGTAGAGGCGTGGCTTCTGGTAGATTGGGAGAGGCAGTGGAAGGAAGCGAGGCTGTTTAAGGTGGGACTTCGAGACGTTTCTCAGAAACTCCGGATATCAGCTTTTAAGCTCTTGGGGACGATAACTAATATTTTTTAAACTGCACTTGTATTTTATTAAAACATTGTTCTCATCCACTACTGATGTCAGTGTGACACCCAAAACACTGACAAAGTGGCATTTCTGCTGTTTTCACCCTTGGGAAGTTGTGCCAAAAACAATGGCAGATGTTGATATTGTCTCTTTCCCAGAAACAACTGAATCCAGCAAAAATCGGAATGTTATCAAATCACAGGGAAGAGTGAAACAAACGGGAAACAAACCAGAAATTATGCCAAGCGAATCACTGTCTTGTCTGACACAGAAACACAAGAAAAAGGTAAATATGATTTTGGCTCTTACCTGACCTATAGTCCTATATCAATGCAACCCGATGTGACCTCGTTATGTTCCACGATGCTCATGCAGAAAAGTAGAGGCGTGGCTTCTGGTAGATTGGCAGAGGCAGTGGGAGGAAGTGAAGCTGTTTACTGCGGGACATGGAGACCTTTCTCAGAAACTCTGGATATCAGCTTTAAGTCACTTGACTATTTTTCAACGCTCCGTTTGTTATTATTGGAGTCAAATACAAACTTTTGAGCAGCTATTTCTACCTTCAACATTTGTTAGTTAGTAATTCCCTATCGGAGGATTTATGAGAACAACTTTTGGATGCCATACGGGTACAGTTTTAGAAATACGAGTTAAAGCAGCTTTAACTAACTTTTAGGCTAGGCTGTCAATATTGTTTAGTCACTCTAACTCGTGCTTCTACATAAAGTTGTGCCAATAATCAGTATAGCATCCATCCAAATGGATGATTGAGTTAACTATTGATGATTGAGGTCACTGGCCTGAGTTAACTATTGTTATGGAAATCTTCGAGGTGAAGAGGCCTCTTGTGGAAAAGGAAACGTGGCAATCACACAGTAATGGCTCAGATTTCTTATAGGATAGAAAAGGAAAAACTGATCAGAAAGGCTGCTATTGGCTAATCAAATAACGAGGAGAAGGTAGTAAGGTTTTCCGAGTCAGGACACCTGCAAGAACTTTGTTATGAGATTGTCTGACACTGAGAGAGAATCTCTGGGAGAACTTGTCTGAGAGAAACATCACACTTGGGAAACACAGCTTTGAGCATGCAGAGAGGGAGAAATATACTGTACATATACATAAGCATCTATTTTGGCATCTATAAGATTAGAATTATGTGTATGTGCAAGTATGTGCATATAAATCTACCATTACACTATTTTGTTTTTCAGTATCCATTGATGTTTATTTGGATGAAGCAGGTTGTAGGAACAGATGATAGATTGCATTAAAATCAGAAAATCATCTTTTCCAGTATCTATACCTCATTTAAGGATTCCACTTGTGTAATAAAGTATTTTGCTGCTTGAATAATTTGTTAATCAAGTATTTTGGCTGGGGAGTGTAATATTTGCGTGTTTGTCGTGCACTAAATGGATGCGCCCTCTCTGCAGCCATGCTTGGCTCAGCCTCGTTGTTATTCTGCCAAAGCCGAGGCTTCTTTGTGCTGAAGACGAGTCCTCGTCTTACAGGATGGAGTTTAATGGATCCGGTGGCCTTTACATCTGCTTCGCTCCTGAAACGTGAGCTCAGCTGAGACTTGGGCAGAATACCATCCATTTACACATAATGGCCATCGCCTTTGGATGTGTTGAGTTGTGAACAAGCGTGTGCATAAGTGTGTGTGAAAAGCTACAAGGACAAATGCATTCTGCATTTAATGAGTGTGGGCCAAAGGGAACGTGGGTAGTTAAAACTGAGAGTTGGCGAGACTATTTTGTCCCTTGTTACCTGACTCTTCTATTGCACCTTTAAACCACAACATGCCACTAAACTACTCTGATGGTCTCCCAGGGCTCGTGGAGACGCTGTAACCCTGCGCGAAAGGGTTTGATGGCCCGCATTAAATTCTGAGCTTCATCCTGCTTAAATGCTTTTGCACTCTAAATCTTTTCAGCTTTAATGCGGAGAGAAGAGTGGCCGCCTGTGAAACATTTATCCAGGAGATTGTTAGATTATCATTTCAACTGGGCAACTAAGAGATTTGTCTGATGTATGTTGTCCCTTGATAAACTCGCTGCATGGACTTGTGAAACTGTCAGTGACCAAACTTCATGAGAAACATTGATTATGTACTTTTCTTGGTATATGATGGTAGATTCAATTAATCAGGTCAAAAGTGAACATGCTGCATCCCCATCAGTTGTTTTTAGTCTGCGTTTGTCCGTTTTTATCAAAAATTATCTCAAGAAATGTAAGTAGTTTACTAGTGAAATGCCAATGTGGTGTGATCAAGCAGATAATTTACTGCTCCAATACACAATGTCCTGGTTTGATCTTTAATCTGTAAAGAGTTGTAGCAGACTGCAGGGTATTTAATGTTGCTGGCATGTCCCTAGAGGACCTATCATGCCTGCACCATGTGAAATCTCTGAAAAAGGCCCAACATACCCATGCAAATCTAATTTAACTGAATTATAAACCTTTATATACACATGTAAAACTTCTATTTGAGATTAAAATATTTTCTTGTTTTTATTTATTACAGGTGCTACTAGCTTTACAAATAATTTCCCCCTGACTTCAATACCGGTTGGTTCTGACACAACACAGACTATAAAGACGTTAAACCTGCTACAATGCTGGTTATATGATGTTTTTTCATTCGGAATTAGTTATTCCGAATTAGCTATTCCGAATGAAAATATTCGGAATTAAAGCGTTATGCCTTGTGTTTACATGGAAATAGTATTTCAGAATTGAGGTTTACATTATAAACAGGTTTATTCAGCTTTATTCAATTCCGCTTTAGGTCTGGGGATTGGGAAGGGTTCTGATTGGACAGGGGGCGAATGTGACGTAATCACATCTAGCAGGAAAAACCACACAACACCTTTCATTGTCGCCTATAACATAAAAGACCACACGAGAATTGTTTTCACTTTTATTTTGATTGTAGTTTGGAAGCAGCAGCTTAACAATAACATACGGTTTCACTTTGGTCAGCTGAGCAGGAGAAGGAGATAGGAACTAATCACCGGTAAATAAAACAAACTAAAACTCTGCTTTTTTGCTCCCTAGTAAAGAGAGTAGCTCTAACAACCAGTACAGTTATAAACTTGCTGATATTACAACCTGTACATGTAGTATGGGGACGCATTTACTCCATCTCCGGGTTTTAGTATCACCTGTCTGATGAAGTCTGTTCCGTTTCCCAATGTCCACGTGTGTGTAATAAGTCTGTCTGTCCGTGTAAATGTCTGCATGGGTATGCTTTTGTCAATTCACTCTTTTCATTATATCCATATCTTCTGAGGCTCTTATTAAATCAAAAGTCTTGGCTCTAGTCAGGGTGGCCATCTTGGATAATGACATCACCAGTGCGTTATTGCAACTTGCCGAGCAATGCTTAGAATAACCGGAATGAACTTAGAGCAGAATTAAATGTTTACAAGATAGAGGAATTCATTATTTCGGAATTAAAATCGGAATAACCCAGCCACCTTATTTTGATTTAAGTTTAATTAGGCATTACATTTGCATTTGGAATGAAGTGTTTACAATGTCAGTTTAAAGAGGATTTAACTTTTATTCTGATATAAAGAGGAATTAAAGCTTCCATGTAATTGTGGCCAATGAGCCTTAGACAGAAGGAACTTGACCAAAGAGCAATGGAATGAGATGGCTTGGTCTCATGAATTCAAAATGTCTTGACATCTCATGAATCCCTATACCTCTGCAACACGTACAGTGCCATACAATCCCACAATATGAAATGGTTGAGGTTAGGGTTGGGGTTATTGGCCTTAAATTTAAATGAAATTATCTCTGTAATTTCCAACTGTGGCTGTTCTTTGCCCTGGTTTTCTTGGAACACAAATGCAAAATGTTTGCAGCTTGAATTATATTTGCATCGCATATAGGATGCATACGAACAGCATATAAAAGGTTGGTATGATGATTAAACTATAAAAGTTAAGTGGATGTATGATCAAAAATATTGGTAACTGCTGCTATAAGCATTCCTTTACTTTTAGTCTAAGTGCACAGTCGTTGGTTAACTACACTAAGCTCAGATAATGTGATTTTGCCTACTTAAACATCCACTGTCCTCCTCCAAGCCTTCCTCCTGCGCTCTAAAGATGTGATTGTTTTAATGCACGGAAATGTGAATGTTGTAATTACCATTTGCACAAACAAGTCTGCAGCTTCATTGATATTCTGCTGCTGATAAAACAAGAGGCTGGCAGTGAGACAATGGCCCCGATCACAAGGGGCTCCTCCACATCGGAGACATGGGACGGTCCTGCCTTCTTCTGTCAATGCACACCATCAACAAAAGATGGCATGTCAGTCACCGCACACAGGCGGTTTTAATTAATTTTCACATAGCTGTCCAGGGAGTGCTTTTGTGGGGACGTTGACCCCCAAATATGAATGTGCTCCTCAGCCTGGGCTGTCAGAAGGTCAGCAGTGGAAGGCCCTCGATTCTGTATTCAGTCCAGGGCTCAGGAGAGTGTTGTCCAATTGTCTAAACAGGAAGTGTGTGCGCGTGTGCGCGCGCTAAAGGTCTGTGAACAAGTTAAATTGTTGAGCTTTTATAAAAACTAACTAGACATGGCTCACAATACAACATTTCATAATTTAATTTTGTCATTTCTGAACACATACAGTGGCAGTAATATTTTTACGTATAATGCTAAGAAATGTCCTGGTCTTCTCTTCTGTCCACATGTACCGCGTCATGTGACCAGGTACGTCACGCTCTGTGACGTGTATTTGTGGAAAAAGTGTTTCCATGGCGCTTTTGCAACACGTTTCATTATCAAAACGTCTGAAATTTCTCATCATGAAAGCGTCAAAACATTTTAGCGATATTCAAGTGTTTTTTTGAAATTCAGGTGTTTCCATTAGAATCAGAAATCAGAATCAGCTTTATTGGCTATGTATGTTTAACTTCGGTAGACTGTGCCCTCTCTGTACAATGTAAACATTAAATAATAACAATTAACTAAAAATATGAACAAGTCATTTAAAGACTAATTTGTACAAGACTAAATAAGATAATATAATAAGATAATAATACAGTGGTGAGTAGTGTAAAGGGATGATGAAGTAAACATGAGGTAGTTATCTTTTCCAGTGTTTACATTAAAGAGTGTGCATAGATCATAGATCAAATTAAATAATATACGTATTTGTACATATCACAGTGACACTTTAGTTCCAGGGTTATTTCACACCAACAGGTCTGACACTCTTTGACTGTTTAGCGTTGATCAGAGTCACAGCCTGGAGGAAGAAACTATTCTTATGACGGGTGGTTTTGGCGTACAGTGATCTGTAACATCTGTCGGAGGGGAGGAGTTTGAACAGTTTGTGTCCAGGGTGTGAGGGGTCTGCAGTGATGTTACCTGCCTGTTTTCTGACCCTGGACCGGTATAAGTCCTGGATGGGGGGCAGTTCGACACCAGTCCTGATTGTCTGTTGCAGTCTGTCTGTCTAGTTGAGTTGCAGATCCAAACCAGACAGTGATGGAGGTGGAGTTGAACTTCCTCAGCTGACGCAGGAAGTACGTACATCCTCTGCTGTGCCTTCTATCTGATTGTGTCTATGTGGGAGGTCCACTTCAGGTCTCGTGAGACTGTGGATCCCAGGAACCTGAAAGAGTCCACAGTAGACACTGGCCACGGTTACATGATGTTTTTTAATTCTGAATTATTTATTTTTCGAATTAAATTATTCGGCATTAAAGTGTAATGCTTCGTGTGTACGTGGAAATGGTAATTCCCGAACAAGGTTTACATGGAAAACAGGTTTATTCCGCTTTAGTTAATTCCGCTTTAGGTCTGGGGGTTGGGAAGGTTCTGATTGGACAGGGGGAGAACGTGACGTATCACGTCTATCAGGAAAAACACACAACAAAACTTTTATTGTCGGGTGTAACACAGAACACCACACATGAGAACTGTTTTCACCTTTATTTTGATAGTATTATACTGTAGTTTTGAAGCAGCAGCTCAACAATAACACACGGTGTCAGTTTGGACCGTGGAGCGGAAGAGAGATATGAACTAATCACTGGTAAAAAGCCCAGTAAACCTCTGGAAAACAATAATCAGGAATAAATATTTGCTCCGTGGAAAATTCAGTAACTCTAACAACAGGTAAAATAATAAACTTGGTGATATTACAGTCTGTGAATACAGTACGGGGACGCATTTACTCCGCCTCTGAGTCCTAGTGCCAGCCGTCTGGTGAAGCCTGTTCCGTTTACTGTGTTTACCGAGGCCCGTGTGTGTCTGTGTGAAAGTCTTCATGTTTATGCCTCCATCCATCCTCTCTTTTCATTATATCCATGTTAAGGCTCTTAATAAATAGTCTAGGCTAGGGTCCGGGCCGCCACCGCCATCTTGGATTATGTCGTCACCAGCGCATCATCGCCGCAAGTCGCACATGCGCAAAATGATACGAATTAACTTAAAGCCACTTTAACCAAGTGAAGTCTTTACAAGAATTATGAACGGAATAAACCAGCCACCTTATGTGGAATTAACTTTAATTCGGAATTAAATTAGCGTTAGGAATTATGTGTTTACAAGGTCAGGTTAAAGAGGAATTAACTTTTATTCCACTTTAAAGAGGAATTAAAGCTCCCATGTAAACGTGGCCACTGTGCTGTTCAGAATGGTGGGGGGGAGGGGGCGGGGTTCTTCTCCTGAAGTCCACTGTCATCTGCACAGTCTTGAGTGGGTTCAGCTCCAAATGGTTCTTACTGCACCAGAGAGTGAAGTCTGAAGACTTGTCACTATCCTGGATGAGACCGATGGCGGTGGTGTCGTCTGCGAACTTTGAGTTTCACCAGTTTTTATTGCGCTATTTAGATTTTGCACATTTCCAAGAGTAGTGGAAACACAGCTAATGTTAATACAAAAAGGTTGTGTCTTTGGAGCTCTTTAAACAAAATCACTGTGTCTTTTAAACACATGGATGATTGAGAGTCTTTTAAAAGGAGACTTTGAAAGAACCTAAACACCAATCAGTGCCGCCTGTGGATTAGCCGTATCAGAGTTGATCACGATTGCGGATGTCTTGAAGAAGCCATTCAGATTTGGATTAGTTGACAGGGTTGTTCACACCTGCTTTGTCCGTAAATCTAAAGCTCCTTATGTTCCCACATCACACAGTCAGCAGGACGCCGTGATCCGGCCCAGCTTTGGAGGTTGAAAGGAAGCAGGAGTTGTTACTTTGGTTGATTGTTCCGACTGTGTTCAGGAGAGCTTATTTTAATGAGTGTTCTGACCTACACGCTGTCTTTTTGTTACACCTCTTTGGTGTCTGTGAAGGACTGAATTTATCTGATTAACAAATGGCTGCACTGATCGCAGATTAAACTTCACCTTGCCTCCACCCATGAAGATTAAAACATGTGATCCACCTGATCTGCTCACACACATCTGTGATAGAAAAAATGTTGTGTTCCTTAAAACACATATACCTTGTAATTTCCTTTATTTTACAGCATTTTGAGCAACTTAATTCTATTTTATTTCTCTTCCAAAATGATTTTTATAGAAAAGCTTGAATGCTTAGTTTTTAAATGTATCATAGCTGAATTATTTTTAGAATAGTTAAATAACTATGAAACATTATTTTAGCATAAATATTATAAACACACACACATTACATTTTTATTTCTCTAGCCTTTTTAGCAGGCTGTCCAGTGTTCAAGATTGTCAAACATTATTAAAATTTCATTTTAATACGTTTTTTAAAATTTATTATTAAAATATTTTCTATAGTATTTTTTTCCTCTTCCTCCTATATCGGCTTTTCATAATTAGATATTTTTATATAATTCTATAATACAGTAAAATAAATCTGATCAAACAAATGTTTATTTATAAATATATACATATACACTGTACATGTAAAGGTTTGTTACATATATATGTTTTTTACATGTACACAAAAGTTTGTTGCATATATATATATATATATACATATATATGTATATATATATATGTATATATATATATATATATATATAAATATTTTAAAATATTTATCAGATTTATTCATTATAGGATGAAAAGATATTTAGAATAAATAATTTTAAAAACATATCAAAAGGAATTTTAATAATGTTTGACAATCCTTAACACTGGACATGCTGCTAATAAGGCTATAGAAATAAAAATGTAAAAAAGTCTCCTGAACTCTTGTGATATTTATATAAACTCAGACAGTGAAACAACAAATGTATTTTGACACAAAGGCCTGTATGATTTGGCTTTTATTTTGGTGAGTCTGGTCCCAGTTCTGGTTCCTGTCTGTGGTTTGTTCTGGCCTCTTTGGATCTAAATGAAGACCAGTTTGCTCACAATTAATGGAGTTCCCCCTGAGACAGGGAGCCTTAGACTAGTGGAAATAGCGGAGCCTCCTTCAGGCGGCCGACTCGACGTGGTTTTCCTCCCCGTCACTCACGTAATGGCATGAGAGCCTCGCCGGCTATATTCCCCAACGCTGTGTGTACACGTGCACGAGTGTGTGTGTGTGTGTGTGTGTATTAGAGCCCACTGCCCCGAGCTTGTCTCATTTGGAAGTGCTGTCACTCCCTCCTTCCTGGCATCTATTAACATCCACCATTATCATGCTAATCTACATTGTATGATTACATAAAGTAATTTATGCACAGTTCTACACTGTGGCATCTCCTATTATTAAAGGTGTAAAAGAAGCGTTTCATCCTCGCTTTATTTCCTCTTCTTTCTCAAATCTCTTCCCCTTTCCGTAATTCCTGGCACATGTCACACTTTTCTCCTTCCTTTAACAACAAAAACACTTTCGAACTGGTTTGAAGGCCTCTGCCTACTGAGAAAATAATAGCTAAAATGGCAAACTGAGGCGTGCTGTTCATAAAGTGAGGACAAGTTGAGATCACTTTCCTAACAGTCCTCTTTAGCTCCATATCGGAAATGGTGAGAATGTGTTTTGTGTTAAAAGCAGAGGGCAAGAGATGAGCTCTCTTCCTCATTTATTCACAGCTAGTGGAGTAATTAGGAATGCAGAAGGCTGTTAAATTAAAACTGAATTGCACTTATTAACATTTTAACTACCAACCCCACCCTCTTTAGACACTAAACAAGGACAGTTTCAGCTCTAATATGCCTGGAGAATCCCGCTGAGGGGAGCCTTTATGCTTCTCTAAAACAAAGACGTTCTTTAAAGTAAGGTCTCCCTTTTGTTTAAACAACCAAGCATTTAACATTCAGTGTAATACGCCCAGGCTTCCTTCACGCTGTCAGGAGACACTTCACCAGAGCTTCTCAAACTCTCTGCTTAATGGAACACTATTTGTGGTCAGATTGGATAGCTAATGGTGGTCCCTTTGAGGGTAGCTCTCAAATTAAATAGCATGGATTCACATCTGTCAGACAAAACCAGGAGGCTCTTTGTAATCAATGACCCAAACCAAGAGAGGCTCCACAGGAGGGACCTCCGCTATGATGGAGCCATCGGGGATGCAGGCAGCTCACCTGCACCAGCAGCACAGTACCTGCACCACGCGGGGTTAATGTACATTTATGGAACAGGTCAAACTACTTAAGCCGGGCACTGATTTATAATGCAGGAGTGCAATGTGACTAAACTGTAAAGGGAATTCTTGTTTTTCTGTGCAAACATTGCCGTCGGTGTTGTGTTAAAATGTTGAACCCCATTAATTTTATCACTCCCCCTCTCTTGTTTCTCTACGTCTCTAAATTTTGTTTGGAGGAGAGACTAGCGAGACCGCCCGCTGCTGTGGAGAATTTCCTCTCGTTGTTAATTTTCCCCGCTCCATATGGCGCCACAGACACTTCACCTGCAGGCTGTAGCAGGCTGTAGCAGGCTGTAGCAGGCTGTAGCAGGCCGCGCGGCAGCCAGCAGACATCCGCGGGCTCAGGCTGTCATTTATAAAGGCCTGTGTGCATCTGTTTGAGCAGAAGAAAATCCAACAGCTTTCACCTGACAAAACCTGCCTCACTATCACAATGAGGGCTAAAGTGAAGACAAAGACGAGTTCTGCCTGAGACAAGTGTCAGTGGCCACGTTTACATGAGAGCTTTAATTCCCCTTTAATAAACCTTTAATAATAACAATCGTAGGAGTCTCTGCCCGGGACAAAAAGAAGTTGGACAAACGGGTGACAGGCGGATGGTGGCTAACCCCGACCACCCCCTCCAGGACACTCTGACAGCACTGCACAGCTCCTTCAGTCAGTAGCAGACTGTTACAGCCGCGCTTTGTGAAGGAGAGATTCCACCGCTCCTTCCTGCCTGCAGCTGTCAGAGTGTATAACCACAACATTGGCAGCCAATCGACTGACAGTGTCTAAGCCCGTGTATATATATCTTCTATTTTTATTATGCTGTTTTTATTATATCTTATCTTATCTTATCTCTTTAAACTGACCTTGTAAACACTTAATTCCGAATGCAAATGTAATTCCGCATTACACTTAAATCTAAATTAGGTGGCTGGTTGGTTCATATTTTAATTTCGAATTAAATTCATAATTCCTCGATCTTGTCAACATTTAATTCTGCTTTAAGTTAATTTTGGTCATTCTGTGCTCGCTAAGGCCAGTCGCGATGACGTGCGGTGACAACATAATCCAAGATGGCCGCCCTGACTCGAGTCGAGACTTTTTATTTAGTAAAAGCCTTAAAAAACATGGATATAATGAGAAGAGTGGATGGAGAGAAGCATAAAAATGCAGACATCCACACAGACACATAGACTCATCAAGCACACACGGACATCGGCAAACGGAACACACTTCATCAGACTGGTGATACTAAAACCTGGAGACGCCGTAAATGCATCCCTGTAATATCACCAAGTTAATCATTGTACCAGTTGTTAGAGCTAATTTCTTTACCAGGAAGCACATTTTTATTCCTAGTTATTGTTTTATGGAGTTTTACATAACAGTGATTAGTTCCTATTTCCTTCTCCTGCTCAGCGGACCACAGTGAAACTGTACGTTATTATCAAGCTACTGCAATCAAGATAAAAGTGAAAACTGTTCTCACGTGGTTTTCTATGTTGTAGCCAACAATACAAGGTTTATTGTGTGTTTTTTCCTGATAGACGTGATTACGTCACGTTCTCCCCCTGTCCAATCAGAACCTTTCCCAACCCCCAGACTTAAAGCGAAATTTAATAAAGTCGAATAAAGCTGTTTTCCATGTAAACCTCAATTCTGAATTACTATTACCATGTAAACACGAAGCAGAACACTTTAATTTAGAATAATTTAATTCGGATTTATTAATTCCTAATTAAAAAACATCATGTAACCATGGCCAGTGAAGTCTAAAGTAAAGGCGAAGACGAGTTCTGCCTGAGATTCGTGCGTGTGTGTGTGTGTGTGTGAGTGTGTGTGTGTGTGTGTGTGTGTTTTCAGTGGACAACAGTAGAGCTTTGCCTGTGGCAGAGCCATGTGTGAGAGAGAGAGATGGTTTTATCCTGACTTGTCATTGATTAGAGAAAAAGTCTTTAATTCCTCGTCGCCCCATGTTGTGATTCATTTGCATTTTGTGTCAGGAGGTAATGGAGTTTTGCTCTGAAAATCTTAGAGACGTGGTCTAATGTGCATGAAGCCGCCAGCAAAGAGCTTTCTGATTTATTGAGTGGCTTGTGTTTGCTCATTTTTCCCTTTCTTCCTTATCTTCGGGTAGAACGAGCCGCTCCGCATACACAAAGGGATGTGAGGCAGACGCAGTGGAAGGTCCCAATAATTCATTCATTTAAGAACAAAGTTTGCATCCAAAATAAAAGCGCAGCTTTTAGAACAGCAATCTGCGCAATTGATTTGAATTGATTATCGTTTGATTGTGATTGAGACAGGGTTGGGGTCAATTACATTTTTCACTTACAATTCCGTTTTCAATTGCCCATGTTCAATTACAACTCAATTACAATTACAGTGACCAGCATTTATTCCAATTACAATTAAATCACATTCTTTATCCTCAGAAATTCAATTACAATTACATTCACAATCACAAAATTTCTATTGCAATTAATGAAACTGAATTAAAGAACATAATAAAAGTTAACATTCCTGTTGTGTTAGCTTTCTGTTAGCATCACTAATGATAACAGGTCCTAAACTACCTGTAAAATACACTAAAAACAAATATCTATCATCTAATTTATTTCCAATCTATTAGTTACCATGCTAGGCTTCCTAATCAATGAAAATATCGGTGCTAATATTTTTGGTGTGGGCGTCTGAGACTGATTATACCCCTAGATTAAAATTTTTTTAAATGGTAAAATGTGAAAAGGCTTGATATGAAATGAAACATAATTTAATGGTTGTTAACTACATTTGTGTAGAACTGTACATATAAAACTGTGACATGGTTCCTCAGTTTTGCATTAAATTATAACTGTTTAAATTTTTATACAATTTTCATGGCAATTACATTTACAAAGTAAATTATCTAAACTCAATTAAAATAGAATTTCAATTACGACACCAACAGATTTTTAAAATTACAATTATAATTACACCATAATTGTAATTATTAATGAATTACACAATTACAATTATAATTGACCCCAACTCTGGATTGAGATTGAGTTTGTAGCGCTCTGATCTCCCATTAATGTCTGAGATAAAATGTGATGTTTTGTGGATTTTTCTGTGAAAATGTATCGATCAAATTTGTCATCTTCCACAAAAAGCTGTAAAAAAAATTTTTTTTAAAAAAGTGTCTTTGCAGCAGAGGCTGTTGACACTGTATATACCAGGCATGTCCACAATTACTGTATCTTGCATAGAAAGTTAATGTAAAAATAAAACGCTTTACTAACAAAGCAAAGTAATCATGACGAAGCCCGTTCTTTTCCATCCACATCTGATGATGATATGTGATATGACACTGGCCTCATCTGTTCACCACAAACAGACCAAAGTTCTTATTTATTCCACAAGTTATAGAGTTTTTAACTGGGTTCCAGGGAGCCCAACTGGTTGGGTTTGCCTAATTTGTTGCAAATAGAAATTCTATTCAACCAAAATAATCATAGTTGAAAAAAACACCTGTGCTTTTATTTTACTTTACCTCTGGAAATACTTGCATAATTAATCTGGGAATGACCTTTTCAGCTCAATCCGAATATGAAAAATAAAAACAAAACAATCTGGTGTGTAGTAGATGGTGTGGAACTTCTTTCTTATCTGACCGATATCCAAATCATTTTCAACCAAAAGAAACTGATAAGCACTGAAAACACACATAGTAATTGGAAACACAAGGGGAGACATCAATTACAACCCACCAGTAAACACACTGTGACAAAGCACTGCTGAAATAGTGCAGAGAAGATAATCAGGGGATGAGAAACGGAATTACTAAGGGTGGAACGATTCATCCATTAGATCGATTAATCGATTTATATTCCTATGAACCAACTACATCAATCTGTGTGCGACCAGTTGGCCTTCCAGATGACATTAATTGATTTAAAATAGTTTTGAAAGGTTTAAGCATGGCAGACTTTATGGATGTGTTTTAAAATATATAGCGAAATGTATCAATAATCCACTTTTGGGTCCAGTGTGTGAAACACTGCTTTTAGCACAGACGGAGATATTCAAAAGGAGCCGCTCACTGTGTCGACCATCAGGCCCTTTTGGCAGTGTTTATTGCAGCAGCAGCGGTGCTAGCGTTAGCTCGTTAGCATTAGCACTGCAGAAGCTGCCTCAGGCTTCACCATCAAGTTAAAACAAAAATAAGCAGGTTTAACCTCTGCTCAAATAACCTGAACAGATGTTGGTTGCACTTCATTTTTAATATTAATATTATATTATTTTAATGTTGAAAAAACAAATCAGAAGAGTCAGGTAAACCTAAGTGTTCTTTATTGGGCCAAAGATATTTGGGTGAAAAGTAGCAAAAAATGGTTTAAGAATTGAAGTGAAGTGTCAAAAGAACTCGCTAAAATGGCCAAAAATGAGGAAAAGGGGATATTTATTGGTAAAAGGGAGCTAAAATCTGAAAAAAGAAAAACAAACATGTAAAAAAAAATTTGAAAAAGGGCAAAAATTGGACAAAGGAATTTGCAAAATGGCTAAAGAAAAAGGTAAAAAGGGATTAAAAAGTTTCTATGTAGGGGTGTGGCAGAAATTTTAAAGTGTTGCGACGTAGCTGAGCATTTTCAAGGATTATATCACAAACTTTCCTTCAATGTTCTGTGCAAATATAATGCCTATGGTTTCCTTTTACCAATAGGTGGCTAATCACTGCACTCCGTAGCCACGTGTGCACTAGAGCCAATCGCCGGAGATCCCACCTCCACGCCCCCCCCATTTTGGAACATACAGTGATGATGGAGGTGGGCTCTCCAGTGATTGGATTAGAACACTGGCACATAGGGATGACATCATCACTGCAGAAGTAGGACTGATGACATCATCAGTGTATGTTCTAAAATGGATCGGGGGGGGGGGGGGTGAAGGTGGGCTCTCCAGTGATTGGCTCTGGTGCGCACGTAGCTACGGAGTGCAGTGATTAGCCAGGTAGGACCAATGTTCCAATGGTCTTTAATGTTCTAACTGATGACATCATCACTGTATGTTGGCGGCGCTAATAAAAAATTTACAAATTCCGTTACAAGTCCTACCTCTACAGTGATGATGTCATCAGTCCTATCTCTACAGTGATGATGTCATCAGTCCTACCTCTACAGTGATGATGTCATCAATCCTATCTCTACAATGATGATGTCATCAGTCCTACCTCTACAGTGATGATGTCATCAGTCCAATCTCTACAGTGATGATGTCAGAAATCTACAGAATTTCGTAGCTGTACGTGAATCTAATTGCATTAGGCCCCCTATTGAGTCATTTTGCCATTCACATGTGCAATTCCCCCAAATTATTAAATATTTTGTCAGTCCTAATATGGGTTCAAATTTTCATGAGTTTAGGCCCTCAAAAAACTTTTTTGTAAGAAAAATAACTAAAATTATATGCCTTACAATAGGGTCCTATGCACTGTTGTTGCTCAGGCCCTAATTAAGACATAAAGAGCCACATGTTGAGTATCACTGACTTAATAACAGCTTTATCATGGTTTTAGTGAATTAATTTAATAAACTAAATTTGGAGTCGATGGTTGCCTCACTTTAAAATCGCTGTTTTACCCCTGCACATGTTGGCAACTGAATTTTTATGCATTTGCATAAGATTTTAGCAGGCAATTATGTTATTTTTCTCTGTCAACCTTTCAAACCGTAACATTAGACACAGGGGAGCATCAGGACTGAAGCATATGGATGACATAAAGAAGGTGGTGAATAATTGTCAGTTATAGCCACTTGTTTAATGAGACCTCAAACCTGTGACGATCTGCTCGGGTTTCTCGTTTCCTTTCAAAACAATAAGCGACATTTTTAAGGCACACACTTCAATCCATGAAACATTACAGTTTATATCTAAAATGACAAGTCTTTAATCCCTTTTATACATACTAACGCCTTTTTCTTTACACCGAAGTGTTGTATCAACATGCAATCATGTTAATACATCTTACCTAGTGTGAGTCATGGCTCATTCAACTGATAAATATGTAAATTAAAATGTTTTATGGTGGATAGCCGACGTTAATCTCATTTGGATGTCTTAAACCAAATGAAATGAGAGCGTAGCTTTGGAGCGGGAATCGTGAATTCATCTCTGAATTAAAAAGGAAATGAGCACAGGGACACAACTTGCCTTTTTTATTATTGCAACTGTTAATGAAAAATGTTATTGACTTGAACAAATGGAGAATACACCTGGAAATGTATATTAAAACCCCTTTTCCAATTTCTCTCTCTATGCAGGTTGCAATTATAGTTATTTCAGCAATAGTGGGGGAATTAATTTTGCGTGCAGACTGATAATGTTGGCGGCGTAAGAAGAATGGATATTGTGTTGGATAGGGGGTCTCCAGGTATTTACTAAGAGTGGAGAGAGCAAAGCTTTATTTAATTGAAAGAATGAATCAATAACAAATGTAGCACTTTATCAGAGGAGGCCTTGCAAAATAGAGCAAGAAATGGACAATCTAAGGATCTGATTGAATGAGCTCATTGTGGGTGGACTAGCATCAAGATTTAAAAATCTCTACGGCCAAGAAGAAATACATGATTTTTTTTTTTTTTTTTAAATTCATCTTTGTTTGTCATTTTAAACCCCAGTTATTACATTAAACCTGTCCTTCCAGTGTTCAAGGAAAGTATGTTCTCTCTCAGATTTAAAAGTTTTCTTCTTCATCCAAAGTAATGTAAACTCCTCAAGCACGTTCTACAAAAGATGTCCCCTGTAATACGCTCCATACAAGCAAAACTCAACAGAATCAGGCAGGTAACAAAGCCAAATGATTTAATGATGATGTCATGGTGCATTTTCAGCAGGAAAAACACGAAATATGCAGTATTTCCAAATAGTATCCAAATAACCAGGTGACTGACAATCGACTGTGAGGCTGGTGTGAGGAACAATAGATTTTAGAATTTCTACTATTTGGCACTTTTGCAAAAACAATTACACAGCTTGTTTGAGGGCAGTAAATATATTTATTGTACACGTTATAATACTGCTAGCCACTAACGGCAGCCGTCAATACAGACGAGGAGCACCAGTAGATTCATTACACCACCTCTGGTTCCTTTAATCACAAATCATGTTTTACGTAACATCCATTTGTTAATTTATTTATGTATTAATAATGTTTCAATTCACCAGTTCATCAGTAATGTGACTTATGCGTTGCTCCTTTTTTTGTCCAGGAGTAAAAGTCCGCCCCCGTCTATGGGTCCCCTCTGTGTGGTGAGATCAAAACATGACCCACTGAGCAAACCAACGGAGAAACGACGTTGAAATGACGCGATGGCCTAACGTTGAGGAAACGTCTCTGGAGGGTGCAGTTTGAAAGTTTATACAACTTTTTCGGACATCATCTGAACATCCGAAAACGATGTCTTCTCGACGTCCCAAGAAGACTCCATGAGAAAGATGACCCAGGTTGGATTTGAACCCCTGACCGATGCTTCCTTCCCCGTCGCACTAACGTAGCAACAAAAACAAGCATATGCTCAATTCACATAGGAACAATTTGGTTTATTGACATCGTAGAATAAAACCAAATCTGAATCACTTTAACCATATCATTTTTCAAAGGTACATTGTCAATTATTTGAAACGTTTACCAAATGAATTGTCTGAAATACTATGACAAACTACAGCATTAAAATACATTTCAATAACTGTTTGGCACTGTAATGAGCGTACAATATCATTAATTTTTGAAGTATTGTAATGTGTATATGTAATTTTGACGTTGTTGTTGTTATGTGCATTTGTTCAATGACCTTGACCAGACGACGTCCAAAAAAGTCGTCCACTCAATGTCGTTTCAATGTTCACTTCCTCGAAATTTACATTGTTTCCTAAAAAGATCTAGGAGCATAATATATATGAATGTCACCTGGATATAAACTTAGTGACTGTGAATAATACTGAATAATGATTTGTAATAAACAGAAGCACATACACACGCACGCTACGTGTGTGCGTTTGAAAAGCTGTTTAAATTTCATATGAGAAGTGAGCAGAAATCCCTTCAAACATTTTACATCAAATCAAGGTCCAGACGAGATGCCAACTTATTTCAGACGTCGTATAGACGTGCAGATGTGCTCCAGACCAACCGACGCAATATGAACGTGATCTGGAGGTCCGTGGACGTCGAATGTTTGGTGAGGAAGCTCTCGTCCTTGTTTCCCTCAAATATCCAAATATCACACAAACTGAAGATTTGATTTGAAAACAAAAATCCCTGCTTGTTTGTTTTGGTTTTAAGCCGGCAAAACAAAATAACCACACTATTTATTTGTTATTTTGATTTGGTTTTAAAGCAGAATAACCAACAAACGAATGGTAGACGGACTCTCTGCATGCTGCTGTGCATTCCTCATTTCTTGTTGAAAAGTAGATCTATTGGCTGGAGATGTAAGAAGAGGCGACAGCACTTTTTCCCAACCTGCACATTAGTGGAAAACCTGTGAAATGAACATTGTGTCCACATGTAAAGGCAGACTATTTAACATTTGTGTATTTTCATTATGCTAATGGTGTTAGCACATGTCTACAGATTGCCACCAGTGGTGCAGTAATTTTGTCCGAGTGGGTCATTTTGATTATGACACGCTAATTACATATTGCCTCTCCTCTTTGTGTATTCTTACCTCTGCAAACCCTACAGTCTTTAATGTGAGCTTTTATGAGTCGGAGGAAAAGGAAATGGCAGGGAAAGATGTTGGCCGGCGTTCCTGACGGCTATGTTGTACACATGCTTCACTGCCTCCCTTTAAACTTCCTAAATTGTGTTTCACAATAAATAGATGCCCAAGCTTTTAACTGCCAGTATTAGATTAGATACCATTAGATGTAATAGAAAATTCTCCCCCTGTAATATTTTCATAAGAGTTTGAGGCATTTGATTAATCTGACAACATTTTATTGCATTAATGATTTTTCCTCCACGCTCTGCTGTAAAAACATTGTATACAGGCTAATGCTGTTTCCTCGTCCTCTCTCTCTCTCTCTCTCTCCTCTCTGCTCGCTCTCATTCATCCTCAGCCGTTATTGCGATGCATTGTTGATGAGGTGAGTCGGCTTCTTATGTGCTTTCACTCCTAAAGTCATTCCTAATGGAGTGGAAACCTTATATTTTGTTTCCTAATGAAGCACAGGAGTGGCAGGCGGCTCCGCTCGGGCTGTCCTGAGGCTGCCTGCAGGTTGCAGCTCCAAGGGAGGCAGCAAAGGATGCTGGGACGGCGTGGATGACACTCTGTCTGTGGACCTATAAGTGATTATAATGGCATATATTTTTATTCATTCCCAGTTTTTGTCTTTTGATTAAAAAAAAACACACAAAAAATGTGTTTTTTTTCCTCGTCATCAAAAATAGGCTATGTTTAAAATTTAGTCTATTTTTAGTTACCGGTAAGTGAGTTGTACATTTTATTTTGAAAGGGATATAATGTTTATTTATTTTTTTTAAGTTGATTAACTTAAAAGTAAATTTTTTCCAGAACCTAAAGGGTTGGATAACTGGCTACTTGTACTTTTTGATAACAGTCAAATTCAAGTGCTATATGAATTAGGTTTATTATTTTTTTAAATCCCTATTTAAAACGAGAAATAACAGGACTTTGTCATTTTTAGTACGCAATTACTTAATACTATTAAGTTGTACTTTAGTTGTGTTTTTAAGTTATGCTTATTTATAAACAAATTTAGTTCCATTTACTCAGAAATTGTTAGTTAAAATAACTCAAAAAGAAAGAAATGACCTAATAAACATTAACGTTTCTCTTGTATTAGCTTTCTGTTAGCATCCTTTAAGATAACGAGTCTTAAATCAGCTGTAAAATACACTAAAAACTAATATATATGTAATTTCTTTCCTATATATTCATGACCTTGTTAGGCTTCCTAATACTGAAAATATTAGTATTAATATTTTTGGTGTCTGAGCCTTTTATGTGTCAGTATACCCCTCTATTTCAGTTTTTTTTAATGGTAAAATGTGTGAAAGCTTGATATGAAACATATTTTAATAATTGTTAACTACATATGCCTAAAACTACACAGAACTGTAACATGGTTCCCCAGTTTTGCGTTAAATTATAATGGACAATTTTTATAGAATTATCTCTGTCTGTCAGTGATGATGATGTCATCACTGTAGAGAGTGATGATGTCAGAATTTTGCAGAAATTCCACAGTGATGATGTCATCAGTGCCAGCTGGGAGCAAATACATTTTTACAATGTCCAATTCCCCCAAAATATCAATTTTTTTGCCACTCCTGATATGTGTTCAAATTTTCATGTATTCTTGAACGTGTTTAAGCCCTCAAAATTGCGATCATTTGGCAGTAAATAAAATGATAATAATAATTATCTAATTGTCTAGCAGGCCTGAGGTGCATACGATTTTTGATGAGACTTTGGTCATGCTGAGGGGGTCAAATAGTGTGGAATAATAATAATAATAATAATAATAATAATAATAATAATAACAATCGAACCCTAATAATAAAAACGAGGTGCATTACAATAGGGTCCTGCGCACTGTTGTGCTCTTGCCCTAATAATAATTAAAAAAAAGTTACATACAATAGGGTCATACGTATTGTTGTGCTCTGGCCCTAATTATGCCATAATTGTAATTAATTATCAATTACACAATTTCAATTATAATTGACCCCAACCCTGAACTGGTGTCTAATTTAATCTTTTCACATTTTCACATCAGTAATTGAGCCGACCATTACTTACTGATCCATGTTCTGTTTAACCAGAGCTGAACTGAAGAAAGTTTAAAATGGTGTTTGTGTAGTGGTGTGTGTGTGTGTGTGTGTGTGTGTGTGTGTGTGTGTGTGTGTGTGTGTGTGTGTGTGTGTGTCTCAGCATAGGATCAGATCTAATCTAAGCCCAGGCTTCCGATCAAGGTCACTTCTATAACAGTTTTCTAGGTCGCGGCTCATTCTGCTACTTTCAGGCAAACTTCCTTCGCTGCTTCCTGCCACGGCTTATAATTAAACACACACAATTATCCAGAATTTAATGGGATTCCAGAGCCACTCTTTTATTTAAGAGGTAATGAATAATATTTTAATTGCATATGTAACTGTGAGATCCAAATGTGCTTCTCTCATCATGTGTAATTACTACAGCACACAGAATGCAAACAATACCTGAGGAGTGTCTCATTCCCTGTGTTTTACAGCCGCTGTGTAGCCACTGTGCATGTGCAGGGGGAAAAAAGCACAAGCCCCCTCTTGAAACATATGGACGGCCTCCTTTTGTTTATTGATGTCTGTAATTAATGACATAATGCGTGGCAGGGAAGCAGTTTGACCTCTGAACTAATCATTATTCAGAGTGCAGCAGCATCAATCAAACTGCTCATCTCAGATCTGTTTCAGCACAAGCCCTCAGGGGCCTATACGGAGCCCCCATTGGATCCTCATCTGTGGTCAGCTGACTATAGCATCAAAACCATGCAACCGGGAGAGGGCAAAAGAAAAAAAGAATTAAATATATAGACCGTCTCCAGATTGGCGCCAACCACAATGTGTGTAACATATACAATAATGCAAAAAGGATTAGTAACATAATGGATCATGTTGACTACAAACATTTTGCATCGACGCGTCGCTCTGCCCTGATTTCTTCTTACATTTTTTCAGACCGTGTCATTCAAAATCCTCATTTTTAGATTAGTGTTGTAAATTGACCGCTTTCTGCTTCATTTGTTTGCTGCAGTACCATACATGAACTGCTGGGAGCAGTGTCCCATCACTATTTACATTGTGAAGAAGAATTGCACAACAGAAGAAGAACCAACCTAAAATCTCAAAAGTTTGGGACCATTTCACTGAAGACTTATACTACACACCTGTGGTAGAACTAACATCTGTGACATGAAACTACAGTAATATGTTAATCAAAGCAGCAGAAAACAATATATATATACATCTCAATAACATTTAAACATTGTTAAATGGCTCGAGCGCAAATTTTTAAAAGTGAAAACAAATGAATTCATATGTATTTTGTACAGTCATTGTGTTTTAATGCACTTATGTTAAATGTTTGTTTATTATGTACATTATATTAAGAATTGTATTTTTCATATTAATTTGGGAAAACCCCTAGGGGTCAATTATAATTGTAATTGCGTAATTGATCATTAATTTGAATTATGATGTAATTATAATTGTAATTGTAATTTAGAGAATCTGTTCCTGTTGTAATCGTAATTAAATTGTAATTGAGTTTAGATTATTGACTTTGTAATTGCAATTGTCATGAAAATTCTATAAAAAGTAATTGCGAATTTAATCGTAATTGACTTTCTGAGGATAGAAAATAACTAATTGAATTGCTATTGGGAAAAAATGCTTGTAATTGTAATTGTAATTGGAATGTAATTGAACACGGGTGATTGAAAGCTTCATTATAACTGAAATATGTGATTGACCCCGGATCCCCCTGACAGACCCCTGCAAACTCTGCATATGATCAAAACATATAGGAATGATATGTCTGTGGGATGGATGGATGGATGGATGGATGGATGGATGGATGGATGGATGGATGGATGGATGGATCTTTTCTCTCTTTATCCTGGTGGTATTTACTGGTGTTGGAGGCGATGGAGTCTTTGGTAATGACGTGCGGGTACTTCCTAATGGCTCCATGAATGTTTTTCTGTTGGATGGAGAGATGCATGTCCAGATTATTTGTGTGATGTGAAAACAGACGACGTACATCAACACCCAGCCTGAGGTCCATAGACGTGTTGATGCCCCCACTCTGCCAAACATTCCAGACTCTTCCTCCTTGGGACAAGCGTATTAGAACGAGTCGGTTCATTGTTAATTCAAATGGTTTAATGCGTCTCTCTGAGGTAACATAGAAGAAGAGAGATGCCAACGGGTGTTTCTTTAATATCAGATGAAATTGAATCCTGTTTCCTGACTTTTTTTTTTTTTTTTTGCTGCTCCTCGAGCTATTAATGGAAATCCGTAACGGGATTGTTTCAGACTTCCTGTTTTTTAATCTCTCCATGGCTCCCAGATGTTAGGTCTCTGTCTCGTTGCTGATCTCCACCTGATCTATGGTGTTTTCTTCATTGTGCCTCCGGTCCACTGTGGCTCTGTGTTAATGTTATTGGGTCAGGTGAATCTGTCAAGGACGGAGAGTTTGGCTACACACACACACACACACACACCAGGAGGATAATTACAGGGTGATTGGTGTCCTCACGCTCTCTGCTCTCACTGTCTTTCCCTTTCTCCATTTTTGACACTCACACACAAATACACACAGTTTTTCTTGAAGACAAACTTAAGCTGCTTTGACCTTTGATCAATGAGCCTCAGTGTGAAGCAGCTGTGTTTGGGACAAATAGAAATGTTTCTGGGCTAACGTACACCTATGCTGTAAACACATACGGAAAAGAGGAAGCAACCTATCCACAGGTGACAAGACATCATGATGAGTGAAGATAAATTATCAATAAATACGTCATATTCAATTCTAAGATGAGATAAGATTGAATAAAGTGTGAGATGCAAGGTTTTTTTTTGTTTTTTTTTTTAAAGAAATGATCAAATATTTTAGATAAGATTGTTAGAGATTATATTAAATGAGGTTGGATGTGACAAAGAGATGAAATGTGATGTGACATAGAAAGATTAAGCAAGATTGAATGAAATTGGATGAGATGAGATAAATCTAGAGGAAATCAGATTAAAAAATGATATTGGACAAGATGACATGAGGTCAGAAAAAATTTGACGAGATTAGTTAAACAACATGTATCTGATGAGATGGGCAAGATGAAATTAGACTGAATTACACAAGTTGGTATGAGATGTGGTCAAAATAAGATTGAACGAGATGAGATTAGATTGAATTAGTTGAAATGAGACAAAACAAGATGAGATCAGATACATTGAGGTTGGATGAGATGAGATGTCATATGTGTGTGTGTAAACATATATGACAATAAATAAAGGCCAAAGATGAGAAGTGATGTGATGCAAAATGACCAAACGAGATGAAATCAAAATGAAACTGGATGAGATGAGATGTTTATAATTAGATTACATGAGGTTGAAATAGATAATATGAAAGTAGATACAGTATGTGACGTTGCGTGGCATAAAAGGCTAAGAGTTGATTAGATCAGATGAGACGAGTTGAGCTGCACATTAATTGATATGAAATCTGATTGAAAATGGGAATTGAAACAACTTTTTAACAGTCTGAAAAAATCCTGTCAACAATCTTTGGACAATCTGACCCATTATAGAATAAATAATGTGAGGATTACACTGCTGCTATGGACAGGTTGGAACAAACTCATTTTTTAAGGTTTCAGAATGACAAAGTGATCATTACTAATCCACTAAGAGGATTTGAACTGATATTATCTGTAGAGAAGTCTATCTAACATTAAGATCTTGTAAAATGCTGAATCTCAGCACTTTAGGGAAGTTTGCAACCTTGAAAACATAACTTCGATTTTTGGGCTTTTATTTGCTGTCAGACATGGTGCTGACAAGTGTGTCACACAGCGTTTCCCCAGCGAGCAATCTTGATGGAAATCTCTGGTTCTCTGTACACACGTACGCACACTTTGCACTTCCTGACTTTGAAAGCTGTCAGAGGACCAACAGACTAAGGCTCTGGACATTTGGCCCACAGAGTATCTCACCTCCCCCTGAAATGCAGGACAACAGCCAGATTTAGGCCAGCACCGGCATTTACCACTTCCACACAGTGCTCTGCTCAGCAGAGGTGATAATTAACAAAGTACAAATACTTTGTTACTGTACTTAAATTGTTTTTTTTTTTTTTTGGTATCTGTACTTTACTTGAGTATTTCTTTTTTTGGTGACTTTTTACCTTAACTCCTTAATTTTTAGGCCGGGCTACCGTACTCAAAACACCACTCACTTTGTTGTTGTTGTTGTTGTTGTTGTTGTTGTTGTTCTTCTTCTTCTTCTTCTTCTTCTTCTTCTTCTTCTTCTTCTTCTTCTTCTTCTTCTTCTTCTTCTTCTTCTTCTTCTTCTTCTTCTTCTTCTTCTTCTTCTTCTTCTTCTTCTTCTTCTTCTTCTTCTTCTTCTTCTTCTTTTGTACACTAGTTAAAATTGTTACTCCTCTGTTATTCGTGAGCGGATCAGGCTGAAATTTGGTAGCTATAATCGATGGATGTGTACGCATCGATGCTCAAAACCTGATTTTCAATTAGGGGCCCCAAAAGAAAAAAATAACGAAAGTCGATTTCTCATTTATTTGCAAGTCAAATAATACGAAGGTTGGTGGTACCAAATCATTGGCACATACCAATACATAAATGGGGCCCATTACCCCGTACGTGTCACGGGGGCACCAGGGGGACCCCGGGGTACCCATTTTTCAAATGACTGCTCCTCCGTTAGTTATCGTTAGATCGGAATGCAGTTTGGAATGAATATGATGAGATGCTCGGAGACCTTTTTTAAAAATGGGGCCCGGGGGCCCACCCCATTTTTCCGGTAATTTCCACATTTATGGGAACATAGTTGTATGATATATTGTTTCAAAGGTAATTCAACGTAAATTACAATTATGCCTCACACAATTTGATTTTTTCGGCAATTTTTGTGAAAGTCGTTTTCTCATTTATTTGTGAGTCAAATATTACGACAGTTGGTGGTACCGAATCATTGACACATACCAATATATGAATGGAGCCCATTACTCCGTATGTGCCACAGGGGCGCAAATGACTACTCCTCCATTAATGCTCTTTGAAATGGGTTGTAATTTGACATGGATATTCTTTGAGCGGATGTCAAGAGCCTCTCGGACACCTTTTTGAAAGAGGGGGGATGGGGGGCTCACCCCCTTTTGTGGTAATTTCTAAATTTATCGGAACATAAAACAGTCGTGTGATATATCGTTTCAAAGGCAATTCAACGTATATTACGATTTGTGGATATGTTCCGTGGGCCCGGCTGTAGTTCATCTGAACTTGTTTAAACAAATATCTGTACTTTCTACTTTTTTACTTCTTACATTTTACTTGTAAGACCTTTGAAGATGACGTCACAACGTTTTTCTGTTAGGCAGGTTCCTTAGTTTTACAGTTAACATTTTCAAGTTTAAAAATGTTCAACTCAAAGCTGCTTTGCATGGGTTTTATTGAACATTTGCACTTTTTCTTGACACATTTTATTTACAAATTGTATTTATCTTTAGTGCTAAATTCTGCTTGTCTTCAAATGTAACAGATTTAACTTGTTTCCATCTACCAGTTTTCTGAAAATTCTTAAAAACATAAAATATATGGAATTTGCTGGTTTAAAAACCTTGTCTTATCATTAAAGGAACATTTGTTTTGCTTTTTACTTTTTTACTTAAGTACATTTAGTAGCATTTACTTTTTTACTTTTACTCAAGTAAGGGAGCAACTTCAATACTTTTATATTTACCAGTCATTTTTTATTCAAGTGTCTCTACTTTTACTTGAGTACTGGAGACTGGTACTTTTGCCACCTCTGCTGCTCGGTGTGTGTGGTGTGTGTGTGTGTGTGTGTGGTGTGTGTGTGTGTGTGTGTGTGTGTGTGTGTGTGTGTGTGTGTGTGTGTGTGTGTGTGTGTGTGTGTGCGGTTGAGTCCATAGAGTTGTCCGACCCTTCCCCCTTCACACATATCATCCACCCAGAGCCATTCTATCTGTATGGAAATGTAGGCTCCACAGCTGGAATCCCACAAAGCACTGTCATCTACTAATAGTTATTATCGCTTTGGCCTGCTCGCTCAAAAAAAAAAAAAAAAAAAAAAAAAGCAACCCTGCAATACAAGCACATTGCATCTTTATGGTAATGCCCAACAATACAGCCCCAAGCTATGGAGCAGAGACCTTTGTTATCATTACGATAATTTCCATTCTCACTTGACTCCTCATTACACTATTGAAAGTGTTCAGGGTAGGATTCAAACAAATTTGTGCATTTTTCTTTATTACACTGTAGATTCCAGTGAAAGTATGCAAAACTTTAAATTCATAAATATTTAATCACTCTGTTTGGCTACAATTAAACCAGTAAAGCTTAAATTATAAAGGCTTTAGGTTTTTCTTTTTTTTCTTTACTTTGGTCGGAAACTGTTTGAACTCACTTTTTAATAGTACACTTGTTTTTTTTTTTGTTTTTAGTAATTGCAGTTTTAAATATGCTAGTGAGATATACATGTGTGTAGAATAATAAATGATAAAAGTGAAGTTATATTTTTTAAAGATCTTGTGAAACAGCAAAGGTTTTCTGTTGCTTTAAAATGATGGAAGATTATAGATCATTTCAATACTTTTATAGAATACTGTGGTGAAATTACAATGAAATGAAAAATTTGACACAAACCTCTCCCTGTAAAAAACAAAATTGATCAACCGTGGGTCTTGGGTTGGCAAAGTTACTGTATCTCTCTGAGAGAAAAAAGAGTGGTTCAATTTCTTAATTATTAAAAAAAATGTTTTTGTTTTTGTTTTTTTTTTACTTCAAATCTCATTTTACAATCATAGTTTCATCATGCAGGATGGAAAATGAGGTACATCCTGGACAGGGCAGCAGTCCATCACAGGGCTAAGAAAACCATCACATACATTTTTATGTGCAAAATTCACTATTTTAAATTTCTATACTTCAAATGATTAATGTCATTATATGAAGTTTCATTCAACTGTAAACATTTGGATCCTCCTATAGTCCCTCATCCAAGTCTGTCAAAATACAATCATAAAGTGTGTACATGAGATTATGGATCATATTGGAATGTGGAAAGTAGTGAATTTTAAATTCAAGCACGATAAAAAAAAAATATATATATATATATATATTTTTTTTTTTTTTTAATACAAGAGGTTTAGTTGGTCTTTCGTCTTTAAGCCCCCTTTACCAGTGAGTGGTTGATGCTTTGTTCACTTACAGTAAGTCAGGAATTAAACATGTACTTTAGCCACTAGAGCCAGTGTCATGTACTGAGATTGTATATGCGCATGCGCACACATGCGCATTACCGGAAAATGAATTTTTGCTAAAAAAATAATTCAATTTTTGTTTATTTTTGTTTTCAAAGTGAACGGAAACGTGTTTTGTTTATTGGATTAGGTTAGGGTTAGGGTTATAATCTCACTACAGAGGTAAACTCAGTACGTGACACCAGAGCCACCATTTTGTCGGGTCACAGGTTTTGACACAACACCTGTGTACGACTTGGGTCATAATGTATGTTTGAGGACATCCTCAGGTCCTGGTTAGGTATCAGGTATTAGGAAAACCTGTCATTTATCAAACCAAACAAACTAATCTGTCAAACCAAACGCCATCAGATGAAATGGCCTCAGGCTTCAAAATAAAAGGCCGTAAAACACAACATGGCATTTTATTTTGAAGGATCTGGAAGTACACATAACAAAGTGTGTTGAAAAGCTGTTCTTTCCTTTTATTTTTTTACGTTAAGATACATCAACGTCTTGTTTTATTAATAAATACATTGTTAAATGAAACGCTGATATATCCTAACCTTTGAAACAACTTACTCTTGTATTTGAAGCAGCACATATTGATGACGTCACGTGTGTTTATGATTTCATCACAATACGTCACGTCATGTTTTACGCCCTTAGGCTGTTGAGTCTGATGACTTTTATTTTGAAACTTGAGGCCGTGTCATTTGACGGCATTTGGTTTGCCAAATGAGTTTGTTTGGTCTGATACATGACAGGTTCTCCGGATATCTGATACCTCACTGTGACACCTGAGGATGTCCTAAAATGTGCACCGTAATAATGGTCGCCACCGTCTCTCGAACAGGTTCTGGTTTTCCTCCTCCACTGACTACACCTCTAAATACATGATTTTCTGATCGAGCTTGCAATTAAAATTCACTATAGGAACCCGTTAAACAAATGTTTATTGATTATTGTGATGGTAGTTCATTACACAATATTCATCTTTACAAAATTGTTTGCTTGAATTTTGACAGGTGTTCAATGGATTATTGTTCATGGATTATTTTTCTGTGTAATACTATAATTATATATCTTTATACTCAATAATCCTGTTCATATAATACTGTATATCTTCAGTCAGGCCAACTTTTTCAAAGCCATTTTCAAGACAAGGACAAATTGTTTCAGAACATCTGATTTCAACTTAATCTTAATCTAAAAACAACACAAGCATGTACGTAAGTGATGAGACAAATCAGATATAAATAACTGGGACACTCAGATTAACACTAAAAAAGACAGTTTGAGAACAAAATGCACTAAACCTGTCGTTAACAAATAAGAATAATTCTTTTTTAAATACTAAACTTAATTAAACAACTCATATACGTATACCTAATAATCAAATAAGCAGACACAAAATGACCCCTAAATGATAAAAATAATAATCAATCAATCAATAATCTTGTACAGAATTTGCATAATTGCTTTAAATCAGCAGGGAATGTCATTTTTAACCAACTACAGTAACTGATCATTGATTTCTCAATATAAAATATCTTCTAATTTAAGATATAAACTTGTGAATCTATGCTTTGACCCAAATACTGTAATTTGTGTCTTTATCTCTTGATGAGCTCATGTCTTTGACCCTGACAATCACAAATATCTTACGAATCATAACTAAAGATGACACACGTGCAGCATGTGTCAGCCACAAGGAGGAGAATCCAGATTCCAACATGGAATAAAAACACTGGAAAAAACCTACGTTGGGGACGCCAGGAGTGAGCCAACCCTGAGGCCCACATCTGTATTAGATGAGTGTGTGTTTTCATATTGATTTGATATGACCTGCTAAATCATTTCTGTTCATCTGTAATAAATGTATTGATTGATTCAGCAAAAACCTGACTATGTCTCTCTGTGTGCAATCTCAGGTACTGAACACGAGAGCATCTCATAACTCTAACACAAGTTTGACTGGGTTTAAAATGTAGCATTTTTCTCACTGTGTTAAAGCTGCAAAACTGAACCGAAAACAGTGCTGAAGAAATTGCACTGATGATCACAATGAGGTTTTTTTTTAAATAGGTGTTTTGAACATACCAAAGATTTCCCAGTGATTGTTTTTGCACAACAGAGGAACAGGGAATTTAGCACAAGCTGCAGGTTATCTCCATATAACAATCAGGGCTGTGGAAGACATGGCGTCCTGCGTCCTTGCACCTCTCCATGAATGCCCACACAAGGCCTGAGGACGGCACAAAAAGAAAGTAATTGCACGGTGATTGGCACAGCTTGTCCCAGGTTGCCTGTGTCCCACACTCAAAGGCTTTCCTGGGAGAACCCTCATTGTTCCACAGCCTTTTAGCACCTTTGTTCCTGCATCCCCCGAGGACCTCACAGCTCACCATTGGCAGATGAGTCCCTGTCTGTGACAAAAGGGTCCCTGCGCTCAGCCTCATTTGATGCTGTGATGAACCCCCTCACACACACACACACACACACACACACACAAACATGCTCAGGGTGCCTCCTGTGAGGAAAGATGCTCCGTTTAGCAGTGGAGGATGTGGGGTCAGGACCCAGGGGTGGGCTTTTAGGAGACGAATAAACATCAGGGCAGTTGAGGGGTGATGCCTTGTTTACACATTAGCGACCGTTTAGCACAGGTATGGGCAAATGTTATCACAACAGGGCCACAAATATGTGATTGTTTGATCCGAGGGCCACATTATCAACATTGATGCCAGTATCAAGAATAACGACCAATCCGATCAATCTGAGCACTAACACAGGAAAGAACCGTTTTTTGTTGTCTCTCATTTTTGGAATTTCTGCTGGCATTTTGTGTATTTTATAAGATGTTTTATTTGTTTTTTTTTTCATTTCTTGTGTGTTAAGTTTGAATTTTGTGTATAGTCAATCTGTGCCTTTTGTGATTGTTTTCCAGTATTTTTGTCATTTTGGGTATTTTTTTCAGTCATTTTGTATAATTATTAGTGTTGTGTGTGGTGTCATTTTGTATATGTGTTGTTGTTTTGTCAGTTTCGGTGGTTGTTCAGTGTGTCTGATGTCCTTTTGTGTGTACTATGGATCCTTTTTGTGTATTTTTGATATATTTATAGTGTTTTTGTTGTTGTTGCTGCTATGTGTATATTTTTTTTTTTTTACATTCTGTGCATTCGTTTTGTGTGTTTTGGAACTTATCTTGCGTTACTTTTTTGGCTTCATATTACTTCTTGAATTACAATTTTTGGTGGATTTGTCTTGGGGGCTGCACAGAATTAGGCCGATGACTGCATGTGGCCCCTGGGCAGCCAGTTGCCCATGTCTGGTTTAGCATGTCTCACTGTTTCCTCTTCATTCTCCTCTGGTATAGCCTCTGATCTTTCTCTGTTGTTGCAGAAGCATCACATGCACTTACTAGAAAACCCAAACCTGATCCTGATTATAATCTGTAACTGGTTCATCTACGTCAGTGGTTCGTCAGAAAGATTTAACATCTAACTTAAAAGTAATCAGGTAAAGGTCCTCATTCCTTTTTAAACTTAAATCATCACTAACTACGGTAACTATTGCTCAATAAAATACTATATTTTCTTGTAGATCGGTGTTTCTCAAATGGGGGTATGTGTACCCCTAGAGGTACGTGATGGCACTGCAGGGGGTACTTGAGAGAGAGAGAGGAAAATTAACAAATAAAAGCATTAAAAATATGGGGGTTTTTATGTTTTGTTTTGTTTTTTTAGTTAAAAACAAACATGAACTGAAAATACAAGGGGTGAATCGGAAAGGGATCGTAAATGATAAAAAAAAAAACTGTAGAAATAATTCTATTCAAGAGGCACTACTGTTTCATTCCACTTATTCACAAAATTAGATTCTTTAAAATGTGTGTTATCACTCATTAATTCCATCACTATGATCTATAGGGTTTTTTTCCCACAGTATTCCAAGCAAAATGTTGTAGTCGGACATAATTTGGATTCAGAAATAAGAGAAAGGGGGGACTCGAGCCAAAAAAGTTTGAGAACCACTGTTGTAGATTATTGAAACAGGATTATCTTATGCTGTAGAGGCCATTTTATTACACTTCTGACAATAGGAGACCAAATTTACTATAAGTAATAACATAAAAGTTGCATGTTATTTAAAATAAATCAATTAATTCAATAAATTCCACTTTAAAATTTCACTCATTGTTTTGAAGTTGTAGAATAAACCTTAGAAGAAGCCAATTTTGGGGACACAATTAGAGGTATAGGAGAGCCCACAGTTCCACAAATGAAAAATAATATTAAATTATGGAGAGGTATAGTTATGATATGAAGAGGAGGTGCGTGTATGATTTGACAAAAATGCAAAGGGATTGAGAACCACTGATCTACATCACATGTGTCAAACTCTTGGCCCGGGGGCCAAATCTGGCCTTTTGGAGCATCCAATTCGGCCTGCAGGAGAAAGTAAAAATTACAGAGAAAACATGAATCATTGTGCAAATTAAACTCTACTTCTGGTGCCGATAATGTCACGTGATTTTACTAGGTCACTAGATATAATGTAAAGTAAAGATCCTGTTGGGACTGATATCTATCACTTAGTGCTAGATTATTGTTGGTTTCTTACATATTTTGTATTTTACGTATGCGTAGACAAGGGCACACTGTAAACCCGGATAAGTTGAGTTTACTTAAAAATTTTTAGGAAACTGGTTGCCCTAAAAAAATTAAGTAATGTTTGATGAAAACTTGAGTGAATTTAACTTAAAAAGATGAGTGGATGGCATCTTTATTTTGAGTTCAATACACTTAACACCAAGTTTGTTAAACTTAAAATCATTAGTAATATTAATTACTTTGCCCCTTTATTCCACTGAAAACTTTAAGTTAAGTGCACTAACCTCCAAGATGATTAAACTTAAAAACATTACTAATATCAATTGCTTTACATATTTATTCCACTTATAACTTTAAGCTGAATACACTAACCTCCAAGTTGATTTACCTTAAAAATTCCTTTGCCCAATTACTCCACTATCTGAAGAGTAAAATAAAATCTGTTTAATAAAAGAAACCCATACAGATTAAATTAATTAAGAAAATAAAAAGCAAAACCACAAAAGTACATTCTTGTCTACATGTTTTATTAAACTTGTCTTTATCATGTTATCAAACAAAATAGGTTTGCAATCAAAAAATCAAATAGGACTCTTGTGAATCAGGATGGCATTAAACTACAAAATCAATGTCAATGCTATACAACATAGGTAGCAATAGGAATTAAACTATATCAGCGCTAATAACACAAGTTATACACCAATCAGCATTGAATAAAATGGCAAAATCAGTGGCAATGCATAAAAAACTTGCATATCAAACAGTGCCAACAGTAAACATGGTATTTTTAAAGTGCAACATTACAAATAACCAAGCACTGAGTTCCAGAGCAGTGGTATACGTATTCAGAACCCTGTTTTATACAGATAGCTGATTCTTCAAAGATTGAATTTTGAGTTTCAGCTCAACTCTGCCCAGGTTTAGCATGACCTGTTGAATAAAGTGACAGGTACTTTTCATGCACTCTTGTGAATCAGGATGGTATTAAACTACAAAATCAATGCCAATGCAATAGGAATGAAACTAGATCAATGCTAATAACACGAATCATACACCAATCAGCATGGACTTAAACTACAAAATCAGTGCCAATGCCATAAAACATACTGTAGTTAGAAACAGTAATAAAACCAAACTGCTAGATCAGTGCTAATAACATGACTCATACACCAATCAGGATGGAATCAAACAGCAAAATCAGTGGCAATGCATAAAAAACTTGCATATCAAACAGTGCCAACAGTAAACATGGTATTTTTAAAGTGCAACATTACAAATAACCAAGCACTCAGATCCAGAGCAGTGGTATACGTATTCAGAACCCTGTTTTATACAGATAGCTGATTCTTCAAAGATTGAATTTTGGGTTTCAGCTCAACTCTGCCCAGGTTTAGCATGACCTGTTGAATAAAGTGACAGGTGCTTTTCATGCACTTGGGGTAGTCCAAGTGCAAGGCATAAATCAGTCCAAAAAGGACACAGAAATCCTGTGGCAGGTTGGCCAGCTCCTCCATTACCACACTCCCTTCCAAGACGATGCTCACTCTGGATGGGTTGAGTTGAGGATGTTCGTCAATGCAGAGGATTCCCACTGAAGTTTCACTGTACAAGTCCTTGTCAGTTGCATCCTAACAGAAAAAGAAACGGACAAAGAGGCGACATTGTAATGTCAATAATGCTGTGTTGACCACAAAAATTGAGAGAGGACAACACCAATTTTAAATCGCCATAATTTGAACTGTGCATTACAAGAGCTGTTTGAAAACCTGTGTGCTGAAATGGTTTTGTAGCTCAGCAGAGATGGAGCTTTTTCAGTCCCAGTCAAGCTGAAAAGTTGTGTAAAAACAATTTCCAGTACAGATGCAATGGGTTCTATGCACAGATCCACTACTTCCTGAACTTAATGCTGCTCCTTTTTTTCCTGTCTTACATTATTGGACAAACTGATTAATCCAGGTGTCTGACCATTGTGACTACTCAGACACACCTGGATTATTATCAGTTTGTCCAATAATGTAAAGACAGGAAACAAAGGAGCAGCATTAAGTTCAGAAAGTAGTGGAGCTATGGATAGAGCCCATTGTTGCAGTTACAAATTTAAGACCAGTTTTGTCCTTTAATCTCAAAAAGTAAGAACTTATGTAAGGGTTTTTTATAGTCCTCAGCAAAATAAACAGAGGGGTCCCTCCCTGTGGCCCCATCTCACACTAGCTGATGGCAATTTCACAGAAAGACAAAGGTGAAAGTTCAAATTTTTGTACAATGTTAATTTGTTTGTAATTTAGAGTAAGTAGTAGTAATTTATTTTTTACAGTAAATTCATATCAGATGGTCATGTTGTGAATCAATAATGCAGATATTCAAAACAAATTCAGTTACTTACCGAGCAGGTTTTGAAGAACGCAGAGGGGTCATCCCCCAAGACGACTGGCAGTCCCCAAAGACAAAGGCACCTGATGTCTGTTGGCTCAGTGGTCTGGAAGATAGTGGACATAACTAAGTACACTCATACTGTATATGCTTAAATAGATTCCAGAAAGTCGCCACAATTTAATTACTTCATTACAAACTTCCTGGACAGAAAGTAGAGAGGAGTGGGTAGAAGAACAGAAGAGGAGAGATAAAAACAAGAAAAGAGCAAAGTATATAGAGTAGGATAAAAGAGGAGGAAATGGAAACGGGAGAGTAGGGCTGGGCGATATGGCCTTTTATAAATACCGCGATATTTTTAGGCCATGTCACAATACACGATATATATCTCGATATTTTGCATTACCCTTGAATTAACACTTTGATGCACAAAATCACACCAGTATGATGATTCTATATGTCTACATTAAAACATTCTTGATCATACTGCATTAATATATGCCAATTTTAAACTTTCATGCAAAAAAGGGGATATCACAACTAAGTCAAAGTTGACATAACTGTATTTATTAAACAGTGAGTGGCTCAAACATAAAATTGTCAACAGAAAGTGCACGTTCTGTGCAAAATTGTCACAGAGACATTTCAAAACAAGACATTAGTGCAGGATGCAACTCACATGGCATTTCAAAACACAAAATTAAAGTGCACTTTTTGTACATAATGCCACTACAATATTTTAAAACAAATAGTGCCCTTTTGTGCATGTTGTCATTAAGATGACATTTCAAAACAACACTAAATTTAAGTGCACCTTTTGTGCATAATGCCACTAAGATATTTAAAAAAAAAAAAAAAAAAAAAAGTCCGCGAGTTTAACGGTATGGTCATTTTCAACACCGCAGACTACAAGCTGCGATATATCGAGTATATTCGCTATATCGCCCAGCTCTAGCCTGGTCACATGAATACAGTTAGCATTTTACAGATGATTTACTAACAATTAATGGCAGTTATCTAGAGTGAAAAAGTACACAAAAAATATCCAGTTACCGTGGCAAGAGCAAAAATCCCAATGCTGAAAAACAGGAGCTTCAAATGTCTGTTTAAGCAACCTTTTCAACCGGCCACAACACTGAAGGTTAGGGTTCAAGAGCAGATTCAAAATGTAGGTTTGAGCGGGAGCTGCTCACAAACAGCTACTAAAGCTATGTGTGTCCGTTAAAATGCTAACAGTGCTAGCCAAATGTGTCTTAACATTAGCACGTCAGTTTAGCTAATGATAACGTTTTTTTTCACTGCTCTAACAGTCATTGGAGCTAGTGCTAACTTAAAATCAAAAGCCGTCGGTCACTCACCAGATTCAGTCTCCTGTCGCCCTCTTTCTTCGTCTCTACTCCACTCGAGGCACACGTCCTCCGGCAGGGCAGCGCGGCGCCAACGGCTTATTTACTGACAAAATTAGCTACAGGGTCCGCGGTAGTGGAACTGCTGTTTCCACTGCTTACAAACTACTCCTCGCTGTAAAAAGAACTAACAAGTTGTAAAATGTCTCTCGGACACAACAGCAGCGAACCGTTGAAAATACACGCAGGAGAAGTGACGTGCTGCAACATGCCTTCAGGTTGCTGCATTCAAGTGGTGTCAGAATAATCGGGTAAATTAATTTCCGACTGACAAAAATCACACGAACACTGATAGGCAGTAAATCTATGCCCATGTAGAGTAAAATAGATTAGTGAGTTATTTATTTGCATAAATCCTGATACCAAGTCAATATTTTTGTGATTTTAGGTATTGTAGAGTCTACTAGTAGAATACAGCAACAAGTCTGGGATAAAATCACTGATATAAAGCTTAAAAGTGTTTCTGCATAGTTGATAACGACGTGAATTATCACCGGAAAAAGATAACCATGTCTTTTTAAATGTTTTGAGTATTAAAACATAAAACTTCTTCTTTGTAGCATCCACAAAATTGAAAAATGACCTCGGGAAAACCGAACCTTCCTACACTACTTGAATGCAGAGGGAATTTTAGAGGCGTGGTCATGACCAAAACTTAAAAATTCCGTGCCACTTAACTTAAAGTTAGTCATTCATGACATTACTTTCAAATGTAAGTATATTCTACTTCGAATTAGTAGACTGCACTTAAATTTGATAGTTCTACAATCAAACTTAAATTATCTATGTATGTTGAAATTGCTTGTTTGAGTAGAAATGAAATCCGGGCTAACAGTGCACAATAATTGATCCTGCATAAAATCTGTGGCCCAGAGATAAAACTATTCCATATTTGGCCCCTGAACTAAAAAGAGTGTGACACCTATGATCTACATCACGTGTGATTGTAAAGAAATCAAAAACTGAGTCATCTGCTCAACAAAAATAGGCTGTTGCAGAATAATTCGCCTGCAGCATATTTCACGTCCTTCAACAATCACTCTGCACTTCACTTTGATTTCAACGATGATACCCGAGCACTGATTTTTCATTTTTTTTCCTCTCGTACACTTAATGAGTTAATGACCAACCTCTCGTTATAATTGCTTCAGTCTCCTTTTAATTTTCAAGATTATTAATCATATGTAGAGTTATTTAAGAATGCATAAATTAATCTTAAAATAAAAAGCTTATCATGGCCTCAAAACAATTAAAGAGTAAGGTAAGATTTCCCCGGGGCTAGCACTTTTATTTTAATAGAGTGTTCAGGTGATGAACATACTTTAGCAGCTCTGTGATTAATGCAGACACTCGCGTATAGCACTGAGGAAGTGGAAGGGGTTGAAAATGTCTTTGCTGGCTTATTTTTTATTCTCTTCTTCCTGTGTAAACATTATTATTCTCAGCAGAATGGATATAGATGCTTCCATAAGGTAGACGTGTTAGTGGTAATATACAAATCTGTGTTTCTGTTTAATCATTGGTTGTTTTTGACAACTTTAAAAACATCATTTGGCTTTTGGTAAATGAAAAATAATGGAATCATTATTAAAATGATGATAAAGTCAGTGCCACATGTTTGGTTTCACCCTATGTCCACTTTGGAATTATATGATGGTATATTTCACTGTTAATTAACAGGTTTATGTTGATAGCCTTTGGTGATCAATAAATGAACAGATGGGGGCGGTGCTTGTTCTTTTAGCAAAGACTAAAAACCCTAATAAATCAAGTATTTGAATTTATGAAGAAAACGTTTAGATGAAACGTAAATACTACATTTTAGAACTTAACCATGATTACAATTCTTTGTAATTTATACTTTTTTATATATATATTTTTTATAATTAGCTTCCAATGATGTGTAGTAGTGTTGTTCCTATTATAATTACTTTCCAAGATTTTTCAACTTCTTATAAGTATCTTGTGCTTCAGGTTTCTTATTATATGTGATTAATCTATAAATAATTTCTATACAAATTCTATAATTACTCAAATTAAAATTGTACATAGTTATGTAATTATTATGATGATGATTATTATTATTATTATTATTATTATTAAATGTAGATAATCCATCTAAAATCCTTTCGTGTGCGTGTGTGCGTGCGTGCGTGTGTGCGTGCGTGCGTGTGTGTGTGTGTGTGTGTGTGTGTGTGTGTGTGTGTGTGTGTGCGTGTGTGTGTGTGTGGTGTGTGTGTGTGTGTGTGTGTGTGTGTGTGACACTTGGAGCAGCTGCTTATTGTCACGGCGCGTGTAGGGCCGCACGGAGCTCGTGACACGAACACAGTGGACGCGTGGGAACCTTCGCACGTGAGAGGGGCCCCTGACTGCATGATGTGGCCCCTCGTAACACCCCCTCAAAGCCTCCTCCACACTGCGTTCCTCCTGCAGATGGGCAACACACAGAGGTGTATGAGTACTGACGAATCTAGTAGAAGTGAAATTGTACTCAAATACAAGTGGTAATTAATTACAGTCATACATAAAATACTCAAGTACAAGTAAAAAGTAATTCAGTTAAATTGTAAAAGTTACTAGTTACTTTCACCCCCCATGTTTGTTGTTGCTAATAATCACGGTTCACTTGCATATATAGTAAATATCCAAAGGAAATACAATTCTTGCACAATTGGAACTTAATTTATTTTCCACAAAGGCATCTGTATAAAATAAAAGGTTTGTCAAAATGTACAATTATTTAAAAAAAAAAAAAAAAAAAAAAAAAATGACAGCAATGAATTAAATTCAAAATAAGAAAAAAATGATCAGACTAGCTATTTATGAAACTCTAAAACTGAGAAAATTACGTTTAATCTGATTGGTCGGCTATGATGTGAAGCATTTGATTGTTGTCTGGTCATTTCATTTTTTATTTTTTTTTTATATATTTTTGTAGCTTCACAATGTCTGTTGATCATTTTAAAACAAAAAAAAAATACATATACATAATTTACTCAGTAACAGTTGGCTGTAGAATAAATGTAATGAATTACATGAATTACTTATTTTAAAATGTACTTGAATACAAGTTTGAAATTACTGTTTTAGAAATATACTCCAAAAAAAAAAGTACAAGTACCCATAGCAACTCATTTACAGTAATGTAAATAGCCTACTTGTAATCCAATGCTTTCACCTCTGAATAAATGCTACACACACGAACAATGCACGTGTATAAATCATCCAAAACATACCTGTTAACAGATTACACTAAACAAATGCTGCGGTTTTATTTTAAATTATTATTAATGCATCCACTCCTCGTGCAGAAATCTTCCATATTTTACCTCAGCCTCAGGACCAAAAGCACCTCAATCATGAATGTGTGTGTGTGTGTGTGTGTGTGTGTGTGTGTGTGTGCGTGCGTGCGTGCGTGTGTGTGTGTGTGTGTGTGTGTGCGTGCGTGCGTGCGAGTGTGTGTGTGTGTGTGTGTGTGTGTGTGTGTGTGTGTGTGTGTGTGTGTGTGTGTGTGTGTGAGTGGGAGTGCCCTGACTGAAGTTAGATTGTTGTCGTAGAGCTGGGTGGGGGGTTGTGCTACACCCTCACTCTGCCATGTGGACACAACCTCTGCTGCTGCACCGCAATCCGTCCGCACGCGCGCACCGTACCG